>NC_071549.1:9293606-9608606 GCF_026979565.1 Vidua chalybeata
AAATTTAGGATCCAGGCTGCTGCTTTGGCTACTTTGAGCACGTCAATGCTGTTGTACTACAAAGGTTTCAGAGTTTTGCCAATGGCTCAGTTGAACACTGAGCCATCAAAGCATTATCTGAGTTGCTGTTAATAAAACTGGCAGTTCATTAAGGGTATCTGACAGAGAAAAAACAATGTAAACAAGGATTTGTGACTGGTGAGCAAGCTTTCCATCATAAACAAACTTTCTTTGAGGTTCAAAGAGTTTAGTTAACGATTTGATTTTTTTTTTCTCATTGTTTTCAGGCATTGCCAACTCTTTGTCTACAAGAAAATAGCTTGAAAAAGCTGCTCTTTGTACACATTTTCCAAGTTCCACAAATTGCTACAGATCTAAAATGTAACCATGGGAAAAAAAAAAAAAACACTGCTGAATTCCAAGAAGGTTGTCAAAATTAAAATACCCTGATGATATTGTTAAAATTATAAAGGTTCTCCCTCTCTGGAAGTGCAAAGCAACATTAAAAGAATTTCTTCTCCTTCTGTTCATATCACACTTCTGCATCTCTGTTTACCCAGTGTAACTAATGGTAAGGGATTTCAGCTTCCCAATTATGATATTGCATTGACCTAATTGGGTTTCTGGAGGGCTTCGGGGAATTCCAGCCTTAAAGACTTTGTTCCCACTAAATTAAGAAAGATGTGGAAGTGTGGGCGCTTTCAGAAAGGGACAAACGAAGCTATAGAGAAATAAATCCTGGAATAAATCGGGTTGAGAGCAGCAAAAACACAAACCCCGTGCCCCGAGCTGTGAAGTCCTCGCTGGGATGAATAAATCAGGAGGCTGGAGAAGGGACGGGAGAGCTGCAAGGGCTGAGCAGCGCCGGGGCTGCCGCTGACCTCCCGCCCAATTACAGCCTCATTGGCAAAGCAAACAAGGAATTATTGGCTCTTTAGTCGGGCTTTTCTTCTCCCGACCCGGCCCCTGGTTCTCATTCTGGTTTTTTCTCCCCTTTTCCTGTTAGGCGGAAAAAAAAAAAAAAACAAACCAAAAAATAACCCAAACCACCCCCCACAACCAAGCCTATCTGCAAACACCTGATATTCATCTCGGTCCTGCAGTTGTACAGTCTTGTTAAATTGTTACCACCTTTTCCACGAGCAGTTTTGGCAATTAACCTCGTGGTCATACACTTCAAAGGGAACAACTGTTGAGTTTAACCTCCTTGAGCTACCATGGATTCCTTTATGATTTTTCTTCAAACACTTTCATCCCCAACAAAAAATGCAGACTGATAAGATTGGTGTTTATTTTTCCATTTTGTCAGTTTATTAGGATGACAAATACCTCGACCAGTCACCACTAGTTTGTGCTCCTCCAAGTCTGTGCAGAAGGAAGCTCTCCTATTAATTCCCATTTCTAAGGCAGGGTCTCTGCTTGCTGGAATCCATGGATTTGATACATCTGACCCTTCCTTGCCCCTGTTTGCAAATCTCTCATCTATTTCTCGCAATGCACAAAAGCTCCAAAAACAGAACATACAAGCAGAGTTAATGCTGAGGACATGGGATCCCATTATAAATATTCTATATTCTATCTATTTATTTTGTAAAACCCCACCATTACTGAGAGACAGAACTACTTTGCACATGAAAAAGGATGAAGAGATTCCTCTGCCCTCAATTAGAATACCAGTTAACAGGATCAGGATCTGTGTTAGTACAAACCACACTTTTTCTTTTGTCTAAAACTTCTGCCTACAACATTTATTAATTTACCAGATCGTGCAGCTGCTCCTTAAGCAACTGGATAGCAAATGACAGGAAAGTACCAAAGCAAATACTACAGGAGTGTGATCAGGTTACTTGGAATGCTGCTTCCCCCTGCATTTACATTCTGATATTATAGCACATTTTTTCCTCCAAAGTAATCACAAAAATGTAAAATGCTTTATTCTTAGGAGAAGCTTTCAAGAGAGAGCCAAAGAATCCCAAAAAAAAGTGTCTGAGTGACCTTTTGGTGGGGAGTGAGCAGAGTGAGCCGGTGGCCAGGGGAAGCATCACTTTTCTCTGGCTGCAAACTGCCTCGGGTGGGAGGGAACAAAATCCCTCTCCAGGAAAAGAATGGAACAAAAGTTTTGGATCAGTCTCACAGTGCAAGAAAGGGAAGCATTTGGGCAAGCATATGGCATGTGTTTCAGGTTGTGAGGGAGGCAAAAAAAAAAAAAATTAAAAAAAAAAATCCACTATGTTCCGTGCAGTTCAGACCAAATAGAAAACTTATTCTGACTATTCTCATTTGTCAGAGGCTTTTCAAAACTAAGCAGATCTCTCCATGGCTCTGATGTCAAAGGAGGAAGGAATCGGCGGGTATCGAGTTTACATTTTGAGGTTCTCTTTTAACTGTTCCCACTTTTAATTTTAATGTGCTTGTCAACAAAATGAGAAACTCCTTCACTCGGGAAAAAAAAAAAAAAACAAAACAACAAAACCAACAAAAAACAAAGGAGAAATTAGCACATGAAATGATACATGGGTCTGGTGCTATGCTGCACAGCTCAGTGAACCCCTGCACCGATCAGCAAGATGGCTGGAAATGTCTCTTTCCGTCTGTTTTTCATCTCACAAGGCTGTGTACTCAGCAGAGTGTGAAGAGAGCCTCTCTCCCCTCCGACCGCTCCTGCTCACCCCCCCAAAGCCCCTGCAGCAGAGAGCAGGAACTGGAGCAAATGCTTTTGTGAATTAAGAGATCTTGTGAGCGTAAATTTGGTCAGGCTGCTCCTTTCTGCAGGCCAGCCCCGGCTGCTGCCCCAGGATGTGAACTGTCAGTTCGCATAGCTGGTGATGAGTTGCAGAACCATCAGTAAAGGTGAAGACGGCAGAAGCAAGAAAGATTCAAGACTGGTGGAAATCATTTCACAAGGAAAATTTCAGCCATCAGTGGGAGGAAGCTTTGAAAAATGCTGCCATTTCCGAGTCAGAACGAAGGAAAAATTAAATTACTGCCGGTGAGGCGAGCCAAAGTCGCATCTTACCCTAGGGAGAGGTTTGATAATGGTAAACATTTGACAGCTGGCCTGAAGTTGTTATCTTGTTCTAACAGTTGTTATAGTCTGAGTGAACATTTCTGATAAGAGGACAGAAAGAAAAACACTAACCCATTTTTAATTTCTTGCTCTCTGTGTTTGAGGCTGCAGTGCCCAAAGCCAAACAGGTTTAAAGCTGTTTGCCACCATCACTCTGATTAAAGCCTCGGTTTTTACACTGAGCTCTGGACAGGCTTGGGAGGGAACAACATCACTGGGTGCAGCAAAACATTAGGAGTAATTTAAAATAACTTCCACCCTCTCCCTCTCAATAGCCCTTAAATACCTTTCTCCTCTGCTTCACCACAAGCAATTACAAGAATTAGCCCTAAATTAGAGTGAAATTGAAAAAATTAATTAGTTTAAGTATTTAACTTCAAGATCTACCACAAAATCTTGTTTCGCTATTGCTTTACTCCGAGCTGTTGATGTACAACCACAAAACTTTAATTCCTTTATTATTCTTTACTAAAGAATACTTATTCAGACACATTAGAAAGGCAGCAAGCTCGGTTCCACCTGAGCAGAGCAATAATAAATGAAAACCAGTTCTGTTTAAGCAGAACTAGGTATGCTACCTTCACAGGAAATTCAATTATACATCAGATTTTTTTTGTGCTCAGTTGTTACTGACAAAGAACGCATTGAGGAGGGAATCAGGGCTCTGCTCCCTCCTGCCATTAGCAGCTCCTCCTTTAGGAAAACACAGTGTGGGTATGGAAAGTACATTACATGTATGTCAAAATCAAACTACCATCCTGCCAGAGAAGCATGGGCTGGTTGGGTTTTTTGTTTTTTCTTTTTTAAATCAGGAATGCATTTCTAAGCTGTTTAACACAGCTTAACCTCACAGAACACATAAACAAAGCATTCACCTCCCATTAAAAATAATTAAGATGAATATTTACCATGGCTACTAAAACTCAGTTTAATAACTTCTTCCTATGGACTAGGGGTAAATCTTCCTATCCCTGAGCACCTAAAGCCTGCCTGTCCAATGTGCCTCCTTCTGCAGGGGCAGGCCCAGGGAAAGCTGACAGATAAGTTTCCCCTGATGGTCACGATCCCAATCCCATCCCCAGGCACAGGATAAAACCCCAATTAGACAGGCAGCATGTGAAGCTTGTCCCTTAGACACATAAATTAACTCCAAAACTCTTTCTCTATCTCCTGCATTAACAGGTAGAAAGTGTTTCATTACTTTTTCCAGTGACTCTGCCCCACTCTTAAAGCAAGAGTGTATAAATTGATATTAAAGTATGGTATTTTGAGAATGTTTCAAAGTAAGGTCAAACTCGTATTAAAAACCTACTAGTGTAGGCTAAAATAACAGTCTGGCTGAGCAGCCCTCGGTGCATCTGGGTTCAATTACCCACTACATCCTTGCTGTGTTTTCTACCAGCAAGAACAACGCAAGCGTGGCTCGGAGTTCACGGATAATGTCAAAGTTAGGTTACTCAGAAGAGGAACCAGATAAATCATCCAAATATCACAGTCATATTGGCAGCCCGCTTTCCTCCCCCTCCCTTCATCACTGAGAGCAGCACAATGTTGCATAACAACAAATAGAGGACAAAAGTCCTCACCTCGGGAGGAGGAGTGAGCCCAGCTGGAGTCCTGCTCTCTCTCACACACGGGGAGTGAAAAGCACACGCTGAAAATGCCTCAAAAAAAAAGGAGGCAGAACCCAGCCTAATGCACAAAGCAAACAAACACGATTTACCACGCTGGCACCCTGACTGATTCCTTTTTTTTGGTGTTTGACCCTGGAACAATGAGGCTGGATTAACATTCATTATTTGCATTCAAGGAGCTGTCGTGGGGAGCAGGAATTGCTCCAGCACCAGCCTGAGAAACAAGAGAGGCTGGAACACTTGTGGAGTCATTGGCTCTCTCCTTTCTGACCTGCTCCACGGTGCCCAAAAATATTTGGCTAAATAAAAGCCCCCCCCATGTCTTGCTTTCATGTTGTCAAGCTGGTTAACAAGGATTTAAGAGCTGGGTGGGTAAACATCACACTGGGGCTCCACTCAGCAGCGTCCTGGGAAAGGGATGCGGGACTGGGAGCAGCCATCCCAAGGATCCCATCCCAGTCAGGCTGCCACTTCCTACACAAATGGCACAAGATGCACTCCAGTGTCACCAGCCCTCCCAGGGGACAGCTGCCACATCCCTGCACCCCAGCTGGTCCCAAACTGGGAGGCTGTACTCAGAGCCTGCATAAAATCACAGCAGTGTCTCTGTCTGCAAAGGCAGACGCTCCTCCAGGGAATGGGAAGATTGTCCTTCACTTCCATCAAGGCCCATAAAAAAGCAATTGTCAGTAAAGTTGCTCAAAATTATGTATGTTCTGGGAATGGTGCACCAAGTATTTTTAAAGCAGCATGTTTAATTCTAAGCAGCTCTATGTGAAACATGGCAAAAGGCAGCAATAAATCAGCAGCATCAAAACTGCCTTTGTGGTGCATGAGGAGTCAGTTCATCCATTCTGGAATTCTGTTTGCATCAAAGTAAGAACACATTTGCAAAATGATCAGTCAGAACAAATTTAGAGGAAAAAGTGTTTTTCACCCAAACAGTGCTTGTCAGAACACTTCCAAGTTAGAACACAAGATTTTACAATATCCAATATCCAACGCTCCATTATATATATATATATATATATATAAAATAAATTCATGGCCCTGTAATGTACCTAATTATATAAGGTCATCTCTTATAGAAAAGCACAGGTATAAAAGTTTGATGCCAGAACAGTCTGGCTGTTTATTAATTTACTATTGCAGATGAGAAACCCTCCTCTGACTGTTACAGGGATGGATGCAACTCACTCCTGCATTCCAGAAAAGCAACCTGCCCAGCTTACAAAACATTAACCAGCCTCCAGGATGCCAGGCTGGGGACACCCCAAGGCTCAGCCCCTTCCCATGGCTGGGCTGGAGCCTCCTCTCCCTCTCCCAGCACTTGCCCTGTGCTCACCTGTTTCCCTGGAGACCAGCATTTACAATGAGGGCTATAAATACACACAGTAATTAGGCATCTTTTGAAGCAAACCTTCCAAGCCATTTGCCATCTCAGGAATGTTTTAACTTCTGGAATAGAGAATGATCTTGCTTGAAAAAGAATATGAATGCAGCCCTCAGATGGGCTCAGAGCTACAGTGAGGGGAAAGTCATCCCTGGACAGGTCATCACTGCTGCCAGGGAATGGAGAATTTTGTCAATGAATCCAGACTTTGCTGCCTGTTCTCCCACTGGGAAAAAAAGCTTAATATCACTGTGAACCACTATAAAATATGAAACAGAGATTAAAAACTTATTTCTCACAACCTACTGCTAATGGCCAAGGAAAGGCCCTAAAACATCAGCTGATGTTGAGGGAACTGAGCCAGCAGCTGCTCCAAACCTCTGCCTGCTCTGGCAGCTCCTTGCAAAGGTTACAGGATTTACACAATTCCTTTTGCCAAGTCCTGGTGGAGATCTATCAGCATTCAAAGAAGTCATTTACACTTTGCTGAGCTCAGATTATCCACACAGTTCCTACTGACTAAACAGGGAGGTGCAGCTTTTCTACTGAATAATAAATAATTTATTTCCTGCACAGGTCAGCCTGGACAGGACATGGAGCAACCTGGTCCAGTGGAAGGTGTCAGGAGTAGAATTAGATGAGCTTTAAGGTCCCTTCCAATCCAAACCATTGCAGGATTCTGTGATTTGTTGCTTCCAAGGCAAGCAAAGCAAACTGGAAAGATGCAGACATGTGTGCACACAGACAGATGCAGTAACAATACCTTTTAACTCCAGCAGATTCTCTGTCATATCATTTAATTTCATTTATTTTAACTCTTACATCTTTTCACGTGAAGGTTTCAAGATCCTTTCAAATACTGGCTTCAAATAATGAAATAGTATCTTCAGTAAATTCCCAATTTTGGGCTATGATTGAAGATACCCATTTACATCAGTGGAATTTCAACTTTGCCAAGCACTGAGTCTTCTCCAGCCAGGCAAAAGGAATTTCTTTTGCACATAGCACTTCACTAAAACTTTGGCAGGTTGGGCATTAATGACCAAAAACCCAGAAGATTCATATTTAGTTTTTACTGACCCTTAACATCTGACTGGCACAGCGGTAAATCAAATAAAATTGCATGCTGAAAACTAAGGTGCACAGTTAAACACAGCCTGGCAGGGGAGAACAGAGCTTCCCCTGGCTGCCTCTTGGAGCAGGGGAAGCTTTTCCAGCATTTCCAGCAGGTTCCAGGGAGCATCAGAACCATGTTTGGTACCTCGACACAAACCTGCTCACAAGGTACAGGGACTGATGTCTGCTTTCAGGCCTTGATCTTGCTCCAAAAATTCAAAGTTCCCAAGGAAACCAACCTTATAATGAAATACTGAGACACTCAATGTAACAACCCCAAAGCAGTCGCTGTTTGCCTGCTGAGCGCACTGGGAAGAACTCGAGACCATCAACTGTGCAGGGGGAAGAGATGAAGTCTTCCCTCACAAGACAGTTTTAGTGTGTTTGGGGCTGAATTTACTTCCAGAATCTCAACCCTTCCCTTGCAAGCTGGAATTGGGAGTTCTGGCAGAAGGGGGTTTTGGGGGAAGTGTATTTTAGGAAGAACAAAGGGAAGTAACTTCAATACAACCCTGAGCAGACCTGCAGGCAGAATTGGTTTTCCAATATATTCCTGTGTCAACCACTGCCAGTGTCTGCTCTGATCTAATAGAAAGACCTTTTGAAGTAGGTGGTTTGGGTGCCAGTGCTGGTGCTCCTGACACAGAAGAAAGGGTGGCTGAATGCAGCAAAAGCTTTGTCTGATCTGCATCACTTTGAACCATAAAAGCAGCAAGAGGGAAAAGAGAAGGGAAGGCAAGTGCTTAATACTGGACAGCGACTTTCTTTAAATCCCCTCCAGTGCCCAATTAACTGCAGCAAACCTGCCCTGCCACAGCAGTGGGGGCTGCTGCAAAAGGACCACTGAAGCTACTTAGTTCCTAAAACAGATGTAAAGGGTAAGTTTGTCTAGAATTTAGCCAGCATTTCTTAAGTGGTTCCTTTTATTTCTGTAGCACTGGAAGTGCTGAGATGTTGTCGTGCAGAGAGCAGCAGCCATCACTCACCCTGGTATTTATGAAGAATTCATGGTGACAACTCTTCAGACACTCTGGCATCATTCTGAAGCATCATGAATTCCACAATCATCTTTTGGGAAGAGTTGGGAACTTCATTTCCAGTACATTAAGAATGAATGTGGGGTTTTTTGAACATTCAAGTTTCTTTTCTACTGAGCCTTTAGGAGTGTGAGATCCTTCAGCTTTTTCCAAGAGAGGTTTGTGCATCAGAATGGGCAAGTGTACATCCTGGAGTCCATCCTTACAGATTACTTGCCCAGAATCTCTGCCAAAGAGGCTACTGAGCAGCTCAGAAATAAGAATCCAGGAAACATTATTTAATTCTGGCACAGCTGAAAAGAGTTGCTGAGATCTGCAGAAGTATCACATCCCCTAACACTGAATTTCACCAAAAGGAACTCAGACCAAGCCATCCCAGCTCTGGATGATCCTTCTGAAGAGCTCCTGCAGATGGAGCACACCCAGAATCCCACTTTGCTGAATGCAGCTCCATCCTGGAACTAGCAAATTCTTTTTAAACACTTTCCAT
Organism: Vidua chalybeata; assembly: GCF_026979565.1. Lineage (NCBI taxonomy): Eukaryota > Metazoa > Chordata > Aves > Passeriformes > Viduidae > Vidua > Vidua chalybeata. Next base: position 9,302,344 of record NC_071549.1, read on the forward strand.
GTGATTATGCCTAATGAATAAACAAACACACATTTACGACGGGGAGATGTTACGGTTCAAAAAAGCAATACAACATCTTTCAGCTACCCTTTCTCAAAGCCCTAATAAGCCTGTGCATAAATCAAACCCTTCCTTGCTTGGATAGACTCTCACTGAGACGTGCCCATGGTGCTAATTCAGAGCAGAAAACGCTCTTATTCCAGGCCACTGCAGTGAAGTGACATTTACCTAATGCAGCTATAAATTTCCTGATAATTAGTGGGCAGCTGATGGTGATGCAAACTGACTAATGCAGCAATGCCAGTTTCAAACTAGCTCTCCAACACCCACGAGTTAATCAGATTTAAACCCAAAAATTTCCAAAATTCTGACTAGTGCAATGGCTCAGGGACAAAGGTTGGTGCCACCGAGCTCTCACCAGTTGCTGTGATCTCTTCATGGTCCACACACTGCTACTAACGAGATGGAGCTCCCCTGAACACTCAGTTTCTCACATCAAACAGCTCACATGACTTTTCACTTAGCCACACGTAATCAGCATTTCCTGAACTCTGTATGATTGTGCAGCAAACGTAGATTAGTTCACTTGGAACTAAAACAATGGAATTTGGAGGGGTCCAAAACAGTGCTTTCAAAAAGAGCTTTCAAAGGCCACTTCTACAATTTCACAGCCAGCTTTCTCAGAAAGCTTCTGATGTCAAGCTGGATTTTTAAAGTTAAGTAGGAGAGCAATTAAGAAAAGTTTAAAAATAAAAGTTAAGGAACCTGGCATAAAATCACACACAACCTTTCACTCATCATGAAGTGCACACTCTGCAGTGCTGCTTCACTCTTTGTCTCTACCCTAAAAAATAATTCAGTTAGACAAAAATACATTAAGGAACCTTAATTTTAATTTTCTTTTTCCAATCTAATGCTGGACAATGTTTACATCCTAATACTTTGGAAGTATCAGAATAAGAATCAGTGTAAGAATGAAGAGCAGCCTTAGATGCACAGTGAGTTTATTTAACGCTGCAAGAACTACCATGGAAGCTGCAAGTAGCTTCTCAGACAGAGAGAAAACACAGACCCATCCTTTAAAATACTTTCTCAAAACAGTCTTTGACCTTTTGGGTGCATCATGAACGAGGCCAGTCAATCAGAGAAAACCCTTCTCCCTGTTTTTTTTTTCTTGGATGAACTGTTCCTTTATCACACTATTTTAGGAAGAAAAAACCTTTTGGCATGATAGGTCAGAATGTTGCTCTAAAGCAAAGCATGAGCTAAAATTTCATGAGAAAGTTAATTAACATTTGGAAAATACCACGAAATTCTCACTGAATGCAAAGGGCCATCCACTCCCTGGTCAGGAAGTGTCCAGCTCTGCATGTGATTCCCCAAGGCAGGGAAGAAGGACTGCTGGCAGAGCTGGAGGGATGGCACAGGGACAGTGCCCACCAGAGCTCCCAGCTGGGGAGTGCAGCAGGCTTAGCTGAGATGTAGGATCACAGTTTGCATTTTCCCAGCTGCACTTGGAGTTTTGTTTGCCTGTTGTTTTGGACAGCCAAGCTCACAGAGGAGGGATGGCCAGGTCCAAGTGGAGCACCCAGGGGGCTGTGCTGGGAATTGTCCTCTTTGAAGTCTTGGAAGAAGACAGAGAGGACAGCTCAGCCTTATAGACAACCCCAAAGTGGGAGGGGGTGTGGGAGTCCTCCAGGGCAGGGCAGCCCCTCAGGGGGACTCAGAGGAACCTGGTGAAACCCCACAGGACAAGTGCAGAGTGCTGCCCCTTCCAAGGGCAGCCACAGCAGCTCCTGCCCAGGAGCCACAGCTCGGAGTCACTGCTGCTCTGAGAACACTCCTGTAACAGACACAGCTCCTCCCTGCATCAACAGCATCCTCACACGAGCACAAACCTGAGCAGAAAGTGCCTGCAGAGATCAGGATGGATTTTAACAGCCCTATCTAATCCCTGCGTGCGGAATGCAAAGACCAATAAAGGCAGGGCACGTTTTTCCACACACTCAGCTTTTACTTCATACACTAATTATAGCCCAGGCTGGTCTTTAAAAGTGGAAAAACCCACAGAATTAAAACCAAAAAACTACAATAGGGTGAAATAATTGCATTTATTTTTGTTCTGGATTCCTGATTAATAGAAGTGTCGGACCATGCAGAACCTACCAATGTGCTTTTGAGACTTGTCTCCAGTTACACGGCCAACACTAGATAGGAACTTTCTGACCTCTCTGATTTAAAGCCTGGCCTGTAAGCATTACTTGTTGTCATTCTTCTTCCTTATTAAAAAGGGCAGTGTGGAAAAAAGATGATTAAAGATATCAAACAAACACCAAACCTCCTGTGAATGGACTGTTGGAAAATAAAGTACGATTTAATGACGTGAGAAATTAGATGAAACTGTCAAGTTTAAAGAATCTTAAAATGGTTAACAGGTCAAAACATAAAAACTTCTTTATGTATAGAGTGAATATAAAGGGAACATGGTAAGTATCTGCCAAGGGTTAATTGCAACCCTGCATGAAAAGCAGTTAACAAGTGAGAGTTAGAACACCCAGGAGGAAAAGAAAAATTTTTCCAGTGCCATGAGAAATAAACAACAAGGGGGAAATATTTCCTTTGGCCACTGTTACCTCCTCTCCAAAAGCTCAGAGGAGCAGTGGGAATGCCAAGGCCTGGTTTGCTCTTGACTCCCTCCGAAACATTTGTCTTCATTACCACTCTTTTTAATCAGGGCTCCTTCATGAGTGTTTCTGCTCGGCCCCCAAGGGGCGGCTCTCGGCTGCGATAAATCAGCATCCATACCGCAAGTCACTAATCAGCACTCTCAGGGAAAGAATAACACTGAAGTGCAGACCACTAAAGGCTTGGAGGAACCTGAAGGCTCAGTGGCCTCAAGGAAGAACGGCCCACATCAAAATAATCAGCCACTGAACCATCCCTACCTCCTAGGCTTAGCAGGACTAGCACTTGGAGATATTATTTAAAAGCCTCCTGCGCACAAATTGTTCTCACTGCATAAAGGGACTTTATTGATAAAGCTCTCACCCTTGAGCTTGGTTCCTCTAATTCAGTGGATTGTACTTGTGTCTCCTGCTAGAAAGCATTCAGGGCAACAAACTTGGTAATGGATACCTCGTGCTGCCGTCCTAACATATCTAGGGGAAAAAAAAAAATCAGTGTACAATGAAGTGAAAGAGGAGGAAAAGGAAATGGATAGAAGATAACACATTCCCAAGGCACCTCAAGCATTACTGCAATGGGAAAATAAAATATTTTGTCCACTTCTTTTGTTTTCAAAGGTTATTTATAAACGCAACTAAACAGATGCCATCTCAAAAAGAAAATATCTGCATAGGTTATTTGTGCTCACACCCACCCCCCTGCATCCAATCCCTTTAAAACTCCTGTGTGATCTTCCAACTGCAGAAACAATTGATATTTCAATAGCTGTTCTTATTCCTTAAAATTGTCCAACTCCCCAACGCTGCATCAGTGCTTGCCAAGGACACCACAGAAAAAAGCTGAATGCACACCCAAGCCCTTGTGCCTCCCCCAGCTGCCAGCACCTCTGAGAAATTACCCTGAGCTGTAAAACTGAGCACTGGCACCCAAATTAGCAAACTAAGCATCCTCCCATCCAAGGGCTGCTGAACAAAAATCCCAGAGCAAGCTTTTCCAAAACCACAACTGCAGCCGTACATGGACTGAGGTTTTTTCCCCCTCTTAAGACTCATCTCTATGGTACCTGGAAATCTGGCCCATGGAGATAAAGTGATTATGGAAAGATCACAGAAAATTAAAAAAATCTTCCACTGCTCCTACTTCCAAAGCTCAGGAAGGTCCAGGAATCACATCCCTCCAGCGAGCTGACTTCAGCACTGAAATTTAGGTTAATGTAGGAAAATCCCCAGTCCTAAACCAACAAACCAGAATTATTTACTGTTGTCTACTTCCTTTTCTTTTCGGGCTATATAAACTGCAGGGTGGATTCTCTTTGAGCTGGGAGGTGAAGAGGGTCTCCGTGAGGGTATTAAAAAGCCTCCTCATGACTCAGAGGGGCAGCACCTTGGGCCTGACCTCTGCCAAACTATTCCCAAAGCCACAGAAAGCACCACTGGGACAGAGCAGCTTCTGACTGAAGGTCTAACCCTGAGCACCAAAAAGGGAAGGAGAGAGAGACAACCTTTGCTGTGAACTCATCGTGAACTTCTGCAGAGCTGCAGGCTCACACTCAGGTTTATTACCATGAGCAAGAGAAAATGTTTACTGTGTTAATTAAAATACAAGTAAATAATCTGTTTATGTTAATTAATAGTAATTTGAATTTTGGAGTTATGGAAGTAGCTATTTTCAGAGCATTGAAAGGAGCATAGAGTATTCAGTTAAGGGGACACACTGTGCTCCAAAGTCCAATCTTTTGAGCACTATAAATAGATGGTTTAGGAAAGTTAGGGCCGGGTTCTATTAGAGGAGCTGCTAAACCAGAGCGTGGAATGCAGCAAAAATATTCCCTCCACCAACCGTGCTCCATTACTTCAAAGAATTCAATATACCCCAGCGCTCCCTTCCCAGAGATGAAAATCGTCATTTTAACTTGTCTGGTCCCACTCCACTTAAATGATCCTTTAATTTCCTTTCTGATCCCGAGCCCTCAGGTGCCCGGGGTCGCATGAGGAGTTCACAGCTCCTCTGCTGAGCTCCTGATCCTCTCCCCGAGCAGCCCTTTCCTGTCTCGCTCTGCCTTGCGTGCCCCGCTCCCCGGCCCCATCAGCTGCCAGCCTCAATCCCTCTCCTGGAACGCCCCTTCCCCCTCCAGCCCGGGCCTGACATCCGGAACTGACTTAGGAAGTGCTCTAATGGTTACCAAATTTTTGGGAACTGCCTCAGCTTTTCGGAGCTGAACACGTGTTCGGTGCAGGCAGCATCCACCGGCACCACTTGACCTCACGGCAGCCTTCGACTTGCTGATTTTTCTTTTCCCTTTTTTTTTTTTTTTCCTTTTATCCCCCATCTTCTTGAAAAAACAAGAAAACTTTTACCAGATAACACATGATGTAAATGCAAAATTATGTTGTGAAATGACTGCAAACATGCTGTTTTCCAGATGTTTGACGAGACAGTAAAGAAACAGCACAAAGAAGGGTCAACAGTTTCCGTCAGAGACTCTGCTGGGTTCCACATGAAAAAAAAAAACCCAAACCCCAACATTCAGATCTCATAAATTCAAGGGGCTCTGCACAGCTGACAAGCTATTTAGGCTTTAAAAAATAAAACGTGAGGTTCCTCTGTCATCTGCCAAATTTCACTCCATCGATAGGTGGTTAAAAGCCATTTGACTGTTAACATTCTGTGAATTTCCTAAACCCATTATTGCCTCAAATACAAGAGACTGCCTGGGAATCGCTGCTCCTGGGAAGAGCTATCTGAGGTAAGCAGGGCTGCATCCTCTGATTGCTTACAAACACAAATCTCCCTGCACAAGCCCAAAACTTTGCAGGAGAAAACGATCAAGAAGAGTTGGAAGAAGAGATGAAAGAACAGAGCAGCTGCCAGGCACTTCCCCTCATCCCCACCATGCCAAGAATGACTGACTATTGCCACAAGGAGAAGCAGCTTTTGTTCTCCAGCAGCTCATCCCAGCTGATGCCAGAGGCACAGACAGATCACCCTGGCAAGCTGGGAGCAGGGGACATCTCTGCATCCATCCATCAGCATTGGCAGGGCTGGAATTCCATTTCTTTCCAACTCTGCTTCCTCTCACAGGACACAAACCTGTCCTTTGGGCCAGCACATCAGGAGCAGTGATTAGAAGATTCTTGCTACTCTTTTCTTCTCTCCCCTTTTCCACTCAAGCAATTTTTATGGAGTACACGACTTGTGATGGGCTGGGTGGTGCTTTTTACAGAAATTCAACAAATTAATCTTGAATTTCAGCACGTTTCTACACAGGAAAACACCAACCATAACTCACAGACAGCTCTGCCAAAGTGGAAGCTACAGTTCCAGACCCACTCATTTGTTAGCGTGGGATCCACTCCGTGCAGGATCACACTGGATGCCTTTTAAAGGACACGTGGCTCAGTCCCACTGTGATGTCTGCACGGTTCCTGCAGCTCAGCGAGGCCAGGCTGCTGCTCTGAAAGCAGCACAGCCTCTGTGCAAGCTGCCAGCCTGCATCCCTGAGGTTCTGCATGCAAGGAAAGGCATCCCACGAGGATCTCCTGCACGACGATACCGACGGTGTGATTACAGCGAATTATGGTTTGTCTTTATGTGAAAGCAACACCACTGAGAACATTTTCATTCCAGACAGAGCATCCGTGGATGTCTCTGAAACTCCTGGTTCTGTTCTAGATGCACTGATCATTTCCCCTGCAGACAAACCCCAAGCCCACAATGAATTCATTCACTGCCTTCAGCAGCCAGTAATAGCCAGTAGTTGGCAGCATGGTCCCTCCACCTCAGCCACAAGCCTTGGGGAAATCTCCCCTGGCTGGCAGAAATCTGCATCTGACGGTATGTTAGGAACATATTTGTTCTCCCTCTCTGCAGTAATCAGGATAAAAAGTTCATGTGCTCTGCTGCCTCACTGTCAAAGCAGGATGCTCCTCTCCCAGGAGAGTCTGACACAAGAGGAGCTGGATTTCCCTGCATTACTGAATCAATAAAATCCACAGCTTGTTTTTTTCTGTGTTATTACAGCACTAAAATATTGCAGGAATTGAAATATATACTTAATTTTATTTACAGTGAAGGAAATCATTCATTTGGTTGTGAAAGAGTTAATAAGGAAGAAAATCACACACAGTGCGTGTTAAAGGTTAGAGGAATAATCAGTCATTTGAAAAACACTACATAAACATTTTTCCGGATGCAATTTTCAGTCCAAGGATACATTTCCCAGTAGAAATCAGCAGCTAAAAAGGAAATCATTTAGTCTCCATAAGTGCCAAATTGTATCCTGATTTTTCCTGGTCTGGCTCAACTTTCAAAACTAGTGGTTCAACTTCTGCAATCTTTCACCCAATGACTATATAAACACATCCTTATAAGACAGACATAATCCTTGGGTGGGCCAATTTATGTTGGATTATGAAAATACTTAAAGTACAGAATCGTATAATGACTGTTGTCCTTTGGTTTCCACTAAAAGGAAAAAAAAAAAAACCCTCCAACACAGACATTCTCCGCTCCTTCCAAGGGCTCTCCGCGACAGTCGTCTCTGGCAACTGTGTCAACATCTTCTGAAAGTGATTAGGTACCACTCAATTTATTATTTAGTTATCACAAGCTCTGTTTTAATGACACCTAATGTGACACGTATCTATTTTGAGCTTTCACGTGCAGAAGGGAAAAAAAAAAAAAATAATCCCTGGCAAATTGTCTGCACGTCAACGTGGTGAGTCCCTGCTGCACGAGGGGAGGGGAGGGGGGCGAGTTGTTCCCCACCCCAGGCAGAAAAACAGTTCTCACTCTCAAAAATCCTCTGGCTACTCTGTTTGGTTAAAGGTTATATAAATAGTAGCTTTAAGAAGGATAAAACAATCTCCATACAAAGCAAACATATTCATTGGTAATTTATTGCTGCCTGATGTACATATACACATAGCCGAGTATAGATGTTAAATCCAAAAAAATTATCTGTTCCTGCCCGCTTGTACTTGCAGTGATGGAACTGAGGAACAATGGAAACTTTTATTCTTTGTGGAAAGGTAAATTCTGTTTTTTCACTTCCCCTCTGAAACTCTAGAGTTTTTACAGGCAACTACAAAAGTCAGCGTGTTAAAGCCAACAGTATCCCATCTTCAACACTTACCATGTGGTAGAACAGAACTCTCCCTCCAATGTATAAAGTTATGTGAAAGAAGACATTTTTTTCAAGTCTACAGAGAGTAAAGAATAAATTATAGTGATAAGATCTGGAAAAGTTTGGTTGGAAGTTAAGAGATTTTCACATCTGTGTCTACACATCCATGTCTTGGGAATAATGTATCTCGAGTACCAGTCACATAAAAATGCAAGAAATTGTTCCTCTCTCAAAGGCAGCCAAATCATTCATTGTACTCATGTCTACACTTTGACTGGTAGCTTCCAGCAGAGATCTGAGCTAGCAAACTACAAGGTTTCCCTCTGATTTCAAACCCTGACTGTTTAACGTGTGTATGCATTAAAAAATAGATAATTAGTAACATATACACAGCTTAATTCACCATGGCATTATTCCCTCTTTGAGCTGGAATAAGTTAATTTATTCATGCTGCTCAAACATAAACTGAGTGATAGTGCAGGGACTCTGCCTGTAACACCACGAGCCTGATTTATATCCCTGCAGTCACTGACCATCCTTCCCTTTGTTTCTGAGGGCTTTGGGATTCACTGCTTTTCCAGGCAGATTCTCACACTGTGCTGTGAATAACAGTCCAGTGTGATGTCAACAGGAGCTAAGAAATTACTGCTCATTTATTTAAATAAACGTGCCACAGACCTTTCATGCCTGGTGCAGAACACTTGGATGCATCCCCGGGCAGGAACGGGAGGAATTGAGCTGTTTGAAATGCTCCTCAAAGCTTTTCTGAGCCAGCTCAAGATGGGAGAACAGCTGAAAATAAAGCTAAATGTGCAGCCTAACCCTGTATGGGCACTGCCCCCTGTCCAGTACAGCTGCTCAGGTAACAGAAACATGATGCACACCTTGACACACATTCCACAGCTTTATTTCCATAGAGAATAAAGTTATTTCAGTCATCAAGACTCCAGTGCTTTCCTCTGGCTGTCTTGTATAATGTATGATTTACTTACACAGATTGTATTATGAACGTCTGATTCACAGAAATAATCATTAACAAATACCTCATATTCCAGAGAACACACACTGAGATCCTCCAACAATGAAGTGTAAGTACCTCAGATGCTCACTTTATCCTAATTTTTGACAGGGCTAAACATTCCAACAGGTTCAGCAGTGCAGAACTGTAGCAGGCACACTAAGAAAAGCCCCAGTAGCTCTTTGAGGCACAAAAGAAAAGTTTTTGTTCAAAATCAAGAATTTCTGGCTGACATATTTCACGTTCCTTTTGGATTTAAAACACCCTGCTCTGAAAGCCACCATTATTTCCAAGTGAAGAAAGAAAAGGGAATTTGCCCCATTTCTCCCCACTCCTCACTCTGCTATTGTCCCCTGTATCTATTTCCAGGAAGCCAGATTCATTAGGGTTAATCTGCCTACTAAATGAATAAACAAAGGATTTCTCTGTCACTGAGGGGCCAGGTGAGCTGATATCATCTTCTAACACAGAAAATCATCCGCACAAGTACAGCGCAGGAAATTACCTGCTGCAATCCCACACCTGGGATCATTTGGCAAGTGCCTTAGAAATGTTGAGAAGATGACTGAAATCAAACTAATTATGTGGGGCTTTTTTTTTTTAAATGCAGATCTTCTATCAGGAGGAAAAAAAAAAGGCCTTTCTGAAAATGTGATGTAAAAAGGTCTCGAATGTCTTGGTTTACCTCACTTACTAAAAATGCAGAAAACTTCCTCGGATGAAAATGTTACAGGATTTGTGCCATTAAAATATTCTGCTGCCTCACTAATGACAGTCACCTCTGGCTGTCTCCAGCAGTGCCCACACTGCAAAAACATCCAGGTTTACGAATTGTTGCTGTGAGAATCTAATGAAAGATACAGAAAAAGGGATCTGATGAAGCTGACATAAATACAATTTCTAATACTACAACATCCACCTGCCCAGGGAACTCCTCCCACAGCCCCAGCTCCAGGTGCTGTCAGTTCTCACACTTCTGGTGGGGGTCCCAGCTTTGGGAGTTGACACCTGAAGGATGAGTGGAGATCTAGAAAAGGTTCACATCTTACTTTCCAGATCTTTGCTTCTTGTGGAGGAGTAAATCAAACCATGGGATGGTCTGGGTGGGAAGGGACCTTAAAGATAATCAAAATTCCCACCTCTTGCCATGGGCAGGAACATCTTCCACTACCCCAGACTGCTCCAAGCCCTGGGTCTTGGACACTTCAAGGGATGGGGCAGCTACTTCTCCAGGCAAATACTGACAGATACCAGGAGTAGGAAAGAGAGGCTGGGGGAATTTACCAAAAAACTCCAAAGATGAGACAGGAACAAGAATTCCTTCGATGCAGGGTGTGAGCTGTGCGTGTGTTACAGCAGAAGAGGAGCCAACACAGGGGTTAAGAACTACAGAAAACACTGTGACAAAGGTGGAAGATGTGCTCAGCAGCTGTGACTGGAGGCAAGAGGAAAATCTGAGGAAAAAGGAAACAAAAATGGGAGAAGTCTCAGGATTCAAAGAAAGAAGGCACAGCTGGGTAGAAACATAGGCACAAATCCCAAACTTCAGAGCTTGGTAATGCTATGGAGGAAGAAAGGGCAGGATTTGAAGCTTTGGGCTGAATGCTGCTCCCTAAACTACCCAGCAAAAGGCTCCCTTCCCTCCTGCAAACATGGATTCCATTTGATGTTCCTTCTACAGCAAGCAAGAAGAGATAAATTAAAATTGAGAACCTAGAGAGGGCTTTGATCCTATTGCCTGGAAATGTGTCCACGGATATTTTCTCCAGACATACTTTTGCTATGTATGGAAACCAAATGCTGACTAATCATCCAAACCTTATGGTGCCTGAGCACAGCTGGGATCTGCAGCAGAACACTGTCACAAGGGCCCAGGAAAATGGGGAAACCCAAGAAGATTGCTGAGAAAGAAGAGAAAATGGTGATCAAAGGCACTGGAGGCCTGATCAGACAAGAGGGAGAGTTTCTAGCTGGTGAGCTTTTAAGATCCAATTGACACATTTATTCTTGTATTACTGAACTTCAACAGGCCAAGTAATGATTATCCCTCTTCCAAGAGAAAAACGATCCTATCTGAGACCTGCTGACTCAGGACAGCAGTAACAGGATGCAAAAGGCTGAATTTTGGTTTATTGGTTTATAGATAGCACCAGCTGGCAGGGATGGAGCTGTTTAGAGCTGTTTATCAGGACATGGCCTCATGTCCCAGGCACAGACAGGGATGGGACGTGGACAGAAGCTCAGATGTGGCACTGTCACTTGTGGTGATGGCCAGGGCACAGTCAGGGCTTCACAGCCTGAGTGTGCTGAGAATATGGGGGGGGTTCATTTCTCTAGGTACTCCTTATCCTCTGAAGTGGGAGAAATACCAACTCCAAGAGCAGCATCAATTCTTGCTTTTCACTTAAAGTGCTCATCAGTGTGGCATAGCTAATTAATGCTTTCAATAGGTGTTAAAAATTCCTGGGCTGCAAGGCAGCAAATGCATTATGAGCAGGCAAAGGCAAGTGGCTACAGTTTAGAAGCACAAAGGTGAGATAATGGCCTTCCACATCACTGAACTGTCAACCTCATTTAGCACAAAGCCTGGCAGCTGGAGACTTCAAATCATACAGCCGTTTAAAAATATATAGAATGTTAAATTAAATGACAAACACGGGACATGTCACCTTTTAGAGGCAGAAATGTAAAACCAAAGCATATGTTCTCCAACTGTATTTGCTTCAGGATCAGCAATATTGTTATAACCTCATTAGTTTCTTGACTTGGTTTTAAACATGCAAGGATGGATATACAAATAAGTTACAGGTCCTCCACGTGATATCCTCAATTATAAGTCAATCTTTACCAGCAAAATAAATTAAGAACTGGAATTTTAACTCTTGTGGAAAGTGAGAACGAGGAAAAATTTCTGCAAGCTGTTAGGGATGAAACTCCCTCTGTATTTTGAGCTCTGAATCCGAGAGATGAATGCAAATATCCCCGTTTCAAACCTACATTTACAAGCACACCCTGTGGCTCTGTGTGTGTCAAACTGTCCCTGCCAACCCCGGGGCTCAGAGGCAGCAAGGGACCCAAGCTCTGGTACCCTGGACCAGCCTGGCTGTGTGACAGAGCCCAGGCTGTAGCTGGCTCCTCACAGGGCAGGTTTGGGTGTTGGCACTGCGAACTGTCACTGCTCTGGTGGCAGTGCCACACCAGGGCAGCTCTGTGGGACGAGGGGAAGGTGACAAACCCCAGTCCACAGCACCACTGGGTACCTCTGCATGGTGCTGCTGCTCTGCACAGCCCAGCTCCATGATCCCCTGGGAAAGGGGGCAGCCCTCACCTGCCACCCCCGTGTCCCCTGGAAAAGAGGCCAGCCCTCACCTGCCACCTCTGTGTCCCCCTAGAAAAGGGGGCAGCCCTCACCTGCCACCTCTGTGTCCCCCTGGAAAAGGGGGCAGCCCTCACCTGCCACCTCTGTGTCCCCTGGAAAAGGGGGCAGCCCTCACCTGCCACCTCCGTGTCCCCTAGAAAAGGGGGCAGCCCTCACCTGCCACCTCTGTGTCCCCCTGTAAGAGGGGGCAGCCCTCACCTGCCACCTCTGTGTCCCCTAGAAAAGGGGGCAGCCCTCACCTGCCACCTCTGTGTCCCCCTGTAAGAGGGGGCAGCCCTCACCTGCCACCCCCATGTCCCCTGGAAAAGGGGGCAGCCCTCACCTGCCACCTCTGTGTCCCCTGGAAAAGGGGGCAGCCCTCACCTGCCACCTCTGTGTCCCCCTAAAAAAGGGGCAGCCCTCACCTGCCACCCCCGTGCCAGCTCCGTGTCCCTGTCACGAGCCGTGACCCGGAGCGGGCGTTCGCACTTCACGCCTTGCACAATCCCTCACTGAAGGGTTATTAAAAGGCCATAACTGGGCCAATAAAGCTGGATTTTATTTGTTCATGCACAGCAGTGGGGGAGTGCTGCCTGCTGATGGCACTAAAAACATCACACCCCCAGTCCAAACTCTCCCAACTCCTGCTGCAGAGGATCAGTTCCCAGTTTAACAGACAGGGCTGTGCTAGAAATGGCCACATCAGGGAGAGCTGGTGGTGCCCCTCCTCAGCCCCTACCAAAAACCATTTCATAGCACAGGGAATATTTGATACCACCTAATGATCACCAATTAATAATCTCACTGAGCCCTGACCCAGAACCCTCCCAAGAACCTGCTTCCACATGGATGGATTACCTTCCTCTGCAGAACTGTAGGACCAGCACAAACCAACTGCAGTATAATTTGATTTTTTTTTTTTTTTGTCGGTGAGATTCACAAAGTTTCAATCACATTTCATTGGAGAGAAAGGAAAAAAGCATGAGCCAAACTTTGAAATAAAATCATGAAATAGTGAAGCACTGCTGGCAGTTCAGCTTACTGGGCATCAAAGTTTAAACTTTGCTTTCAACCTCAGTTTTCCAAACACGCTGTCAGTCACCACAATATGGGTTAAAAATAAGAGAAAGCAAAGATGAAATGTAAATGATTTAAATGCATGCATATGTTCTTTTGTAAAATGCATAATGCAGCTGCAAGATTTTTCCTCATATTTTGGACACAAATCAAGGGGGAAATGGTTCACTTATAATACAGTGAATTTTTTATCTAACTTCAGTGCTAAGATGCAGCTCCCTGCAAGCATTTCTCTGTATACTGAGTGCTGGTTTGCTTATATTTGGGTTTTTCCCCTAGAGTTTAAATACAAACACCAAAACCAAAAGACTACCAGAGCACTTTTTGCTTCTTCAAATTCTTTCATGGCAACTTTCTGCTTGTTAAAAATCCACCAGCAACACAAAAACTTTGCAGATGATCTACAGCCATTTGCTACATCTTATATTCAATCACAAGTAAAAATATCCTTACTTTTAAAATCTATTTTAAGTGATAGGCAAAAAGTAGAGCACACAGCAGCTTGCTCAACCTTCCTGCTGTAAATAATAGAGGTGAAAATCCCAATTAATGGGAATTGCAAGGAGCTAGCAAGATTCTTACTGCAAGAGTGGCTTCTCCTGCTTTTTTTGCATCGAGGTAAAATTAAGTAGGTACCATTTTCCTGGAGTGAATAGTCAGAATTCTCTGCAGTGTCCCAAAATTGAAAGATGCTACGAACGTGTCACTTCTCACACCAACAGCACTGAGGAAACGCAGCACAAAAGGGGGTGGCAGAGCCAGTTCCCAAAACTCCCACTCCTCCCAAACGCAGCAGTTATCCTGGATCCAGGTGGGCTGTGGGGAGCCAGGGCCAGCTGGGACACAGGGCCAGGCCAGCCCTGCTCCTGAGCAGATGTGAGCTCCAGGGAAAGCAGCTGTGCCACCGCCCCCAGGGCGCTCCACAGCAGGCACAAATGGCTGCCCGCTCTTGCTGCAGGGAAATGCCAGGGAAGAAAGGCTTGGCAAGCCTGGGATTTCAGGAGAGGATGGTCTGCACCCCAGCTGACCTGGGGACACGGGATTTCTGATAGGACTATTACAATCGCAGAGCTTATCAAATGTATTTGGAAAGGCTTTCGTGTTGGTTTTGGGATAGGATACGAAGGCCCCAGGAATCCACTCTTGAGGCCTTAAATCTGTGGCCAAACTCCAGCAAAAACCATATGTTGTTCATATCAGCACCTTTTGCTTCTCCCCTGCTCCATTTTCCAGGCCTGCACCGAGCGGAGCCTCGGGGCACCAGGGCTCAGGGACCACCTCTCACCTGGACAGATCCCAGGAGAACGATGCCAATAACCCCAAACCTTGTTTCCTGTCTTTGCTGACTGTGCCCTGCTCGTTCTCACCTCCACAAGGGGAGCAGCACCAGGCTGAAGCACAGGGAGTGCTTGGCTTCACGTGCTCCCTCAGAGACTCCACGTTCCCTTTGGAAGCAGGAGACCCCAGGTGTGCTGCTCCAAGCAGGAATAAAAGCCCCACAGCTGGAGGCTGGGACCTCCGGGACTCTCCTTGCACAGCAGAGCAGCTGAGGAGGAGGATGGTGACAATCAGGGGCTCCTCTCACCCCGTGCTCCCATTCCCTGCTCTCTGCAGCAGCCACTTGCTGGCACCAGCTCTGGCTTTTCAGAGCTCTCCAGGCAGAGCTGGAGCAGTAACCAGCACCCAATTCAGCCTGGGTTGTAATAAAAAGTGAAAGTTAAAAGCAATGCAAGCAGCAGATAAAGAACTATTAAAATCTGGCTGGGGTGATGCCAGGGATGGAGTCCAAGGCAGGGGAGGAGCCACAGCTCCAAGCCAATGGGTATTCCACAGTGGTGGATAATTAAGGAAAACAAAATATTTTCCATCTGTTTCTTTACCCCTTACGTCACCAAAGCAATAAAATATATACACAAGTAAGCACCAACAGGCTGTATTTCAACTTAGATATAAATATTTATTCCCAGCAGAGAACATCTTTACTCCAGCGAGTAGCCAGGGTGAGGAGGCTGTGACTGGAACACCCTCAAGGTTTTAAACTCCACCTTAGAGTAGATGAAATGCCTGGCTCATTTATCATGCCAAATAGCTCAGTTTGATGTGTCAGATCCCCAAATCCACACTTCTGCTCACTCATCCTTATCACATTCTAATGGACAATTGCTAAAACCTGCTCCTTTTGGATAAACACTGGTGAAAATAAGTGCTTATGCTGACATTACATTAAAAATTACAACAGGAGGAAGCTGAAAGACAAAAGGAAGGGTCTGCAGAGCCCTGAGGACAAGGACTGATGTTCTGGAACACCTCCTGAAAAGAGGGGAGGACAAGCTGGAGGATCTCAAGAGGATCAGAACCAGAATCCTGATGGCTGAAACCATTGACATCTAACAGAGACTGCAGGCCAAAGTGGCAACAAGAAATAATGAGGCATATTTAGATGTTTTCAAAGCAAACACGGGAAATGGTGAGCAAATACTTTGAAAGACAAAGCCTAATTACTGAAATCACTAAATAAAAATGTCTCTATTACAAGCTGATTACAAATAAAGCTTTCCCTGAAACAATACTCAGTCCAAAATTCAAATACTCTTTTAATTTGCACATCCATTTTAAGGCCATTTCAAGCAGCCTAGATTAATAGATGAGCTTAGAATATGTTACAAGCTTATAAAAAATATAAAGATTTGCAAAATGCTTCCTTTAAGCAGTGTAGGAAAAGAGCAGAAATGTCAATGCACACGCTGCCTGCAAATACCAGTGGTGTGTTATTTCTGTGCAATCTCTCAAAACACAAGTACAGACACTGAGGTTTCTGGATCTCTTGTAAGTTTAACAGTAGCTGGGAGCTCTTAGATCTCCAGCTATAATAAATATTGTATCCTACAGGAGCCCATCGGGAATCTCAGCTCATGTGTTGTTCCACAGAAGATTGTGGTGTCAGATATGATTAGAATCAACACTTCCCACTTATTCAGAGCTTTAAAGCTACCTACACACAGCATTAACAGCTGTTAATGGAAGATAATTAAGGGGCACATAAGAATCTCGTATTAATGACGAGTTTTTGTTAACTAGCACAAAATACCCAGGATAACAAGGTTATTTTTTCCCCCCTAAAGAAAGCCATGGCATTTCTGTGCTTACACCATGCTCTAGCCCACTGCAGTTTTTCAGCTGATGTGAACTGAAGGTGGCTTCCCCAACTGGAAGTTAGTGGCTCACACTTGAGCAGTGAGACACTGCAGAGGCTGCACTAATGGAGCCCTGTACACGCGTCAGGCAGGTTGTGTGACACGAGAACAACTGTCTGGGAGCAGCAGCACTGTGCCAGTGACCATTATCAGGGCCCCTGGGGGCCCCACTGCAACTTATCTTCCTGTGTGAAGAAAAACCCCATTCCCCTGGATTTGGTTACGATGCTGGGGAGGTCACAGTTCACTCGGGGAGCTGTGACATCGACACAGGAACTGCTGGGCCAAAAATCACCTGGGGTAGGTGAACAAGGAGAGCAGCACCTCCAGGAACCTCAACTGCTTCAATTCAAATTCCACCCGACACAGCAGGGCCTAGACATTGCTGATTTTTGATTTGCACTTGCATCAGTGAAATCAGATGCATGCAGCAGCATTTTTTTAAAGCTGATACGCAATGCAACCACCTTAGAAGAGATGAATTGCTTCAATCACTATTAGACTGCTCAGCTGTACCACAGGCAAACTGGGATGAGGAGTCTCCTCTGTCCCTCGCAGGGTAAAGCTACCCCACATCACCACATTGTGCTGTGGGGACTGAGCTGCCACCTCCAGAACTGACTAAACCACCCACAGTCATCACAGGGTGGAAAATTAAATCAGTATCTAATGATTCTGCTGCCTTTCACTCACTGCTCCCTTGCCTGTCCTCTCCAGTGTACTTCTCCTGCCTCCAGAAAACACCCACCAGTGTTTCAAGACATTAATGCCACTACCATGTATCCCTGCAGCTGAGTCTTTTCCCAGTCCAGGCAATGATCCAGCAGCAAGTGCCCCGTCAGTAGTGTCAGGTCATTTCAATTTCTCCTCACATCTCCCCAGTCTATAGGGCATAGCTGTTTGCAGATGTAATCATGTACACTGCGTTGGCATCTTGGAGCCTGGTGGAGTCAGCTCTGTCTTAAGGCTCTCTTCAAAAATCATCAGATAGCATTTTCTCAAATTAGATGAAATAAATCAAGTTGAAAACATTCTAAGTACCAGAATTTTGCATTATGCAGCTCATGCACACACACACTTAGCAAGGCAGATGAGCTGGATGGAGAGAAAGCACATGTGAGGAAAACGAAGATACCTGAGATATCCCACATGCTGTCACTAGTCAGGGAATCATACATAAAATGTTAAGCATTTAAAATAGATACATTAACAGGATCAGCACAGAAGTTATTCCAGGAAAGAAACATAACTTAAACTCATGTAAATTTAGGCTGACAGGGTGAGTAACTACAAACCAAGCAGTGCTGGGTCGGTTTTTTTGTGTTCCTGAACAGGTGATGGCCCCTAAGAGCAGCTTGTTCTCTGCCCATTATTAAAACCTCTCAATTACTGTGAAGAACAGCCCAGGGGCCAAACCCCTTCCTTGCCTTCAAAGCTCAGCATTATCCTCTGCAGCCCGGAGTGCAATCTCTCTCTGCCACAACAAACCACCTTTATCCCATGCAGGTAATTACAGGTTCAGGTCAAGGACTGCAGCCCGGATTGATTTCACGTCCCCGCAGCCCTGGCTGGCTCCACTCAAGCAGGGCAGCTGGAGCAGCCGTGACACCGGAGCTCCTGGAATGGGAGCCCAGCCCTGCCTCAGCCTGGCATTTATTGCCTGTGGCAGCAGGGCCAGCCTGGGAATTCACCACGTTGGTGACTTCATCTGCCAGCTGCATTCACACATCTTTACTACCTGAATAACTGATCTGCACTGCTCCCAGGCAGCACTTTGTGCTGTACAGCTTTTGGGAATAAATATTTGATTGTGCATACAACAGAAAGGAGCTCAGATGGTTTAAGGTGTGACAGCAGAAGTGTTTATGAAATTCCAAGTGAGAGCATTCAGTAAAGGCTGGACAGTAAAAATTTGTCCCATGGTCTCTGCCTCACAGGTGTGGTGATGAACAAGAAAAGGACAACTCCCTCCCCCACAAAGCCCCAGTGAATTCTTCTGTTCATTAAACCCTCTGCAGGCAGAGCTCTCTGTCCATGACCAGCCAGTCACACACAAAAGAGAGGGAAGTACTAAATTACAAGCTGATTTTAAGTGGGCATTGATTGAAGTAACCAGAAGTGAGCTTAGTATCGTCAGAGTTTCATACAACAGTAATAAACAATCTTCATTAAAAAATGATGTGTGCATCCCCCTGCAGCACAGCACTCACCACGTTTCAGTTGAGAACATTAAGGTTCCCCCCACCCCACACACAATTAATGAGGAAAAGAATCCTCTGAATCTTTTTCTTCTATAAATTAATTTTATTCATTAAATACTGCCATTCACTGAAATCCTTCCCACTCAATTTCAGCATTTATTCTAGGCAAGAAAGAAATAGATTTATGATTCTATTCTGTGATCTCCTCCCAGCAGGAAAGGAAGAGGTTGATGGAAAAAAAAAAGAGATTAGACAATTCCTCAATGTTCTCATCCTCCACTAGCAATGCAACCAAATCATACTTGGCTGATGGGTAAGTGTCCAAAACCTCTTTGTGTGAGGGAATAAACAAGGCTTTCCATAGACAGACACACAGATGCAGCCACTTCTCTTAAATGAGCAGGACTGAGTCACTGAGCACACCTGAGGACCCGAGCCCACACCTGGGGTGCAGCTGAAGGGAAACACTCTGTGTGCACTCAGTGCAGCTCTGTGGGCAAATTCACTGACCAGCAACTGCTGCAGAATCCTTTCCCTGGAGCTCTTGTAGCTCTGAAAGCCCAGAGCTGACTGCCCATACCCCTAATCTGTGCATCATTCATCATTCAGAGTGTCCCAGCAGGTTTGGTTTTTCAGATGTGTAACACATATGATGTATGTCATTCCTTTACAGGTTATAGAATGTAAATTCACAGAGATGCCTGGTTGGTTTGGGTGTGTAAAGAGTGTGACCTTCAGCTGCAGCATCACCTGCACACAGGAGGACTCTTTAAGGTTTCTCTTTCATTTCTGGGCTCATAAATAGAACCTGACTTAGTAAGGCTTAACCCACCTGTGTCAAAGCCGAGCCCAGAGCCTGAGCACACCTCTGGGGAGGAGGGACAGACACCCTCTGCTTGCTGCACACAGTGAGCAGCTCCTACCTGTGCAATGGTTCTGCTGCTGCATTATCACCAAAGGCTTCCTGCTTTACAAAGATTTAAACTCACTGCTGTCCCCCTCTACCATTTCCAGCTGCCAATCTGGAACAGCATCTGGAATTACAGTGCATTCTACCCTTGAGGGTATATTCTCTATGATGCATATGACTAAAATATGTGCATTGAGGGACAAATGTCCAGTAGCTTTAGGTGACTGAATTTTTGCAAACTTTTCTTGGAAAAAATAAACCAGAGAAGAGTGTCTTGGGAGAATTTTGAGTTGAGAGAAGCATACTGTAATATACATTTTTGAAATATATCCAAGTAACCTTTACAGATTCAGCCATCCACCTTGAGAATGCCACTGTAAATTTTCATTATTAACAGCATTAGAGTTCTGCACTTTTTAAATGAAGATTTTTCCAAGTGATCTTATGAGACTGTCCTTAGCACACCACAATTTTACAGACACATGAGGAAAAAAACATGCTTAAATAAAAAAAAAACCACACAAACTGCTTAATAAATGCAACAACAAATTGTCACCAATGGGGGAGAAGGAAGGAAGCTATTGGGAATGGCAGAAGGATAATGGGAGATGATAAACATGTACTTGGAGTCTTTTGATAGGAAGGAGAAGTGATGAGTCAGATAAGCAGAGGCGCCACAGGGGTTGCATCTCCAAGCAACAGGCAATCAAAGCTCCAGATAAGCATCTTCATAAAGTGCAACAGGCCCCAGTGCAGGGGCAGAGCTGAACAATCACTTCCTGGTTCAGCCCAGGCAGGAAAAATTTATGACCTACTTAAAAATCCTTCAAACCTAAAAATGTCTTTTCCATAAAGAACATCAGCTGTGTAGGGCACGCCGTGGGAAGAGCAGGAAATGAGAATACTTGGAGTGGTGGAGTGGAACACAAGAACTCACATGAGCTGTACATGAGTGGTGTTAAAAGCAAACCCTTCCCATCCACAGCTGAGATTAATGGAGTTTTCTGCACATCTTAGAGGTGGGAGGAGAAGAAAATAAGCATAAAATACTCTTCTTTGCTAGGCCCTGTTACAAGAACAGCCTGAAATCTCAAAAACAGCATATATATATTTTCCTTGTGTCTCCTTTACTCTGCAACAATTCACACCCCTAAACCATCACACAATTTAGAATCTGAACCCCTATGTTCTGCATGGGAAAGAGTGAGGATCAGGCAATACAAAACCTGCAAAGAGATGCTAAAATCCCTGAATCAAGAATCAATTCCAACCCAACCTGTCTGGGTGAAGTAAATAAAACACTGCCATCAGCATGTCCCTAACAAAACCCATATATTGTTTACCAGAAACTTATGAAGTGTTGCAACCAAACTGAGTCACTGCTGTACAGTAAATATATTTTCAGTGTCCTAACAATGTTTACAATGGATTTTGGCAATTTTAATATAGACACACATGTTAAAGGCATTACAAATGGGGCTTCATCACAGTCACATGAGTCAGTTCATATTAAAGCCCCATCCACACCTCAGGAAAAGCTGCTCAGCATGGAAGGGGCACAGTCCTGTGTGTCCATTGTTTCTGCTGTAGATGGAGTAACACAGCTTTAGGAAGTGCTACAGTTACAGAATGATCACATCTCAGAATTACTGCACATCCCTGTTACAGGTGAAGGCACTGCTCCTACACAGGAGGGAAAAATCCCCACCCTGATAATGCTGATATCTCTCTCTGTATCAGCTGATAGTGAGGCACAGCTCTGCCATTAATCACTCTGAATCTCAAGTGTCACATATACAGCCTGAAGCACTCCTGTGATTCCAACTTGGAACCTTTTAGGAGCAATAAGCATAGATGAACTAGGCAAAAAAAATCATAACTCATGCATTAATATTTTCTTCTATATCAAACAATTATTTTCAAAATTACTTTGCCATGTAGTAAAGCAAACAAAATTCCCCTTCAATAACCAGCACCAGATGTTTGTCTAAGCCCAACAGGAATTAATTTAACAACTTTTAAATATTTGAAATGGAATTTACAAGGACAATTCTCAATATCCAAAGTAAATGTGGTTACTATTGAACTCTGTTATAAACACATATATGAAATATCCTGTAATACCCAAATAAATTCATTTGGCAAACAATGAAGTATCTTGGACTCAGCATTTACATCAAACAGCAAACAGAGTCTGAAACAGGAGCTTTTATTTTAACTCTCTTTAAACCAACCTTCAGAAACCCCTTTCTGTATGTGTTATAGTCTCTTTTTACAGTTTAACCTCAATCCAATCAGGAGTCTCCAGGGATTTTCAAATCACTAAAGATTAAAATCCTCTCCGACTTGACTGTTTGACTAATGCTGTGTGTTTAATAATTCTACTTGTGAGAGATTTTATTTGACAAAATCCTGCTGTGTGGACCCTCAGACGCTGTGCAGCTGCACTGGAACATAAAGCTCTGCTGCTGCCCTTGTTTCTTTAGACAGGCTGTTCCCCAGCACTGAGGAGAAAAGAGAACTTTATAGTACATCTATTACTCTGTTGATATTAACACAACCACTGTAGTATTAAATCTACACACTCTTTTCAGAGCAGAGCAGTGAAAATGTGCCTATTACACAAACATTAGATAAACTCTCCTGTTGTCCCGACTGGTCACAGAAATCAATTACATTTATGATTACATTTCAATGAAAGCTACTTTATAAACGAGATGGAACTGTAATATTCTATGCTTTAGGCATTCATTAATAAAAGCATTTCAGTGTTAGTATTTGTAAATGTTCTGCTTTTTAGTTTAGGCAATTTTTAGCATTCTATAGCTCATGTTAAACTTTACATAAATAGTGTGTCCACATCTTACCACAATACTGTGACTTCAGATTTAAGTGGTAAGAGGGGGGGGGGGGGGGGGAAATCATCATTATGGCAGAATTGAGTATTTGTATGAGACAGCACTTACCCTGCAGTGCAGAAAACCAGGACAGCCTTGATGGCAAGGATTAGTACACAAGTTACCAGCCAAAACAGAAGAGCAGGTTGATGACTACGGAACAGAAATTGAGGGAATTCCTACCTGAGGTAGCATCGATGACCGTGGAGACGCCGCGCCGGTCGGCCGCGGGCCGCGGTGACCCCGGCATGCTGACGGGCTCCGAGCGCACCGGCTGGATCCTGGCAACCACACAAATCACACACTGAGCCAGGCTGGGAAACACCTTGGAGATCATCAATCCAACCTATGACCTGACACCTCCTCATCAACTAAACCACGGCACTGAGTGCCACGTCCAGTCCTACTTTTAACAGGGGCAGGGATGGTGACTCCACACCTCCCTGGGCAGACAAGTCACAGACAACACCTGGCCACGCTCAGCACGGCCCAATCCCACACAAACAGCTGGGACAAGCAGCAATTTAATTGTGAAATGGCTTAAAAGCTGTTGGAAACTTCTGGTTTCCCTAACTTGATGCAGTTGGGATTGGGATAATCTACCCAGAGACTCAAAGTGGGTATTCCCAAAGAATGGCTCCGATGGGAGCTCTCAGGAAGCCTCAAAGGAAAAAGCTCACCCTACCCAAACTTGGTTAAAAAGCCTCCATTGCCCTCCTCAACAGCAGAATTTTAAAGACCTATTTGTAATTGTTGATTCCTTTTGTAACATAGATCAGTATGACTTCTTTTGATTTCTGCATTCTTTGTGCATGGGTATACACACACATATATATATATATATATATATATTGGAAATCAGGGGAAATGATGATGTCTGGCTCCAGATCAGAAGGCTGAAGGATCTGCTTTAGTAAAACTATACTCTATTACATTAATATACTATTTAGAGAGATACTGTACTGTTCTACATACTTCTTACTTACCTATCTAAAACTAACTCATGACTGACTGCTGAGAGCCCAACAGGATCCCATTGCTGGACCCAACTGCTGGATCCCATTGGTCACTGACCCCAAACAACCTTCACCAGAATCCAACCCAGCGATCACTGCAGGTGAACAATCTCCACACCACATTCCACATGGGGAAAACAAAGGAGCAGAGATAAAGATTGTTTTCTCTTCTTCTCTCTGTGCTTCTCCTGAGAGACAGAATTGTGTCTCTCTGTCTGGAGAATGTGAATGTTACATATATATTAAAGAAAAAAAAAAAAAAGACAGCCACATCCTTACTCATGGCAGTAATTACAAAGAAAAATCACACATTTCAAACCCGTGGATTTCCAGTCCAAGGACAATCTGCCCACTTTTCATGGGATAAGTCATATTATCCATCTCTCTTGCTTTACTCCTAAGAGTTTCAGACACAGTCCCAAACAATCCAAGTTCCTACCACAGAACTTTGGACTTCAAATCACATGCAGAGTCAGGAGCATGGAAACTTGTTAAATCTGGAGTTACTGGGCAGGACACAAGCACTTGGAGCATAAATCTCTTCTACAAATCACCAGTACATGTAAACCCACAGTTACCTTCACTCTCCTTCCTTCCCTTCCCTTCGCCCACCCCCTGCCCCCAATTCCAAATCAGCTGATGTCCAAAACCAGATGAATTAAATACATGAAAAGAATTACAAGGAAGGAAAAAGAGGAGTGGGGAAAAACAAAAACAGGGAGGAGGAAAACATTCCAGAAGTTCACTCACTGCTCCAACACACGGACTGCTGTCTGAATTCATGGCATAAAGCTCCCACTCACGTCTGAGAAAATGAATTTATTAAGCAATGCAGAAACTGTGAAAGGCAAGAGGACACTGAGCAAGGTCACCAGACTTTGTGCTGTCTTTGCCTGCCATGTGCCCAAGAAGGGGCAGCAAAAGGAATCTGAGCTGCTTGGCCTGGACGGATTTTTCTCATTGGTGCATCACGCACTCTTCCGAGACATTCCTCTGGACAAGGCTGATAAAAACTGTGACATATCCTACACACAACAAATGTGAGACAGCTGGGAAGTTGGTTTTATTTTTACCTGAGGCTGTTGAGATCGAGATCATCTGTGTCAAAGTCCAGGAGAGGCTGCGGGGTGTCACTGGGCCCGTGCGACTGCAGCACGGAGGAGCTGGAGGAGATGACGGTGGTTTGGCCTGAGGGATGGATGGTTTTGAACTGGAACTGAGGGCCCATCCACAGGCGCCGATGGGGCCCAGTGTGAGTCACGATTTCCACCTGTGGGAAGGGGATATGGCCAGTGATTAACACAGAGCTGCAACTTCATTAATGAGCGGTTCCTTCGGTATGCTGGACTCTGGAATCCCGCTCTTCTCAAGTGAAAAGGGTGCTCCGAGCCAGGGTGTTCTGAGGAATGTTTAACAAAGCAAAATTGGGGGTGTCTTTGCTAGAGAATGATGCTTCAGCCAAAGCCAAGAGCTTCTTGCTGAGACTTGAAAGCTCATGAACCACCAGCCTCAGGACACTGAACTTCAGTTCTTAAATTGTTCTAATTCTAATTGTTCATCCTGGCCACCACTTCACCTGACCCTGTTCTTTCCTCCCCTTGCCATGATGAAATACACCCCAAAACTGGAATGCTATGACCAACAGGGAACACATTTCTGTTTGAATCTGCATGGAGCTGAGAGAGGAACCAAAAGCCACATCCCCAGACATCCCCCACCCCGAGCAGGGCGAGGGAAGCGCTTCCAGAGAGCTCCTTCCAGCTTTGTTACAGCTGCTTTGTGAAAGTTCACAGCTTAAACTGCTTCCCATGGATACAGTGAGAGCTGGATTGCAAATCACAGCTCCTAATTCCTGTTGGCACATGTGAGGAGAGGCTGGCACGGAGCATCTTGTGGGAAGCACAAGATCCATAACCCAGAGCCATGGGAAGAGTGCAGGGATGAGCCCAGGTCACGCTCAGCACAGGAACACAACCATGGATGTGCCACACACAGGGTCCACACAAACACATCCATTTAACCAAAATTCTGACAATTCAACAGAAGTCGGGTGTTTGTGATCAGGAAAACTGTAAATAAAAGGGTAAACAAAGCACACAACTTCTGTAATCAAGAGAATAGAATCATTAAGATCATGCAATACAAGACTAAAAATCAAAAAGAGCTTTTAAAGATCAGTAAAAGGAAAGATAAAATGAAAATATTAAGCTCTGGTGAACTCATACTTCTAAAACAGAAAACAGAGTATGAAGTTCCTATCAGTTTCTGCTAAAACACCAATCAGCTTCACAGCAGAAATGCAAATTAGCGAGGGAATCCATGAAAACAGATTTTTGTATAGGTACATAGATGTAAACTAGCAGTGATTCTCCATCTATAAGGAGCAATTTGAAACCCTGGGTGATGTCAGTTCTCTGCTAATGTCAGACACCAACCACAGCCTATGCAGCTCTATTTCCAGCTCTGCATTTAGCTCAGCCTAACTCAGCTTGGCTGCAGCCATTTCTGAGGCAAGTAGCTTTTATGCAGCAGCGTAAATTAGGCCACAGATAAAGTAATCTGTGTATTTTAAGCTTGAAACCATCAGTGTCACAGAGCCGAGAGGTAAACAGATGCCTTTGCAATTTTACTGAGGCTATGGCCAGATGTTCCTATTCACTCTCCTGTTGTGTGCAGGACAAACATATTGTATCTACTTCCCACTGACAGCACACATTACCCACTGTTCTAATTGAAAAGTTGAAGT
Organism: Vidua chalybeata; assembly: GCF_026979565.1. Classification (NCBI taxonomy): domain Eukaryota; kingdom Metazoa; phylum Chordata; class Aves; order Passeriformes; family Viduidae; genus Vidua; species Vidua chalybeata. The sequence goes on from NC_071549.1 coordinate 9,328,571, forward strand.
GAAGGGCGGTGTTTTTTCACTGCTTGCTGTTACTGATGATAACAACACTTTAATTTTGAAAAACATCCTTGCACTTTAGGCTTAATCTGAAGTGGCTTGCTCGGGGAGCGCCAGCGTCGCCGTGCTCCAAGGGCTCTCATCACTCCTGCTCTCAGCAGGAATTAAACATTCCAGGAGCATTCTCAGAATTATCTGTGTTCTGTGACATCACTTGAGAATTTTTTTTCCCCTTTATAAATATATTTACTCTTCTAGAGGGATGGATGTGGAGCCATAAACATAGGTTTACCATAATCTCTTTTTCCCTGAGGTTTCACCAAAACAGTAAAATAAGGAAATGCCTCCAAACAGTCCTGGACAGGTGGAAAACTACAGGTGAAAGCTGGTCCCAATGATCTCAGAGATAAAATTCCTGTTGACTGCCCTGATTGAGAGGTTTCATCATCTTTGTGCTCTGAGAAATCAGACACAGCACAAACAAATGAGACACCTCAACGTGCAGCCACATCTGAAACCTCAGACAGGTAAATGAATTCACATGACTGGATTCCCCAGTGAATGCTCCTCCTGGACAGGTCCATGTGGAAACCTAACCTCTCATTTCAGGAAAAAGCTGTGTATGATTTATTCACCAGTGGGAGAAGCAAATCCCATCCATAAATATTTCATATTTATGCCATACACCCCAGCAACACATTTAATGCATCACTCTCATAACAACATTGTTCTTAAACCAGAGGAAACCCACCTAATTTGTCAGAGTGAATTCCATGGATCAGGTACCTTGTAATTGCTTTGGCAAATCCAGAGCATTTGTAAATTTTATTTATTTATTTAACTCTAACCTTTCATTTCTAACAGGAACTAATTCTCAGTGTATTATTCATGACCTACATTCTTACACTGAGGTTCTGTTTTGAGCCAAATGGTCAAGTATTTACTGAGTTCTTACAGAGAAGCTTCATTGACTGAGACAAAGCAAGATTGGATAACAAGACAAAGATTAGACCTAAAGATATAAAAATCTTCCACCAAGTATGATAGTTTTAAAGCAATGCAGTATTTATATCTGGCCAGAAGTCACAGGAATTCTCAGTAGGAAATGATAACCAGGAAAGGAAGGAAGTAAACCAGCTACTGCCCCTTTTTTATGGTCAAAGGAAGGTCACCACCCAAAAGGCACCATCATTCTGCCAACTTCCATCATCCCTGTCCAAAAAGGACCAAGCCAGGAGAAAAAGGGAGGCAGGTCACTTGCTGTTGCCAGCTGAAACTTCCCACTTCACGCTGAGCTTCCCAGGGATGTGGTTGTGTCAGGAGTGCCGGGGCTTCATCTGGTTTGGGACCATCAGATCCATCCCCACGCTCAGCAGCGCAGTCAGTTTTACACACAGCAATACCCTGGCTGTGGAAGTTTACCTCCCACTTGGAGGAAAGTTGTCACTTTTCCTTCCAGTGGCTCCCATGCTGTTTTCCTGACCTGGAAGCCCCCAGAGCATACCTGTGACAGCCACTCCTCATCCTCCTGCCCGCTGTGGTCGGAGGCCAAGCTGTCGTAGGACTCGTGCCGGGTGATGGGCCCAGGGCTCCCCGGTGGCACCACTGGAAAAAACCCACAAAACACAAATCAGACTTACTGTTAAATGCTTTATTTAAAAAAAACCCCACACTTTTAAAATAAGTTAATGGCACAGCAATGTATGTTTTCCTAAATCTGTGACAACAAATTTTCTAGAAGCATAGAAAGAGCTCAAATATTGACATTAAAAGGAGGAAAAGATTCCTGCTCTTTGACTTGGATGTATCCATACAGCCACCAGGATAACCCATTGGCTCTTCTTCTTTTAACCTGAAGTTCTTAAAACACCAATGTATTTTTATATTTCCACATTTTATAATCAACGTTTTTAAAATTTTTTAAAACTGTATTATTGCAGGGTTGACCTTTATGTGTCAAGCTTCCAACCACTAGAAATTTTTACAGCCATGTAGTAAACCCCCCATAATTGGGGTTTTAATGGCAAAGCAGACACAATGGTAGCCATAAATACAGAATGGCGCCTCTGTAAACAGCTTTGCATATATCCATGCATTTTCTGGAATAAAGGGATTTCCATCCTGTTTTGTGTGTCAGTATCTGAAGCTACAGAGCCATTTTTCACACCTCTGGATCACAGAGTGTCCATATTCTCAAACTTGCAATGTCTCAAATTCAGCTCAATGCCCAACTTATTCCAGAATTACTCCAAGTGTCAGAAAACTTAGGACATATTCTTACAAAGGAAGCTCAGGTTGGATATTAGGAAAAATTTCTTCACTGGAAAAGAGTGGTCAAGCAATGGAAGAGGCTGCCCAGGGAAGTGGTGGAGTCACATCCCTGGAAGGGTTCAAACAATGAGCAGAGATGGCACTTCATGGTATGGTTTTGTGGGCATGGCTTGGGCTCAATGGTTTTGGAAGTCTTTTCCAACCTTAATGGTTCTGTGTTTCTATGATAAAGCACCAAGTTTTTCCCATGAGATGCATTAGGAAGAAATTCCTCCCTGGGAGGGTGGGGATGCCCTGGCACAGGTGCCCAGAGCAGCTGTGGCTGGCCCTGAATCCCTGGCAGTGCCCAAGGCCAGGCTGGATGGGGCTTGGAGCAGCCTGGGACAGCTAGTGGGAGGTGTGGAATAAAAGATCTTTAAGGTCTCTCCCAACCCAAACCATCCTGGGATCCTGTGATCTGCCATTTTCCTTGCAATGCCCAGTCTGTGCCTGTGCACACCCACGCCTTGACAGCCCCAGGAGTTATTTCAGCTCTGTCTTCACCAGTTTTCAGATAATACAGAAACCACCTCCATCTGCTTCCTTACATCCGTGACAGACTGAATTCCGTGACTGAGGGATGTGTCTGTCTAGTCCAAACTCCTGTTAGAGAACACACACTCCTTCCTGAGGATTCACAGTACAATCTGAATATGAAATCACAGCACCCACTTCTCTTCCTCAAAGTTTATACTTAAAACCAAAGAAACAAACCCATTATTTTGACCCACTTTGCTGTTGCCCTCATGCTCCCCACATCTCCTGGCTCCCTACTCTGAATCCTGCTGCCTGTTTCAGGGAGCACAGCGGATCAACTGCAGGCTTTCCTGTTACTGAACTCCCTAACAAACTTCATGGCTCCAGCAGATGGTTTTGCTTTCAAACCAACGGGAACTTTATGGACTGATCTAAATTTTTTTTTTTGTTCTTTCTATCCCAGGGGCAACTACCAGAGCTGTCAAGATTAGGGAAGCTGCAAAACCACAGCCCAGGGAGCAGCATCCCCCCTGCTTGGTCACTGTATTTCTCCCTTGGGGAATACTTTTACATTTTACTGGAGGTTCAAGATGGCTTTACAGCGAGAAAGAAATTTGAAAAAACAACTAAGAAGCTGAACCAATGATTAGTTTTGGTGCTGCACTGGAAGCCTTTCCCTGAGGAGCCACAGGTCTTGTGTTTCCACGCAGCTTCCGAGCTCAGCATTAACTCTTTCCACCCAGGAGTGATGAAATGCTGAATTCCATGGAAAAGCTCTGCCTGAGAGTTCACCAGCAGGGCAGCAGTGATAAAGCCTCAGCTGAGGTCAGCCCTCAGTCATTTATTTGGCTGTTTAATAAAGCAGCATTTCTGTGCCACACCTATCACAAAAGCAGCTTAGAGGGGCTGGCTGGGATGGGGGATCCCAGCTCTCCACGGGCCCTACTCCCACCATTCCCAGTGGGAATGTGCAGTGTGCTGGGAGAAGTGACCTTATCAGAGAAGTGATCCTCACTGGAGATCTGCCATCCCTGTGCTGCTTGTTACACATGTTCATATGGGCATCTTTTTCCAAGTTAAAAATGCCCTTGAGGTTGTAGGGACAAACACAGTGTAAAAATGCAAAGCCCCCTTTTTCTCTTTTCCCCCTGTTCTGGGCACACACCTCTCACATCAGTATCAAGCTCCAAGATGAGATTAATTTAACTCTGGAAGGACATTTCCAGGAATTTGAGCTCAGGAGTAATCTTTTATCTTCCAGCTTGAAAATCTGAATTCACACTGGAAATTACAACAGACTCCCACCCATCAATGAGGTTATTCTGATGCTGCAACACAGAGTATTTTGAATTTCTGAAGAATTTCCCAACCACGCAGGATAACAAATAATGAAATTCCAATTCTTGCAAAGCTTTGTAGCAAGTGTTTTTTACTGGTTCTCCTGTAATTTCTCTTTCATTGGGAAAAGTCACAAATGGAGCAGACACAGAGCAGGAGCAAGAAAGCCTTGGCTGCACAGAGATATTTTACTGCAATTGCAGGTGGTTTGTACCTTCCTAAAATGATTAATTCAATGCCTTGTGTCTGAGCCATGCTAACTTTTAACTTTTTCTGTTCTCACACCAACATCTGGAACAAACACATCAAATATCTAAAACTGAGTTTGTTTAACCTAGAAATACACAAACACAAAGTGAAAAGGTACAAAAAATAAAGTGTTTACTAAAAATCTAAGGTGAGAATTCAAACATGCAACTTCTGTCTGTGCAGTATGACAGGACATGAGTTCCTACAGTCTGCTTATTAAATCAATCCCAAAATGAGCATTAAAGGACACTTCTGAAAAACTGGACTGATACCTATAGCAAAAATCAGAGTTTTGCCATCAATATTTGGCAAGGGGCAAAAAGGATCTTTGAGCTGCTCAAAAGTAATAATGGCACCTTTACTCTCTGTCCTCCTTCAAGGGAAAAGGTGACAGCCTCCCTTCTCTGCACTGACAGCATTGATGTTACCATTATATTGAAGGAAGATTGTATCTGGAAAAAACCACATTGCAAATGAAGTTATTTGTGTGATAATTGTTAGTGCCAGGAAAACTGCACAGAAGGGACACAAGTGTCAACACAAGCCAAAGCAAAGGCTGAAATACAGCAGAGCTGATATTTCTCTGGAATTCCAGGACCTGATTCACACAGTTCCATGAATAAGCATGAAAAAAACCCCTAATTGTTTAAAAACTTCTCCATGATATTTACTGACAAGTAAAGAAAACAAACAATTTGTATTAATCTCAAATAATTTGCACAGACATTCCTGCCACGTGAGCAAGACCTAGATAAATACACATTGGAGGAATATTGGAATTAACCCACAGTGGATTTGTTCATGGATGGGCTAATTGTACAATAAATACCTAAAGCTAAGACAAATCTTCCTTCAAAGATTATAAATAATCATCTTTCAGCAGCATAAAAGTGTTGGAACAAAGAACCACTACAGTTCAATTGTAGTGTGAGCACTTATGGCTTTAATTTGGGAACAATAAATCATTAGTTTTACTTAGTTTTGTGTACTTCTCGAACCAAAAGGTTTTCATTTCCTCATTTATAGAAATAAGCTTTGCACAATTCAATTTAATTGAGAGTTATATATGAAATTCCCAATGTGCTTTTCTCTAAGGGCTGCATGTTTGTCCAAATTAAGAGCAAACAAAGGCATTTGAGCACCACAAAGCCTGTTTGTTTGGTGCTGCCTGCCATGCACATGCCTGCAGACACCCAAAGAGCTTGCCTTTCCCATCTCCATAATTATAATTTAATATAATTAACATTAATAATGTCAAATCAGTTTCTAACATGCAGTAAAAACAGGTCAATGTACTCTTAACTAACCCCTCCAGTCTCCAGTGATGTCTGTGGTGAACAGGTACAGGAAAAAAATGACATATCCCTTGTTTTCATAAGAACCCCACCCTAACACCTGATTTTGATGCTTTTTCTCTGGTTCCTCAGTTACATCTAGGTGGTGTAGAGACCTGAGGTAATCACATGATTGTCAACAAATTCAGGGGTCTTTGTGCTGGAATTCAACTCCACAAAGTTGAATTATTTCCTTCATGCCTTTGTTCCACGGCATCACCAGCAGAACGTGATGGTTCTGGTTCATGGAGCCACTCCAAATTCACCACATTCACCTCTCTTCCCTGTTACTGATGTGATCTCAGCTCTGTCAGGGGCTGCTTTTGGTGTCCCACAGCTGTGCAGTTCACATCCAGCAGTTGTTGCTCTGTGCCTCGGGCTCTAGCACTGCTCAAGTGTGACAACAAAGCAAAGGCCAGGATTTCATTTTGGGCAGAACACTCACAGCCATGTTAACAATAAACTGTTTGTAGGCTGGAGATATGCTCCATGTAATTTTTCTTGTGGCTGCACGTTACTGAACAAAGTTCTGGTTTTAATGCAGTTTTCAGCTTGTAAACTCCTACAGGAGCATGGCACGCAAATTAAAATATCCTCTTTTACCCAAAACTGCTCCCTGCTCGTTTTTTTCTTTTCCTGTTAGATCTTTCTGAGATTCTCATATGCATAAATATAGTAAAACTAAGCTTAAAAAGGGCTATAAAGCAGAAGTTTAGCCAGACTGACAGTTATTTCACACCACCAATTGATTAGAGCTGGATTCATTCATTATTTGTGTACTGTCCACAGTTATTTGGAGCTTTATGGACCATCCACTCTCTGTATCAGCACTTTAATAAAGACAGAGGGAACTCTGTATTTAGAAGATTAATTTTTTGCAGATTTTTTTTTTTTTTTTGACAACTGCTTTACTTGCTCCTTACTCACACTGGTCTGACAGTCAACAGCCTGGATTTTTTTCCCCAAGAAAGACTGGTATACATTCCCTGGGCTTAATTTCAGCTTCCGTCTCCAAAGTTCCCTTAGGAGGCCAGTCAAGTACAACGCACTTTTAAATCTGTGCAGAGCTAGAACCCGGTATTATTCACAGGATGGAGCACCTTAAAGCTGCTCAGCACTCAGCCTGTGAGCAGACAATCAGGTGGGCACCACAACAGAACAAATATACTCTTTTCTGAGTTAAAGAATAATTTCAACTGCACGAACCCACGGTGAAATCCATCTGATGGCCATCTTTAAAGTATTATGGAAGAGGTAACTATTTCTATAATTCACCGACTTCAAAAGTATGTTTGACATTATTGTCGGGAAAATTATGTTAACCATGGATTACTGTTACAATCAAAGTATGTAGTGAGAAGTCAAGAGGCTTAGTAGTAAATTTTCAAAGCGGTGCGTGGGGATTTACCCGTTTGACTCCCATTAACGGCAATGGGAGGCGCGCGGCGAAATCCCCGCACGCCGCTTTGAAAACTGACCCCTGCGTGCTCACGGACCCTGCTCTAAGGACTTCCAGATGACCATGCAAGAGGAGGAAAGAACCATTTCAGCATGTGCCCTTGTTCATTACTGTTGTTTGTACACATCTGAAAGTGTTTGAGTTGCTGTGCCGGCGCTGTTTCCAGCGGTCGGTTTATAACGCGCGCCTTAGGGCGGGCGAGCTGGGGCTGAGCTGATGAAGCCACGCACAGGCCCAGGTGTGTCCCTGCATCAGAACCTCAACAGGCACATTCCCAGCAGCCAGTGCACCTTGCAGAGTTCATTGTCACCTGTATTATTTCACAAGTATTTCATGAGAATGTATCATGAGTTACTCCACTGCTCACTCAACGATTTACCTATTTACCCAAATCACTCAGTGCTCTGCCAGAAATTAAATCTGCTTCCTTTAACACTCAGTCCTGGTTCTTGCAGGGAGCAGAAAGTGCAGGCTACAGTTTTAGGGAAATGTAGTTTTCCCTAAAAAAAAAAAATACCATGAACTCAATTTCATTAGAAACACATTTTCTGGAAGAGGAAGGGGAGGCAGATTAATCTGCAATCTGTCATGCCTCCAAGTGTAAGAGGCAAACTTGAAAATTCCATTTTCACCATTTGTGACTCTTTCCAGGAAAACCCAAACACATTCTGCTTGGAATCAGTTTTCTCCAGGAATATTGTAACCTTAGTCATAAATATATATATATATATATATATATATATATATAGTACTACTATATTATATATACATACACATATATGTAATATAGTAGTACTATAATAAAGTAGAATTTCATGACGATTCAATTATTTGAGGCAACATTGGGTAGAAAGAATAAAATGGCAAAGTGAGAATCTAGAAAATGGAAAAATGGCTTCTCTGGCACTCTGATTTTGCAGTTTTAAGCCTGGAACACTCAACTGACACAACTTGGTGGCAAGGCCCTCACCTGTGGCACTGGGTACAGCTGATGGGCAGGAGTTTGAGCACCATTCACATGACCAGCACAGGAAAATGAGGCAGGTGGAAATGTTCACCCATATCCCATGGCTTGTTCCAGCTCCTCTCCACAGCAGCTCAAGTGACCTCAGGTGAAACTCCCCCACTCCAGGGCAAGGTCAGAGCTGGGTTTGGATAGCAGTGGACTCCAGAAATGGGCTATGTTCACCTGGCCAAGAGCAGAACCAGTAAAGCCCAGCAGAGATGCTGGAATGGAGCAGCTGAAACTGCCCCAAGCTCCTGCTTGAGCATGGCCCTGCCACAGAGCCAGAGCAGAAAGAGGCTTTGAACACCTCGTAACCACACAGCAGAGTAATTGTTGTTACTGCACAGGCTCTGCTTTTGATCAGTTTTACTGTTTGAAACCCAGCTCGTTGTGACAGACATTGAACATACCCAGAGCAAGAGCAGCTCTGGCCTCCCCAGAAATGTTACACAACTCTATAGTTACATATATAGAAGGGGATGTACCAGCACCTGCATTCCTCCATCCCAAATCCACTGTTAAAGATGCACCCTCAAAAGAATGCAAGGAGAAAGGAAGAGGTACAGCACTAAATGGGATTATCAGTCCAGTTCATTCCGCTGTGAGCAGAGCAGCACCATGCTCTGCTGTGCACTGAGGAGGGCTGGAGGACCAGAATGTCCAGATTCCTCCATGGAATGTGGCACTCCTTGGCTGTCATTCCAGGCATCACAGCTTGGTTTTCACAGTGTCTGTGTTCACAGCACACATTCACAGTTATTTAATACACTCTCTTACACTATCTTACCCTCAGACTTTCCACAATACTCACTATCTCTGTGGATGTAATTTTTATTTCTGTCAGTGGAATGTATGAAAGGAACATAAAAGGAGCCATAAAGAACCACGATGCTGCTTGGAGACAGAAGTCTTGCCCAGGGTGAACAGCTTTCATTAGAGGGAGCAGGAAGTGCAAACATGATGTCAGAGCTACAGAGATTATCTGTATAAATGGTGTTATCATTTAACCCAAACAAACTGCAGGGAAAGGCTCACCCCCTCCCTTTGAAGACAATGGACAATTACTAAATTGGACTTATAATGAAAGCCATTTTCAGTGAAACACAAGATATGTGCAACAGTTGCTCCAGCAATGAAAATCTGTTATAACAGCCAAAAGTCAAAGGCAGCTATAAATACAGGCCTTAATCTTTTCAAGAATCCCTTAACGAAGCCTATAAAACTGATTGTATCTTCAGGCCTAACTCAAGTGCAAATTCTTTCTCAGAAAAATGTAACAGCCCTGCAAGTAGGACTTGGAGAGCAGTACAGGGACAAGGAAGGAGTATACAGAGTGCTGGTTTGAATGCTCACATCTTGGAATACAAATTACATTGCATTTAGAATAAACAATTAATGAGACAGCAGAAGCCTCAGCTACAGGTCCATTTTTCTGAGAGAGAAACAATTTCCAGAAGCGGTCAGAGCGGGATGCAGAAGCACTGCATCTTTCCTTTTAACACAACAGAAATGCTCTTTGATTATTTAAAAGCCAATTGCAAAGATCTGTCTTCAAAACCTCCTATTGCAGGTTTAATAGCAAAGAGGTGCAAGTACACTTACCAGCAACACGGGAGTAAAGTACAGACTTTTGTTTTAACAAAATCTATATTTATACGATTACATTTCCTATGGTTGAGGGCAGCTGTAATTAATGGATTTCCCTCCTTCCCCTAATGCAGTCATTTGTCAATTTAAACACAGAATGCCCAATCAATTTTGATGTATTTAGTAAGCAATTTGTCAGAGTACTGCACACCAGTTAATATATTAATTCTTGTCACTGGCCCACTTCTGACAACTGTAGGCCATGTCCATGAAATTGGTCCTGATGAGCCAAAACCCTTGCTTGGAATGTGAAGGTGCTCTTTGCAGAGGCAGAGGGGAGAAATCAGATCTCAGTCTATTCAATACCTTTTTGGGGCAGTTTTTGGTCAATTTTAGGGGGTTTATTCATTAATGTGTTAATTTGTCACGTTTCAGATGTTGCATCTACTGTGCAATAGAAAAGTGAATTCAGAGTGGAGAGAAAAGGAAGAAAGGAAAGAAATACGAAATGAGGATGTCAGACTTTCTAGTGATGCAGAGTTACCTATTACCATGGCAATTCCATTATGTGCCATGAACACTGACTGTGAATTCAAACATGTAAAAAACACGTGAAAGCAGTCACACAAAGGAAACAAGGAATAAGTCAGTCAAATATGCAAAACTTCAGGTAAAAGAGAGGAAAGAATTCATTTGAAAGAAACCTGAACACAGCCAGGGGATTGTCACGGACATGGAAAGCACATCTTAACAGCATCCTCAAGAGTTTATACAACCCAAAGCATCTTAATTCCTAAGTACCAAACAGCAGGAAGAAGGCAGGATTTAAAGAGTAATTAATGACAAAACTTGGCAATTCTGTGGAGAAAGCTTAAACATTGCAAGTTCCTGTGGACACCAAAACCCTCCCGTGCACACGTGCAGTGCCTGGCACAACTCTCCTCCCTGCCAGGCCTGCTAGGACACTTTACACCACATGATGCTATTTATGTTATAGCAAAAACATCTAGGAAGAATAAAATGTGACTCAGATTTCCTTCTGTTGTGGTTAGATTTGGAAGTTGCTCAGGACACAGGTGAATGAAGAGGGAATATCAGAGGCACAAATAAGGTAGAATATTATGTAGTAAATGTGAGGAGTGTAGAGAAATATCTGATACCTAAAACCCAGCACTGAAAACCTGAGGATTGTAATTAATCCAGGAGTTTGTGGGATGGACTCATGGGAACAAGTGAGCCTGGAATCTGCTCTGTCAGAAGGAGCTCTCAGGACTGGTGATATTCTCTCTGACCTGCTGCAGAGTTTGGATCAGGATCCTGACACTTCCTGCAGGCCAGCAGGTTGTGGAATTTAACATGCAAGTTCACTTTCAAGCCATGAACTTACAGAAAGCTGTAAATCCTTCACTTCCCACCTTCTCACCTGTGCAGCAGCCCGAGCTGTGGCAACGTGCTCAGGTAGACACGAGCTGCACACACTGATGCAGGTTTCTGCAGCAGATGTCACAGATGACCTCAAAGCAAGGAAACAGCTGTGCTGATCCACTTACAAATACCCTTGGGATAAAGGTCTTGGACACTTGTTGTACAAAACATTTTTTCAAACAATGGTTCCTTGTTCCTTCCTTTCTAGCTGCAAATAAAACTTTCAGATTCTTTAAAAACATTAAAAGCTGAACCGTGTGTTGATAACCTAACGCAGGATTTTTTGAATATTCTCTGTTAAGCACAAGAAGTCACCGGCCTGGTTTATATTGTTCAAAGACTAAGGAAGATTTTGGCCTTGTGTTTTGGCATCAAACCTCTTATTTATGAAAACCTGGCTGTGCAGCCCTCCAAGCAGCCTGCCAGACATCTCATTGTTCTGCCCGGCTGCTGACAGAGGTACTCTGTGCTAAAAAGCACACTGAGGGTTTTTCAATGACCCAGGGGGCAAAGGTCACTTATTATAAATGGATAATGAGACCTAATGCAATGTTCTGAGTGTGGACAAAGAAAGGGTCTATCCATACCCCCTTGTGACTTGGTCATTCAGGCTTTTATTTCCCCTGCACACTTAATGGAGCCGAACAATCGGCAGAAATGCTGTAGAGAAACGGAGAGAAACTGCTGCATTCTGCCTCCGAGAGACAGCTCCAAAGAGCGACCCCGAAACGGCGCCACGGCTCCTCTCAGCACTGACGTGGCAGACAGATGGAGCAGCCCCCCTCAGCCCCACCGAGCCATTTGCTGGCAATTAGAGCCCCCCGAGGAAGCGAGAGCACAGCAAAGCCAGGCTGCAGCTAAAGGCAGCCCAGGGCAGAGCTGCAGGTAAGCACAGCCATGGAGCTGGGCTCAGCAGCTCTGTACAGGTGGCTTCTGGGGGAAAGCTGCTTGGACTCCACTGTCAGGGACTTCACCTGAATAAATCCAGAAGACAAAAGTTCAAAGACAATCACAGTAATTCCTCTGTTATTGCCATTTGCATTATGTCCTCTAGATACTCTGCTGTCTTTAGTGGTTATTATTCTATTATTCTTTCCATTTCACATCCAGCTTAAAGAATTCTTAATATATGAATTAAAATCTGAGTTAAAAGTCTTATAATTCAAATAACACAAGTTCTTTAATTGGCCACGTTTCAGATGTTGCATCTACTGTGCAATGGAAAAATGAATTCAGAGTGGAGAGATAAGGAAGAAAGGAAATAAACATGAAATGAGGACGTCACACTTTCTGGTGATGCAGAGTTACCTATTTCCATAGCAATTCCATTATGTGCCATGAACGGGACTGTGTGAATTCAAACATGCAAACAACATGTGAAAGGTACAGAAGTCACACAAAGGAAACAAGGGATAATTCAATCAAATATGCAAAACCCCTTTAAGTTCATTAATTTGCTGGAATTTAGCTTCTACTCATTCTTCTTTCTTTAAAAAGTTTTCAGTACTAAACCACTTGAAATGTGTATTTGCACACATATGTATACTGTACTGTGTAACAGTATTGAGCTGTTAATAAATGTTAATAAAATAAACAAAATGAGCCCCTTCCTTCCCTGGTTTCACTCTGTGGGCTACAAGTGAAACAAGGCAGGAATCTAGAAAAAAAAATCCTGCCAAAATGCAAATCTAATGGTGCTGTGCACTACTAAATATATTTTCATATTCTTTTGTACCCTTTTGAGTCTTATCCCAATTTTCTGTGCAGCACAGAAGAAGGAAGACTCAAACTCTGCAGGTTTCCACAACACTCAGATGCAGCAGATGGGCAGGTAGAAGCAGCAGATCCAATCTGCCCCCAGTGTCCCTTTCACCAGTCCCATCCAAAGTGCCTCCTGGCCCACATGGCCACTTGGTGCATCTGAAGGGCCCCTGTGACATGAAGCTGCCTGCACTGACAACTGTGCACAGCTCTGGTTTCCCCAGGAGAACCTCAACAGATGCCAGGAGCTGCTCCCTTGTGAGATTTCAACTGCTACATCACTTTGGTCCTAGACAGAACAGAGACTTGCTCCTCACTGTTACTCTCTTCTCTCTTTTAAATTCTCAGAAAAAAGAGAAACACTCATTTTTCTACAAAACCATTGTAAAAACGTGTGGGTTTGTGTGTTTATATAATATAGATACATCATATATAGAGAGCTATAGGTGTATGAATGTTTTTGAATATGCCATGCCATGAAATATTGGCTCTCTGGGAATGAATTATGTGGCTGGGCAAGACACAGGCCAAGGCAGGTGGGCAAGCATCCCTGGCAGCAGTGCCAAGGCTCCTGAGGGAGGCAGCTGTCTGAGACTGTGGCTGGAAGGAGCCCAGCAACCAGGAGTTCTCAGGGAGAGGGAAATGCAGATGCACTCATTACTGGGTATGGAATTCACAGGAGGAGATGGCCAAAAGCATGAGAAGGAATGAGGTGAGGAAACCCTGAAGATTTCATGGGATCTGGTGGGTGACTCTCACAGCCTCACAGCTCTGATTCATGGCAAAAATCCCAACACTACATTTACTGCTCCATCCTTGCTAACAGAGTTACACACAACCTTACTGTGAGGTTGAACATCCACTGAAATTGGCTGAAAAATCGACTTGGAAAATCACCCTCTGCTCAAAACGTGCACATGAGACAAGACAAGAAGTTGTCAGCTACTCACAGCCAGCCAGAAGATACTGGTAGTACTGCACAGCATCTGCAGCCAGGAGCAGTGGATGGTTTGCATTAAATGGTGGTTGGAGTTCATTCCACTGAGGAGTTCTGAGGTAAAACACAAGACTATTAATATTTCAGCTAATACAGAGAATGTAAATCAGTGTTTCTGTCATCACATGCAATTATCTATACAAGCTCACAAAATGTTTGTAATTATTTAAATTAGCTTGTTCAAACACTGCAATCCACCACAGGCAGTGGAGCAGCAGGGCCAAATCGTGTGGATTGTGAGGCAAAGACAATACTTGGTTGTGGACTGCAGCAGGGATTGCATAAAAAAAAACCCAGGAAGGAGGTTTAGATTAAGCTGGTAAATATGTTTAGGACCATTGTATGTCATGCTGACGTTATATAAACACACAAGAGAAACTGGGGAACTTTTTTGTTCTGTTAACTACCACTGCTTCCATCCTGTGAAGTCATTGAGCACTTACTGTGAAAATAAAGCTGTGTAAAGTTATGGATTATTGATCCAATTAGAATTTTCAATTCCATTACAACCTACTCATTTCAACAATAATGGTCCCGAAGTCTGTGTTGTAATTTTAATTAGGGTGGGCCATTCCTAAATAGCTTGGTAAATCAAGTATTGATCACTCCAGTCCAGCCATAAGCAGCACTAAGGAATGTAGGAGCCAAGAAAAATCGATAGAAAAATATTTTAAAACGTCAAAAGCACTGACAACACTTTCTCATCAATTTTTCTTTACTTTCTTCCACATGTCAGGAATAATTTCTTCTACTGTCTTTGGAAATGGTACCTTCAGCTGCTCACGGGAAAACTCACAATGCTTCATCATGGGAACCTTGCTCATGTCTCACAGCAGAATTCTGTACTTCAACACTACCAAAATAATCTTTCCTAGCCCTTATAGAAAAAGAAAATTACAACCTGATCATTTACAATCACCAATTTATAAGGATCTCTATTGATTCACAGACATGTTCATGCCTAGCTCCATGTGCAGAGAAGGGTTTAGAAGCTTAGCTCCCACTGAGGCACGTGAACAGTGACAGAGCTGTATGGAAAGCAAGGCTTGAATCTCTCTCCTTCAACGGGAAACTTTAGGAGTCTTTACACGAGTGACAATCACCATGCAGCTCATTCAAAAAGAGAGATCCCAAGCATGAAAGGAAGGAAAAGTCACAGGAATGAGGTACCTAACCAAAGTCCAGCTGGCCCTGGGGCAGGTGACCATCTCCAGGGGGGTGTCGTCGCTGATCTTGGGCGCGGTGCTGAGCGGCCGCGGCTCCAGGACGTGCTCCACCAGGCTCCCGTAGCAGCTGATGATGTACAGGGACTCCACCACAAACTGCTTGGACTGATCTGGGGGCAAAAAGAGAGAAAATCTCATTGCAGCAGCACAGCAGGAACAGAGAAAGCTTTCACAGAAATAGCAGGCTCTGTGTTCCTTTAAATCTCTTGCTTGCAGCTAAAAAGGTGAATTAAAAGTAGCAAAAGGGCTGAAGAGACAAAGAGAAAATTGTACAAAACACACAATTTTCACACAATTGTATGAATATCTCATACAAGAGAAGTTTCTCACCAAGGTGTGTTCAGGTGATTATATATTTCCAAACATATCTTGTACATTTGCTTTAGCAAAGGTGTTTCATCTTTATCTCTTATTTCTTTCAGTGCCACTTCACACAGTACCTTTGGACTGCCCTATCAAAGTTGGGTTTCTGTCACTGTATCATAATAAAAGATCAATTATTCATTTCACTAATTACAATTTCTTGTACATTTCCATTTTACCAAAAGCACCCCAAGCGTGCCCCTGAAATTCTCAATTGCCCCTGAGTTTAAGGAACAAAACCCACAAATTGCTTAGAACCTGTCACAAAATAAGAATTTGAGTTTAAATGCAAGGCCTAATTCTGTGAGGTACCAACCTTTTTCTCGTTTGAGACCGGAATTGTTTGCAAACCATGACCTTGAAGCTCCAAAGACTGCAGCGACACAAAACTCCCCTCCCACAGACTTGCTGGGTGAAATCTGTGGAGCTGGTTTGGATTTGCTTTAAAGAAAGAACAAAATAAAGTTATATAAGTTAATTCTCAAAAAATTAAGATGTCCCTTGCTTAACAACAATTTTAAGATATTACTTCAGAAAAGGGGAATATCTGCAGTTCCTATAAGGCTGAGCAGGATTTAGAGATGCTTAGTGTTTCCCAATAACAGGTCCAAAATTCCCCTGGAATACCGAACTCATTCACTTGAAGATCAGAACTGGCTCATAATGGAGAAATGAATTGTTTAAAAGTCCCAATACTGAACAATTGCATTAAATAGAAACAACTTCTGAAGTAAATACAAAGAAATCCTAAATCCTTTGGGAATGAGAATACAGATTCTGGCTCAGCCACTCCAGGGGCTCGATATTTCCTTGTCTTCTCCAAAGGAAGTCAGGAATGCCCAGGGGATCTGAGTGACACAGGGGGGCAGGGAAGGACATGCAGAGGGCACAGGGAGAGGGAAAGGATGCACACACTCATGAGCCACTGTTAGAACACACCAGGAATTCTATCATGGAAAAGCAGACTGAGACGCTGTGCCCTGAGCCCACGAGGTGCATGGAGCAGATCCAGGGGTGTGAGGATGTTTACTGAGACATTCTGAGGTGCTTCTCCTCACAAAACTATGGGCAGAGCATTGTCCATGCCTCAATTCATTAAATCAGGATTTCACCCTCTCCTTAAGAGAAAAGCTGTTTAACAAACCCACATGGGATTTTTCTTTCTTCATGCCCCCCTGGTTCTAGTCCTTTTAATTGAACTCTTTTATATTTTTCTCTTCACACTATTTCACTGCTCCCTTCTCTTCCTACCCACCCCTCCTTTCCATTTTTCTTCTACCGATTTCTTCTTCCACACAATTTCAGCCTGTGATCAGCCCATCCCATTAACCTGGTTTTAACATAACAATCTCCAATTCTGAGAAGTGTGTGTGGGTAGGTGCATGGAATTCAGCACTAGAAGAATATTTTTAAAGAGCAGAAATCAATTAAAACACGGTATGGTTATAATGATATTTAATTCATACTAACAGATCAAACACATGGCAAGCCCATGGTCACATGGACTTGGATCAGAGCTGAAACTCTTGTACATGTGGGAGAAGCTGGAATGTCCCAAAAGAGCAGTTGGAATTTATAGTCAGTAACTCTGGTATTGAACCACCACAAAGCACTTAATATCCAACTGTTAAACCTACAGCTACAGATGTCTGGGTCAGAAATCTGTGTTCCAAAAAGGTCCTGACTATAAATGGATTCCCTTGCTTGCAGTGGCACATCATGTTTCTATATTAGAATATTTAAGTCGTGATTGTGTTAACTAATAAGTTTTTATTAGCTACTCAAAAAAAAAAAAAATCAGAATGGATTTCTTTCACTTTGAAATAATCATCAATCACAGAAAGAGTATTTTTAACCTAATGTATATTGAGAATTATTTTAGCTCTCACTTTTCAAGTATTCACATACTCGTATTCCTTCAGGAATGAAAATATAAATGCATCAGTGAATCGTTGCTTACTTCAATTAATAAATGTTTGGGTTTAATACAGAATTCAGGACAGTGTCACCCATCCATCACTACAAAGCAAACCAGGAGCACAGGTATGACTCTGCCATATTCACTTCCTCTTGACAAAAGGATCTTTCTGTACTGTTGTAATATTCTTAATATTCTCAATTTTTACTGAACAAATTCTGAGGTTATTAAAATGATTTTTCAAAGTTAATGAAGTAATTTAAAATGGAAAGAAAATTGGAAACAACTGCTATTCTCAGCTACAAACTGAAGTTCTACAGGCACAGAACTGCCTTCAAGCCTTGAAGCAGAAGTGAACCTGGGACTCAACACATTTTTCCAGAGTTCTCCACACTCTGAGTCCCCAGACCTGTGTTCAACCAAATACAATTATAAACAGCCTTAGAGGAAATGGTCTGAGCTCAGTTCTATTTACATCTTGTCTTTAGGATGTGCATCTTTCAAGGCAAGCACTTAAGTGTTGGTTTCAGTGCCAGAAGCTTTTCCCTTCGAGGATGATGTTTTGTAGGCAGAAAGAGCAGACCTTGTAAAACACGATTACTCATGTGGTTAAACTCAGCCCTGCTAGCAAACAAAGACAAACAAACAAACAAAAAAGATCTCTGCATCTTATTGGTTTGGACAGATTTCTGAAAATGCTGCTGAGATGTCAACAAGTCTATTCTGAAGTCTCTTGTAGCTGAGGAATCTTTGGTTTGAGCATCATTTTACTCGATTCCTGAGTTTTCATCGATACCTTCCAACACAAATTTCATTCCTTCAGCAAACCTCCAAAGCCCAGTTATTTTCAGTAACAGAAATGCCATTAGAAAAATATCTTTACATGTCACTGTGATACTTTAACAACTTGGAGACTATAAATCCTCATTATTCTGCAGATGCAAACACCCTCTCAGCTTTATAAATGATAACAAAACAATAATGCTGAAGGTAGGTGGTGAATGACTTGTTTCTGCTCTGAACTCCTGCTCTTTCCTTGCTCTTGGCTTGTCAGCACTTCATAAATTATTCCAAGAGCTGAAATTCAGGCACATTTGGCCTCACTTTTACAAAACAGTTACTTTAAAAGAAATCTTCTAATACAGTAACTTCCAAAAGATGGTACCAATAGTTTTCCTGAGAAGGGATGCAGCAAGAAATTCAGATTTTTGGGAGTCAATGCTAAAACCAAGCCAGTGAAGCACACAGGACCAAAACATTCCCCATTATAATTTCACTCCTCATTTCTCCCAAACCCTAGGAACAACAGCATTGCATTGAAAAGGCAGTTTACTTTTCCCTCTCTGGATCTACTCCACTGTGCAACCACACCTGGGATTCAGTGAGACACAGCATAGTTTTACCCCAATTAGATCTGTACAGAAATCTCCATCAGGAATAGAATGTATCCAGGGAAATTTGTATTATTATTAAATGTTCTAACATAATTTTGGAGGATTATTTCTATCTTAAAGGCCAAAGCACCAAGATGTACATACAGACATGGCCAACTGATATTTTATACTGAAATGGCACAAAAGGAGATGGGAGGCAACTGAAGAAGAAAATGAAGTCATCACTTTGTCAGAGCTTAAAAAGCAATGAAGAGACTGAGCTCAGCATGCAAGTTCTTTCATGTTGCCAACACAGTAAGAAGAGATTAAGACCTACTGAAACCATTCAGAGCTCCCACTTGTCAACTTTGTAACGCATCCAACTCTGCCATAATCTCTGGAAATGCATTGTGGTAGCTCTTTGTAAAAATACGAAATAGTTACTAGTATTTTAATAAATATTTATTTATTTAACTAGTTAAATATGATTATTTAACTAGTAAGAATGAATACCTTTAAAATATTTTGAAAACCAGAGGCTGCATAGCTCATGATGGAGCTTTATATCTCACAAAATTCTTCTGACTCTTAAATGTATCTTTAAGTCCATTATCAAACAAGTGACATGAATTTAAAACAATAAATAAATTGCATATATGTGATATGAAGGAGTTGCCTTATATATTCAAATATTTATAGTCAAACAGTACCAGTCTGCAAAGATTGAAAATTGCTTTGATTTTATATTCCCAACAAACAGGCTCCAAATATATGAGATTCATAAAAACAAAAGCACTTATTCCACACTAAACCCACTGAAATGGAAACATCTATGACTGCTGATGGAAAAAGTTTTATCTTGACTACATAAGCAGCAACAAAAGTATGAGAGGAAAAATACTGCATGAAATTTGCAATTACACATAAAGTTACAAAAAAAAAAAATCTGTCTCAAAGTCCAGAAATTTAAATTCATTTATCATTGTGCCTAAAACATGAAAATAAAGATGTTTCCAGTTGTCAGATCATGAATAAAGCAAGGAAAAGCATGAAAAGCAATGGTAGGATCCTTTATTCACCAGGCACTTAGCTGTCAAATCAACATCCGTTTTGTTTACAGAATTTTAGGTCTCATTAAGACCTTAATGGAAACAACATGATTTCTTCCCCCACCCAAAGTGTGTTTTTTATCCTAATTTCTCTGTAGATGAGTAAGGACCATATTTTTGAGCTAGCACTGGCATTAAACAAACCACAAAAAGAGTCTTGTAAAGACAGGCAACAATTTTGGAGCCTATTTCATATATTCCCCTCTTTAATCTCAGTCTTTTAATCTTACTTCAATCTAAAACCATTTCTGGTCGACAACATCTCCTGCTTCATGCAGGGGTGACCCACACATCCTCTGCTCAGAAATCCACTGCCAAAACTCTTCTTCCAGAGCCTCTGCATCTCTTAGATCACCACCAGGCAAAATTCTTTGGTGCACCATAAACTGCATTTAGAAATGGTTTTAGGGAGGGACTTCAGGAATTAGAAATTCTCCATGAATAAGGCAAAGTTCCTTTCCTTTTCCTTTTCCTTTTCCTTTTCCTTTTCCTTTTCCTTTTCCTTCTTCCTCCCTCTCTCTCCCCATCCCCTCCCTTTGCTTCTCCTGGCACAGCTCCCAAATCCCTCCTCAGCCTTTCTCTGGGAATTGTGTGTCCTACAAAGCTCTTAGCAAGTTCTTTTCCTGAAGAGAATATTCTGATAGAGACATTGGGGGTGATTCACGTGGTGCCAACTTCTAGAGCAAAGCCAAGAGCCATGTACAAATATTCTAACAGATACTTGTGGGCATAGTTAATAGACATCCTTAGCTAAATTAAAAACAAAGAGAAAATCCCAAACCCACAGAAAAAAACCCAAAAACCCAAGCCCTAGAAAACCTCTTGCTGGAAGTTTCAAAATTTTCTAAGGTGTTCCTACTTCTTCCATCCTTATTACCCAAAACTTCCAGCATCTAAGCCCAATCCTGTTAAAAAGTGGTGACTGAGGTGATGCAGCACTGCTCAAACATTGAACCAAACTCCAACATCAAAAAAATTGTTAAAATTTGCTTTTTCTCTTATAATATGCTGCGTTTTCTTACATTAAAATGAAACCCCCTTTTTTTTTCAACTATCCCAATTTTAACAGAACTGTTTCCCATGTTGGAACGAGATGATCTTGAAGGTCCCTTTCACCCCAGACAATTCTGTGATTTTTTTTTCTCCAGAGTAATCAGCTTTTCTTTTTTTTTTTTTTCAGTACCCATTTTACTGCTTCACCTCTCACTGCAGTACTTTACTGCCTACTCACTGCTAATCTGGCTTATTTTTCAGAGGTCATCATCGATGTTTTCTGTCTGTAAGCAACTTAGTGCTACAATAATAAAGGAAGCAATATAGAAAAAAAAAGAGAGAGGCTTGTTTGGAAAGACATTGCAATCATTTCTGCCCACTTAGAAATAATTTATTTTTTCAACTTCCCTGGTACTTAAAAATTAAATGCACTCTCAAAGGTAAAAAGAAGGGGGGAAAAAAAAGTCAATTCAATTCCTTGCAATGCTTGATGGTGAACACGCATCCATAGTTTAAAAGTGAAATTATGTGCGTGGAAACCTATGGATCAGCCATGCAGGTAAACAAATTAAAACGAAAAATTAATCCAAAATTAAAAAGTCTAAGCACAGAGTTATTCTCAGCGAGGACAGCAAATGGAGTATAGGCATGCTGGGTTTGAACTGGGAACTCACCAAGGAGCTTTTATGGAAAAACATCCTGCTCCAAACAGGTAAGGTCTTCACGGAAAGGGGAAAAATGCACAGAAATTAGATGAGAACTCAATTCCCAACAAGTACACTGTACATCATGCAATTAAGATTTATGCAGAAAGTGATCAGAATCGTTGTTAGAGCCCTTGCTGATGGAGCTGCCAGGGAGCAGCAGAGCCCAGGGCACAGCCCCAGAGGCGGGAGCTGCCGGGAGGGCTCCGCACGCTGGGACACGCGGGGGACATCGGTGCAAGCTGGGCTCAGAGTTAGGGCTGGGGTTAGGCACAGCTCAGGGCCCCCCCTCCAATCTGCTGCCAAAGCTGGGGCTGCAGCAGATACTGAAGTCAGAACTGACAGAAAAAGGGAATCAGCACCCAAATCAGTCATAGGTGGGGGTTTTCCATGGCACACTGAGGGGCCGAGTGGGGCAGTTTTACCAAGTTACTGAGAGGAGGTCAAATAAAACCAACAGGTGCAATCAGAACCTTTTAGGGACAATTATTTAGCCTTTTGCTAGGACAGAAACACCCCATGAAATTCAACTGTTTGACCCAGAAATCTTCTTCCCCCCCTTAAAAGCTTGCACAGATGCAGGAAAGAGAAGCCTAACTTACTTCAAATGTATTTGATGCTCAGTCACCAGATCTAGAGCTGAGTGCTTTTGGCCACCCAACAATTTACACCATGATTTGATTTCATGTTTTGTTCAAGTATTTTGCACAGTGGAGAGTTTTTAACCCGATATTAATCTGAGGGAATTCTCGATGGCTATCTCCCTTTAAAAAGCCATTGCCATAGTGACATTTGCATAAAATCTGAAGAGGAGCAAAAGGAGGCAAATTTAGAGCTACTCACAGGCTCAAGGCTTCTTTTGAGGCTCATTTGGGATGTAACATCATCCACAAAATCTCTAAATAACTGATTTTGTAAATGCCAATGGTTCTGTTTTCATTTCATACTCTGACTCAGCGATAACTTCTGGGTAGTTGAAACAGGTGAAATATTTCCAGGCAATGAATTACCAGAAAAGATCCAGCACTGAAGGATGTATAAACACTCAGCCATAGACCAACACAATTAAAAGGATACCAGCCTGATAAAAAAAGAATTCAGTGAACTAAATCTGACATGAGCACAACATCAATGAATGAAGGGATCCTCTCAAAAAACATTCAGGTGAAGGTACAAACCTAAGACATATATTCTTCAACATGCAAAGATGCAAACATCCAATAAAGAATATTACAGAAAAAAAAATATTTTTAATTATTACTGTAGGCCAAAAATTTAAATTTTTGGAGCTCTATATAAGGGACTAGCCTTTAACTTTTCGTATTTAAAAAATTGGTTAACATTTTTGGGGACAGAGCTCATTTGGAAGAACCAACCACCCTTCTAGACCTAATATATCATCTTTGAACAGTGGTAAAACCCAATTAAATTGTCTGAACTGAACGATCTCCTATAAAGTCAGCACATCCAGTCCCTGAGTCAAAGGCCAGTCTAGAAGATGAGTCCAGCACTATTGCACTGCTTAAATATTTAATTGAAAGCTAAATCTCCTGCATAACCCAAAGCCAACATAATTTAAAACCTAGAATGTATCAAGTGTAAATTTGAAGAGTCATTGGAGAGTGGCTGGATCTGCCTGGGAGCTTAGAATCCAATTTCTAAATGATGACCATGGACGTTTTGGACACTATTTCTTTTTCTTCTTCTCTGCCTCGGTTGCTGTGCCTTCAAACCTCAGGCAAATAACTCTCAGCTGAGCCCATTAAACATTGCAGAAGATAACACCGACTTTTTCTTCTTCCACAACTGCTGTATTAACCTGATTGTACTTGCAAATGAACAAATTCTCTTTAATTACAAATTGACCCGGGTGGGCTTCAGCTGAAGGTTTTGTTCAGTTGGTTTTGGATAGAAAATGGATGGATATGGATAGAAAATTTTGCATCATGAAGAAAATATAATTACACTTCCAAAGACTACAGCAGAGTCTTATTAAAATGCTTTAAGTGTGAGAAAACCAACTCAGTACCTCCTTTTGGTTCAAAAGTCCTGATTTCTTTAAAGACGACCATTTTTCCTCTATGATATTTATATAAGCAATTGTTTTCCCCTATTTCCTTCCCATAACATGGATGGAATGCTAATTGAGAGCGAGAGAGAATTCACAAATTACAGGATAACCCAACCTTGAAGAGACAGCACCAGATGGCTGCGCTCGGTGACAGCAAGAGAGCAGTGCCAAGGCAAAAACTCACCCAGGTTCCTCTTTCCCAGAGACATTCCAAAGGAAATCATGCAATGAAGATGATTTACCATTCAACGTTCTGACAGAATTTTCACAGTTTCTTACCCGATTCTGAGTTTTAGCAAATTGAAAACTGAAATACTTTGATTTTGTGTCGTTATGTTTAATAAAACTATTTAAGCTTTTAATAAGCTTTGCAATACCCATTTGTTCTAACCCTCATCATGTCAAATCGAGAATCCTTTCATAAACAGTGACATCTGAAGAAACTTTAGTGCAAATAATTGTATTGAGTATCGATTACAAATCATTACAACAGTTGCTTTGTTACTAAAACATATCATAAAAAAGAAAAATTATATAAAATATGTCTGAGAAATGTGCCAGAAAGAGAATGTCTGGCTTCAGACAATTGTGCTGAATTCTTTAGCTTTACTTTTTTTTTTTCTCTCTACTTTTTCAGTTATTTTTTCCTAATTAATTGTACTATAATGTTGTGATTTTGCACCACTTATTTTTGTTTGCTGCAGTAGCTGACTCTGGGATAAATGAAGCTCCCTGAGACAAAATAAACCCAAGATATATGAGTGACTTTCTGTGCATAGAAAATCAAAATGATAAAATTGCATCAGACACTTTACCTACTTCCCCCTTCCTCACTGAGGGTGGAATGAGGGATGAGGTGAAGAAGGGACAGAGTTTCATGTTTAAAAATACACTGTCTAAATCTCCTGGCTGGAAAAAAAGCAAGGTTTATCCCTTTCCTGCAAGGCACACTGGATTTCTGTGTTTTGACCAGACTCAGCCAATGCAGGTTCCATCCTGCTCACTCCAGTGAGGATGAATTTGGGAGTGAAGTATGATACAAATATAATGACCCTGTCCCTCGAGGAAGTTAAAACAAATGCTGCTGTCAGAGGAGCCAACTCTGACAACAGTTTTTCTTTTGGGGCAATTATTGTATCTTTTCTTTCCCTCCTTCCCATTACAGCTCATCCATGTCCCCACTGGAAACTCATTCCACAAACCCAGGGAACTCTTATGGAGTTACTGTGGGGCACAAAGCTGAATTCTAGAATGTTCTGATTCACTGCCTTTTATAGACAACGAGATGGATCACACAGCTCTCCCCCTTTCCAGTCTATAAGCTCTTTTTTAAATGAGCAATGAATTAACCCATTCACCAGCCTTGACAAGGAATTCAGCATTACTATCAAAATTTTGAGGGGGAAACTGAGGCACGGATATGGAAAGACTTATTAAATCCAGCTCTTGTGCTGTCCTGCATCCCCCCACTAATCTTTAAAACATCAGAAGCTTCCTTACTCATTAGTGTTAGAGCCCCTCTGGGAAAGCCTGAATGTGCTGACAGCACAAACTACAGGAAAGCCAGTCAATGGGATGACAAAATGTAGGGACAAAAATTAAGTGCTTGATGAAGGTGCAGAAATTACAGTGGGGGACTTGAAAAAGCAAAGGAAGAAGCAGAGGGCAGGGAAGAAGGAAAGGACAGCGATGGAAGGCAGAGGGGATGCTCCAAGGCACTTCATGCTGCCAATGGAACTTGCATTCAGAGCAGCGACTGATCAGAACATGTTCCAAAATCTACATGTTTGCAGGGGGAAAGAAAAAAAGCATCTGTGATGAACAGCACGGTCATGACACAATTCCAGACTCCGTCTTTCATTCCCATAGGGCTACAGGGAACACTTTTAAAAAATTTACTGCCATTCCACCTGTCAAGCAACATGACATGCTTTGCAGCTCTGCTCCAGACACATGATATTAAGAGCACTGATCAGTCCTTTCAGTACCTGGAAAATATTTTGCTGTCTTGGATACTGGCAGAACAAACCCCAACTCGATTTTTTGGTTAATAAAATCTACAAGACTTCGTGAAGATTTAATATTAAAGCAGCTGATGTTAAGAGCAAATAAAACGGACAAATCCAGCCCTCTGATTATACGGTATTTGAGCCTTGCTTAAATACGCTGCAACAGATTAAATTTTTAATTCTTTCAGAGTCACAAACGCGGGAGAGGAATGTTTGAGGGTGACTGCAGGAGCTGAGTGATCCCGGCTCCTTTTCTGATCGCTGCACAATCGCAAGGTTCAGCAGCTGCTCCCAAGGAAGAGCCTTGTTTCCTCGGAGCAGTGCTTAGAGGTGCTGACCATGTAGGTGTAAATACATCTGTCTTTTGCCATTTGCAGTAATACATGCCTCCTACACTTCTCCCAGCGAGGCAGATGGTCCCTGTCCTGTCGAAATCTTACACTGCACAGACTTCCAGTGCTATGTGTTTGCAGAAATATGAGGGCAGATGTTAAATATGTTAAACACACGCTTTGCCCCCTGGAGGTTTAAGTTAAGGCTGCTGTCTCAATTTGGTCATTTTAGGCATGCCAGGCTTCTTGGATCCTAGGCATTCCTCTTAAATCCCTGCTTTATAAATAACAGCTTTTCATGTTAATTTTGTGTACTTTCATCAAATATTTTGGATGCAGAACAAATGAAGGAAGCTCTCGGCTTACCGTTACAAGGCTACGTGGGCTGTGCTGAAAATGATGATCCTCATTCATGAAAACTCTATTTACACAGCAGGGTATTTCCCATGACTGTTGTTTTCCCCCCTTACATAAGTCTCATTGAGCATTTTAAATTTAATTAGCTTTAAAAATTACATAAAATGGAACAGAGACCGTTTGTGAATAGTATAATTTACCATAAAACTACAAATATGAACACTCCAAAAATGTTTTAGGTGTTTAAGAATAAAACATTAAATAAAATACTGCAGACTTATTACAATTGCAATAATTTTAGAAAGGTTTCTTGGCAC
The DNA here is from genome assembly GCF_026979565.1 of Vidua chalybeata. Taxonomy (NCBI): domain Eukaryota; kingdom Metazoa; phylum Chordata; class Aves; order Passeriformes; family Viduidae; genus Vidua; species Vidua chalybeata. The sequence goes on from NC_071549.1 coordinate 9,355,283, forward strand.
AACACAGCATTAAGGAAACCTTTGTAAAGAACTTCACATTAAATACAACTGCAAACCGAGAGATTTTTTTCTAAATCCTTCCCCTCACTGCCCCTATTACCTACCTCCCCTGGCTGGCCCTCAGGTGAATTTTTAATTTCTTTCTCTGCCATGTCCCACCTGGTTCTAAGTGTCTATTCCAGTTTTGGGAGCCCACATTTATATTTCTGTCCTTCACTGGCCGTATTCTTCAAGTCAGGTTTTTGGTATTTCCCCTCTTTGAGGAACTGTGACCCCTGCCCTGTGACACCCTCCCCCTGATCCCACCTCCCTTCCTGTCCTCATCCAGGATCACACCTGGATATGCTTCCAAAATTCACCTGAGCAGCAGCAAATTTTTTTTTCACTCAGCTTAAACTGAGCATAAAACTAAAAAAGGCAAAAAGAAGCAACTGCAACGTGTCTGTGGAGGAAGCTAAACCTCAACATGACCCTCAAACTGTTTCTTCACTGTTTCTTAAATTCCATTTACAATTATCTGTGAAGTTCAGGAATTTCTCCCTGTGCTTGGGGCAGCTGCGTGTCTGTGGCTCACGCTGGGCTCGATGAGCGCCGTGAAATTCCCGTTTCACGGCGAGGGCGGGAGGGGATCGCCGGACAGACGCGGACGGATAGGCACGTGCACAGCCCAGCTCCTGAGCACTCACAGCACTGCACCCAGCTGCAGGGCATTCCACAGCACGTCCTGAACTCCAGCACAAACACGGCAGCCACACAGCGAGAGAGGGAATACCCACGAGCTCTCGCCTGAAAAATAATTCCCAGCTGATGGAACACAAGGGGAAATTCACCTCACGAGCAGGGCTTGAGCAAGAAAGCACCGAAGCAAGGGAGGCAGTGCCTGTGTTTGCCAAAATGCAGGAAAAGGTTAGGAAGCTGTAGGACATGTCCAACCACATGCCATGCTTGGATCTACTTTCCTCAAAAATATAAAAGCCCTCTGAAAACTAACAGATCAATGAGATTTTTAACTGGAAAAATATTTAGGAAATCAAACAAACAGAAAATGAGAAAGGAAAAATATAATCATCACCCTGTAGCTTTAATTATAATAAAAGAATATTTAAAGTTTAGCAAGAGAAAAATGTCAGTTGTTGGACAGTATTAATTAATTTTAAATCGCTATGGTTTATGAAGCTCATAAAATCTTATATATATTTAGAGAATCTTTTTCCAATAAATACTTTGAAGTGCTTTATCATGGCACATAAGAAGTACCAAAGAGCAGCTGACTCTGGAGTGGAAATCCACCCAGTCTAGAGCAGTGTAACAGAGGAAAAATAAGGTCAAGAAAACAGTGGGATTAAGTTTTGCCTTTCTGCTGAACCTGGCTTACTGACTTTCTAGTTCTGATGGTCAAAAATCGTTTCTGCTTGAAAAGGTTGGAAATCAAAATAAACAAATTGGGAGAAAAAGTAAAGCCATATTTTATTCTGATTGAATACAGCTCTGCTTATGTTTCATTCCAATTCCTGGTGTAAAAATGTCTCCTGACCCACTCAAATGAATATTCCTGAATTTACAGAGGCTTGTTTTCAGGTTGTATTTATTTATCTGATGTTTTCAGTCTCCTCTTCCTCCCACCCCTCTTCTGTTGCTATTAAATTACATACACTGAAATTAAAACATCGAATAAAAGTAATTCTCACTAATAACACAAATGATTTCCACATGAATCATAAAGGCTGAGGAAGGTTTGTGCCACTTACCCGGTGCGTTTGGTGATGGTCCCTAATGTCATTGGCTGCTTGATTTGAGCAAGAGGCAAGACCACAGTCAAACTTGGGAGAGGCAGGAGTCGAGGATTGCCAGGATTGTTGTTTGTGAAGTTATTGTAAGTGTCTTGGCTGTTCAATTTACCTTGATGGGATAGAGATGCAATAAAACATATTACTGAATTTTTTTCTTCATTTATTATTTCTACATCTGCCCGAAATAAAATAAAAAAGACAAAAAAAAAAAAAAACAAACCACAAGCAAGCTATTGTTATAATAAAAGAAAAAAATCTAAAAAAATAATCTTCGTTTCAGATAAAGAATAAATTACAATGGAAGAAGCAATCACTAATTTTACATATGGGGATAAGGAAGGATTCCTTTCCATGCAAGGGAAATTATTCCTGCTGCTGCTGCTGCTTGCCTGGCAGTTTTGTTCACCGAAAAGTTTTCGAGTTCGATTTGAAGGACAAGCTCTGGATTCCAATTCTCCATTAAAAAAAAAAAAAGGAGTAGCTAGAAGGGAATTATTTTCCTAAAGTACCACATACAGTGTTGGTAATTGGAAGTCCTGAAAAGGTCGCTTTTGTTGTCTCGACGGATAAAGACATACAGAATAATCATCTGCAGAACTAAGGCTGGAGGGAAATATCAAGTAACTTTGTCAAATAAAGCCACGCCAAACTAGATGTAAAAATCAAAAAAGTATCAAAAAAGTATCAAAAAAGTAACCAATTTCATATTCATTCAAAAAAGATGAAAATGAAACACAGGTACTGAAAAAAAGGAAAGGGAAAGCATAACAAAAAAGCCCTCAACAACCCTAAATTTAGCTGATTTCAAAGAGGTCTGTGCTGGATGGACGCCCAGTTTGGATACGCTTTCTTACTCGCTGTATCACTCTGTAGTCACAACCTTTCATTCTTCAGTTGGAAAAGGAAACTAGCTCCAAATTTCATGGACAGTAAAGAAAGAAATGTGAAGAAACCAAAGAAAGAAGTTAAACAAAAAAAGGGGCCAGTCTGTTTATAGCAGAATCAAAAGTACTTTAAATAGACAAGCAACCATGAATTAAAAGGTTTAGATCATTAACTTGTTTTTCTGTGTTCCTATAATGCTGTGAAACGCTGGCTTTGTTCTTAATCAAAAGGGAACCATATTGGGAATTAGGTTCCTAAACAACCGGTGCATTCTACACAGATATTATACAAATCCCAGGCCAAATCCATACAATCTGCCTCAAGAGCAGCCACCTTTTTTCAAGGAAGAAAAACAGCACAGCAAAGGGTTTCTCACAGGAAGCTGCCTGAAAAGCTTTAATGGTACTTCACATGGATTGAAAATAGGAAAAGGAAGGCGGAAAAATCTTAATGAATGTCTCATCATCCTAAAGACACTCAATGCTTCCTTCACCCTTCTTTTAATACTATATAACTGTAAGCTTGGGGGTTTTATTTGGGTTTTTCTGCAAAGCCCCCAGACCTCTGCGTCTCAGAGAAGCACAATAACAGAAATGATGAAATTACAAAGTGTATTTTGTGATAAGTATCTGGCCTGAACATCCATCAATACGTTTTAAGACAAATAGAAAGGCTTTAATGAAGAACAAGCCTATTGAAGTTCCCAGGGAGCAGATTTCATTAATAGCAATTTTCCTCTACCAACTTGGAATACAAAGAAAAAGGAAAAGGGAAAAAAAAAAAAAAAAAGCCCAGCTCAGTTTTAAATAAGACTGAGATGCAATTAATGTTTTTAAAATTAGTATAATACTGCATTTTTGGTTTTTTCAGGAAGGCATATGAATAGTTTCATGCATTATTGTCTAATTAGTCACTGTTCCTGCAGCCAAGGCCTCTCTGGAAGTGTTCCCTCTCCCATGTTCCCCTGGATCCACATGGGCACAGCAAACACCGACAGCATCTACTGCGGGGGCTCCAAATGTCTGTAATTTGTTTTCTATTACTTGTTCAGAATCTAATGATTAACTCTGAGCTACTGATCCACAGGCTGGGTTGGAGCAGCCCCCTCTCCCCTCTCAAGGCACATTTCATGTCTCAGTGCCCTCTGCTCCCAGCTTCGTGTGGTTTTCCATATGCAAACCCTTCAGCTGATTCAATGGATTATTTGCATGCAGAGAAATGAGGAATTTGCAGACGTCCTTCCTACACAAGGATGAGCTGCTTTGCTTCTATACAAGTTGAGGACTCCCAGAGCAGTTAAGAATACTTAGAAAACTGCAGGATTATCTCATCCCTTCAGAGGTTTTTATTAATTGTAGTAACAACATACAAATTCTTAGGCTCATACATAAGGAAACCCCCCAAAAAAGTACTAAACAATAAAAAAAAAAAAAAAAAAAATGTGTAAAAGATATTTTGAAAGGGACTAAAATATAAGATGATTCTTTTTTGAGAAAGAAACCAAAAAACATCAGGAGGTCAAGCATTTAATTTGTAACTATGTATTTGGAAGTATAACTAAATCTGATGTATACAAACCTCAATAAAAAATTAACTAAACCAGACCTCAAAACGCACAGCACTTCACAGCACAAACACGATAAAAAAATTCTGCTGTGACAAATGGAAAAGCTGTAAATACCAAACATATGTCACAATAACCATTGCCTGCCAACCTGCATTTTCTGCTGCAACAGTCAGTTGCTTCACTGCAACAATTGTAATTAAAAGTGATATTAGTCAAAAATTAAAAGTTGGAATGCTACAAAGAGGAGAAAAATTATTTTTGACAGGAAAGTTGTTCTTCTTGTAAATCTGACTACAATAGTATTAAGATGGTGGGGATGATTAAGGTTAAAGAAAACCCTCTAATTTTCTGGTGTGCTGGTGTACCCATCCAGGAATCCCAAAAATTACCCTCCCATTCCTCCAGCCCTTCCAAGTAGGAAACTCCTGCAGCAAACAGGAGTTGTGTGTGCACAGGGCAGTCAGATCAGGCCAAAAGAGCACAAAGAATGCAGTCGAGCATCAACATTATTTCTACAGCTCAAGTTGTTGTTGATTCACTGTCAAAGGACAAGCAACAAATAAGCCAAAGTTTAAGTTGGGTAGAAATAGCCAGTATTTTTCATCCAGCAGAATGCTGAACTCAAGTTACCTCCTGACATGTGGACAGTGCATTTAACTGTAAATGGCTGGAGACTGACACACACAGATCTCATCCTACAGCCTACTCCAGGAATGCTTTTATTGCAATCAATCATCACCATCACAATTCCAGGGCAAACGTGTCCTCTCAAGGATCATTTCCAGTGGAGCATCCCGAGCAAGGAGGCACTTTCCCTTGGAAATCACCCAGAGCCCACAGGAGCCCTGCAAGGAGTGGGGTCAAGTATTTGTCTTTCCATGGGCTGCCATAGAGGAGATTTTCATATCAGAGCTGTGTGTGGGATACATTAAAGCCAGTCTAGGCTGGTAAATGTCTTACTAATTTTACTAAGGGACTTCCAAAAAGCTGGGGATGCCAAATTTATTTGCAAGTGCAGCCTTACATTGGGCAAACATTGCCTACTGAGACACGGAAAACCCAATCCATTGGTTTTGGACCTGTTTGCTGAGAGTCTGCAAAACCAAAAAAAACCCCAAAACCTGAGCCACTCTTTTCCAGACATTTTATTCCACTGACACTCAAAGGAGAAATGGATTAAGCTGAGGATAAAAGTGAAGAAAGAAAACAACAATGGGCTTTGTTGTCAGAGGGAGGGAGCGGCCGCCGGGCCGAGCTGTATTCCCAAACCGGCCATCACTGACAGACTCACTTCCACCGAGCAAAAAAGGGAGGCCTGCAAGTGCCGGACAAAAGAAATCCCAGCAGACGAAGGAAAAACAAATTAAAAGCACCATTATAAAATACAGATGCTATAAGGAAAATAAACTCCACAAGATTTAGTGGGTTTTGACAAAGCTGGACATCTGTGGAAAAGCCATCAGGAGCAGCTCCCAGGTATGGCCGGACAGGCTCGGGATCCCACGGCATCGCTTCCCTCCTCAACCCCTGGGCAGAGACACCCTCAGCTCTCCACAACCTCCAATGTTAAATCTGCAAGTTACTCTTTAGGCCTGAATATGAGATTTAAACATTTGATCAAATCACACTTTTTTAAAGTTTTCAATCTGTATTTTTGGATAAGAAAGGAAAGGTACATCAAGGGGAAAACATTCAAGACTTGCAAGCTTGTAACATTGTTCAAAAAGCAATCAATCAACTGAAAGCAATTAATACAGTTACTTGTCCTCTTGTGATCAACTAAGAGCCTTGATGAATTCAGGCCAGATTTCAAATTGGTCAGCGTTTGAGCGGAGCACTTGAGGGCACTGCTGTCAGAGATCATCTCTGAGGAGAGAGGAGGAGAAACACCCTGATTTTTGGCACTCCTAATGACACAATTATACATCCAAATGCAGCTTGGCAGGGACATTCCCCAGCCCCAAGGATTGCACTCAGCAGCGACAGTGCAGCAAAAAGACTTCCTAAGATCCTGAAAGAATGAAGTGGAGGAAGCCCCTGTTACTCTGTCCAAGCACAGCACCACATTAATGGAACCAAGTCACTTCTTATCTGATTTCAAATGAGTTTGAATCTATCAGTACCACAGATCCCATTTGTGCATAGAAATGGAACTCCTAAATCACAGCCAAGCTCAAAACCAAAACTACACGCTCACACCAACTTATCAACAAACTGAAATTAAATCCTTTTACCCATTAAATTTCGGCATGTGTATGACATGTCTCCAAGTGCTGCAGTATTTTCTTTGGTGTAAACTGTCAGCGAGCAAAGCAAAGAGGACTTGGCCCAGACAATTTTTTCTGGTAGGAAAGTAATGATCAGAAGGATTTTAGCTTCTCTGTACACTTTATCTGAAAAACTAAAGTGGCATCAAGCACCTCTCAGCCTTACAATAAAATGCTTCCATGTTGATTTTTTCCATTTTTCTTCCATTACTCCAATACAAAAAGCTTAGTAATGCAGTGTCATTAAAATTCAAACCCTACTTGATTAGCTTTTATATCTTCCAGTATTTAACAGACTCCATTTCAAAGGGTACCACAAAGTCTACTGACATTAACACTACATATAAACATCTATAATTTGGTAAATAAAAATGCAGTAACTCCAGGCTATGCAATCATGTGGAGGCCAAGTTACAGGAAAATGAACCATGTTTGGCCATTATTTCTGTTTAGCGTAACACTGAGGATTCCTCGGCTAAACATTCCCTAATTGTAAAATGCAAGGGAAATAAAATCCTCTCTAACTGGTAGGCAAAAAATGGCAGGAAAAACAGAAGTGTCATGGATGTGGTGGTTTATTTTGCTTTGCTTTTTATTCAATACAAAAAGTTTCCCGGATGAGAATGGAAAGCTTCCCAGCTTCAGTTCCAAGACTTTCACCCTCGTTTCTGACCTTTCCTCAGACATGTTCCAGTATAATCTGTAATCTACTACAGTCGGAAGAGGAAACAGCAGCGCCCTGGTGAGAAACGCTGCCTTGTGACCCGAGCAGAGAACCCAGCGGAAGCAATGCTGGCTCACGGAGTCCTTGGAAGAGCCTGACAGACAAACTCAGGAACGGCCCGGGAAACACACCCAGCACCACGAGCCCTCATTACTGCCAAAGTGGGCTTTTGCTTTCATGTTTTGTTTTATTCAGTCCAACATGTGTTATCTTTCTTTGTAGAATGTTAGACATTTTCCTAGAAAAAGTCAGGAAACAAATTATTTTAGTTAACGATCGCCTCTCAATTAAAGTTACATTGCCGTTTCCTTGAATTGTGTCCTATCAAACTTAAACTCATTTCACACCCTAACCCTCAATATTTCCAGTACAATTAGACCCATTAAAGAAGGAATATTATGTCTTAGCTCCTGTACACATATCATGTAGCTACTCAGAGCTAAACCTATCACTAACTTGCCCCCATTGGAATGGATGGGAGAAAATAACGCAGCCGGTTGTTTTTGTAACATTTAAATCTGTTTGATATGGAACCTTTGGAAACACAGCTGCACTAAATCTCACGGTCACCCTAAGAAAGCAGAGCTTGCTCTCTGCTTGCATCCAGGCAAGGCATGTGATGGTGACAGCTCCTAAGTCAGAGTGCTCAGCAGAGACGCGCAAGCACCAGCCCAAGTGTCTCGGTCACTGCTGGGACACAGTCCCCTGCCCTCTCACCCAAGCTCCTTGAACCTCAGCAACATCCACTCAAAATCTGAACATGGCCTCACAACAGTCCCTTCCTCCTTCTGGAGTTCTTCTACTATCTTCAGTTTCAGGAACTTTGTCCCTCAGTTAAGAAGCATTGTGCTCACAGATACCCAATAATCTCCCCTTGTGCTCAGCAGAGAAGGAGCTCCCATGACCCCTTTGCTGCCTGTGCCTCTACCTGGACAAAGATGGATTTCCTTAGGGAACAACCCCTCCACCATCACACACACAAATCTGGGATAATAATCATCTTTCAGGACTTATTTAACTAAAAATACTGTTTGTGCAAGGCTCAAGTCCATGTATGGGCAAAACTCGAAATAAACCCAACCAAACTGGTTTGCCAGCTGTTGGCTTCAGGCTTTGTGCAGGCAGCAGGAGCAACGCTTCAGCTGGGCTGCTCCAGATGGTGTCACCAGCCAAAACAGCCAAACTGGCCACCCTTTGCTGGGTCATCTCCAGCAAAGGCCAGGGCCAAGTCCATCCTTTTTGAAACAGATCTTGCACCTTCAGCTCTCCACAGACGGGAAGAGTGCAAGATTAGTTTCTTATAACTACTACAGGTGTAACTGCAGAGGATGTTGCAAACAAGCATGAAGGAGCAGTGCCATCCTCCCCACCATGTGGCTGTGAGCCAGCTCTGGGCCAGAGGCTGTGGCTACCACAGCTCTGGAGTGGAGTTTGCAAACTCTTGAGAGGACAGGACTCTCTGAGCTCAGACTAACGCTGCCCTAATGAGGTTATCGTGCAGGCAGCCTCCGGGCGCTGGGGAGAGGCTCTGTTGCTCCAATTTCTTGCACAGGGGAATTTTGCTAACACTGTCTGCTGGTGAATGATGAAGCGCTTGAGAAAACAAGAATGCACTATTGCTGCCCCTCGTCGTGTCCATCCATCATAATTCAGATCAGCACAGATTTCAATTCAAAGCCTTCTTTCAGAACAACTCCGAGATGCTTCAGCATTGTAAACTTTGGAAAATTTCCGTGTCTCAGACTTCTCTTCCAAATGATACAGAATAAAATTATCTTTATGAGCTTAATGTTTTTTGTACTGAGACAGCACAGTCAGAAAAACTCATCTGCTGGTCACAGAAACTGCAAAATGAACTGGGCTGGGAATTTCTGAAGGACATATCTGTGTGCAAATGTGTTCGGTGAGGAAATAGGGAAAGTTTAATGGCAGCCCCTTACCCAAAGGGCTGAGCTAACTACAATTTATTTTGATGATAAACTACATGTTAATACATCTGTGATTTTTTTATCCTCACCTTTCCATCTCTGACTTATTTTCCCTCCGGTTGCAACCATAAGAACAAATATTTTAGCATCTGAATTCAATCCCGGTTGAATACATGAGATTTATCCCAAGTTATGTGGAAAAAAAAAGAAATGCCTTGAGAACCACTGCATCTGAGAACTTGATAATAATATCCATGGGTAATTGTAATAAATGGCTTGTCTGAAACACCCATAGGATAGGAACTGAAGCAATCTGTCCCTCTTGCACCCACCACACACCCTTGGCAGCTCTGCTCTTTTACCCATGACCGTTGAGGATGTTTTCTGGCTCCGTGACAGCATCGTGACTCAGGTCATGAGAAGTGTCAAAGATGCATTTCCTTGAGATGGGAAAAAGCAACTGATTTTAACAGCCCACAAGGGCTAAGCGAAAAAGAATAAGCTCAATCAGCACATTTAAGGGTAAAGACAAACCTTTTAAAAGATAGAAGTATATTTGATTTCTAATCTTAATGCTTACGTTTCTTTCCATAAAGTGTTTACATTTTTCAGGCTACCAAAGATGCACAGTTGATTAAATGCCTTACTTAAGAATAATAAACTGGAAGAAAAAAAAAAAAAAAAAAAGAGGGCAGCAAGGGCAACACCCATTTACTGCATAATCCATCACCAATCATATAGACAGGGAGTCTGATTCAGGCTGCCCTGGATTCCCAGAATACCCACTGCCAGGGGAAGCAGAAGGTGTTTGGGCTTGAACTCAGCATGTGCATCAGATAAAATGATTGTTCCCACCAGCTCTTGCCCTATTCTTTCCCCTTGTTGGTTACTTACACGGAGCTTCACATGCTTTCACCTTCCCTCATGCCAAACCTCCCTTGTCATGCAACACCCTCCATACTTAAACCTCCTCCTTCAGCTGATACAGTCTCTTGAAAAACTCTAGATTCTACTTTCTCACCTTCTGATCCAACATATTACAGGCTTGTATCAGGTGAGCAAAGCTACTTTCTGTCATTTCACTGATGGCAGCTCCCTTGAACCACTTACATTCCTTGACCCACCAACAAATGTCTGCACTGCAGTGTCTCCCCTGTGCTAGACCACTCTTCTCCTGACCTAATTCCAGCCCTTCTCCTTTGTGCTTTGGCCATGAACCATGCAGAGAATCTTTCCTGCGTCACTCCTTCAGTGACCAACTCTTTTCAGCTGCGCTGAAATCCAAATCTTAATCCTAGTGATGGCTTTTATGCTGATCACACTCATTTCAGCTGCACACAAGTGTACTAATTAAAAAGTGTAACTAATTAATAAGTGTACTAAGTGTACACACAAGTGTACCTAACCCTCTGAACTGAGGCACTGAGAAAATGTGAAGTTGAGCATGTTACTTCTCATGGATCATTAATATCATTATTTATCAATTTCCAATTGGCATCTGCAAAACCCGATCAAAGCACTGCATCAGCTGCAGGATGTCGTTACTACTTGCAGTGTACAGAAAGGAAATGCACTAGCCTGTCTTTTATGTACCTGCTTAGCTGGGGAGATTTGCAGATGGAAAAACTTGGCTTTACTGTAAACTAAGAGGGAGTAATCAAAGGAACAATTGAAATAACCACAGAATTACAAACTGTCATTCAGTAAGTCGTTTTCAGATAAACACTTAAACTTCCAGTTACCACTTCGTGGACTCCCTCAGTACCTGACTCTGACACATCAGCACTTGACCCTCTCAAAATTTCCTTCCATTTGATGTTACCAAGACTGAAATCATCCATCTTGACAGGAAAACTTCAGTGGGATGCTCACATCTGTGGTAATCCCACTCCTCTCTGCCTTCCCCTTTCCCTTCACCTCGTGATCCATCTCTGCCATCACAGTCTCCTGTGCGCTGCCGATTATTTCCCCTCTGTCTGTCTACCCACAACATTCTGAAACAGTTTGCTCTGACCACTGCTACAGCATTTGCTGTGCTAAATCACTCATAAATTTTTACACTCCCTATCTCCAGAGCTGCAATTCCCTTCTGATGTCCGTCTCCTTCAATTTTCAATCTATCTGGGATATTTGAAACTTCTCTTTCAAATATCAACACAAACATGCCCCAGTCTTCGATCTATGCTGTTTACAAAAAACCTGCTTCAGAAACACTTGATGTACAGACACGAACTTCCCTTGTGACAGAATTTATCAGTCTACTTCCCTACTTATCTGAAGGGAATGGATCTTTTCCTTCCACTTCAAAAACTATCCAAAATACACCACCCACTTCTTTCACTCCACTGATTCTCTACCCATTACAAAAAAAAAAAAAAAAAAAGAAAAAAGGAGTGGAGGAAAAAAGGCAGCTAAAGCACAGCAAACACAGCTTCCTCAAACCCAGCAAGCTGCTGGCCGCTTCCCAAACTGGTGATTCCAGCTCTTCCCACCTCTTCTCCCAGCTCTGCATGTGGGACCTTCCATCGCCACCACCGAGACTGCTTAAGAAAGAAAGAATCATCACAGACTCACAGAATGGTCTCTAAAAGTCACTAGCAGAAAATTCCCACCAGGTAAATTAATTTTGGGTTTTTTGTTTTTTTTTTTTCTCAAGAGCCTTAAAACCGTGAAGAGTAAAGGTGAAGGTGTGAAGAGAATCGCTCGATGCTTCAGGCGGCACAGAGAACGTGAAGGGTTTGTAATTGAAAATAAATAAATATTTACGATGCCTATACGAGCAGCTCAGTGTTTGTATTAGCGAAAAAGAGAGGGGTTTATCCTCATCGCCACCATTTGTCCGTGTGCCGGCGGCTCCACGCCAGGTCCCCCCTCAGGGCCGGCCCCGCCTGAGGCGCCATGGCCGGGGAGAGGGCGCCCCCTGCAGGCCGCGGCGGGTGAGGCGGGAGCGCTGAGGGAGAGCCGGCGCGGGCGGCGCGTCCGGGGCGAAATCTGCGCTAAGAAACGGAGCTGCGAAAGGAATTCTTTGAAATTATTTGAAATGACGCTCAAATTTAAAAAAAAAAAAGAGCCGAGTGTGACGCTGTGAAGAAACGCGGCAGTGACACAAATAGGAATGTTAAAAGCACGATAAAACAATGCGGGCCGATGCTGCAGCTTGCTCTGCTGTTTCTGCGCAAAGTGTTTCTATCGTGAGACGCTACAAAGAGAAAAATTAAACTTAATAGAGAGTTTTCCAAGAACCGTTGTCAGTTCGTGTTCCCAGCGTTTCGTGAAGGAACTGCCCTCCAGTGCTTTAAGTTATTAGACAGTTAATTTTCTTTGAAACTATTTTTGTCTGCCTCTCTCTAAATAGGTGGTTTCTTAAGTGAGTGTTACTTAAAGGAAACCAATCTGTTTTTCAGGAAGGGCTGATGATGTCAGTCCTTTCAACTCTGCTTTCCCATAAGAATTCTTCTAGTAAAAGGAGTTTCACTCTGGGAAATAGTGAAAAGTAACGTGAAAATATGTAAAGCATCTCAGGCTGCATGTTTATCAAACTTCTAGTTTTACGCTTGGATTTAAATCATGTTGTGATTGTGACAAATGAAGGAAAAGCGAGAGAAAACCTTTTGATTTTTAAACTTTGAAAAGATTTTGCAATGAAAAACGTGCCATACTAAAATATTTATAAAGAGAAAAATACAAGCCTGAATGCACTGTATCGAGAACAACATGGTTTTTTAATAATTCTAAATTTATATACTCCCTCTCAGCATCGGCATTAAATCTGAAACAGAACCACGGCGTACTATGAACAGTTTTTTTGGCAAATAAATAAATACTTCAATCCCCAATGAAATTCAAGGCAAATTCAGAGAGTATCATATTATTATGGAATATTTTTAGTAGGTGTGGATGTGTAGCTGTAGATCCAATGTTAACTTATTTGATTATTATTTGTTCTGGTGCTGGAAATTCGTGCAGCCAACAGCAGAGAAAACCGAGCGAGCAGAGCTACACGGACTTTATTTTACTGGTGGTGGTGCAAGAATTAATAACATTGTGTAAATTTTAATTTGCAGGATTAAAATAATTGCAGTTATGTGTAGTTTTCAACCGTCCAAGTAAAGGATTGCATTTTTACAGCTAAATGCTCCTTGCTATTCATATGTGTCCTGAAGAGAACACGGAGATGGTTGCAACACCAAGGACATTGCTCTGCTTTAACGACTCATCCCTCAATCCTCACAGTGTACCTGTGAGACAGGTAAGGGCCATAAACCCAATTTTATACAAGTGAAATGGTCACATAAGGCCATACTTTACCCTAATGTTCACCCCAACAACCAACCGATGTTGTAATAGTCTTATAATAGTAAAAGCCCATAAAAGGATCCCTACATAACTCAGATATTCCTGACAACACACTCTGGCAATCCAAGGGAATGACAAAAATACAACCTCGCTGCATTAACAGACAGAACAGCCCAAACAAAATCTCTGTCGGCTATAAAAGGTGCAAAGGGAATATCTCTTTATCATCCTCTATTTAACAGTTTACTTCATTCTGCTGGAAAGAACAAAGGCAAATAATGATTCATTTGGAAATGAAATCATCCCTACCCCCAGTAAAGGCTGACTTTGTGTGGGTAAACAATCCTAGGGTGCTCCAACACAATGTAAATAGATTGCCTTGCTACTATATACACAGCAAACAGTTTCATTTTGAAACTAGGAGGAAAAAAACAAGTGAGAAAAATACGACAGAGCCCGAGCTCTGACAATATTTACAAGAACAAAAGCTAATCATAAGTTACCATCAATAAGTTACAATTGCTAAGCAAAAGGGAAGATAAGACAGATATCAGCAGAAAGATTAAAAGCAGTTTTTTAATGTAGGGTTTACTGAAAGTTGGAAAATATGTAAGAGGAAAATGGTGATGACATGACTCCACACAGAAAAATCCTCCAGTTTGCCACAATCTCCTCTGAATCAGTCACTTAATCAACACCTTGTCCCAGAGCAATGGTGCTCTCCAGGACACGGTCTCTGGCTTTACTTCCATTATAATCATCTGCACTTAGAGGGGTGATTAAGGAACATAACAGTTATTCTTCTTGAAGAAGGCTGCAAAATTAAAGTCATTCCACACGCGGGGAACACAGAGATTATTACTGTTGTCACACAGCAGAGAGCTGACAGACAAAATCAGCTGAATAAAATTCACCACGGGTTGCAGAGCGAGTTAGAAGTAAAGCAAAGAATTAAACCCAGAGCTGCTAATTTTCTGTTTCGAGTACTCGTTTACACTTCTGTCACCAGACTGCCTCGACTCCTCCAAACAACAATAATTTAACATTATAATATGGTAAGGAGCTGTTGCAATCTGAGTAAACACATCTTAGCTCACAAATTAAAATAATCATCGGTCTCTGACTAATCCTGTTGCCACACACACACACACACACAATCCCTCTGCTGAAAGTTGCTCTGAACTTCAGGGGTCTTTTACAAGTTGATGATAAATGGCTTTTTATAAAAAGCTTAGAATAGGGTTCAATATCCTGCCTGCCTTCAGCCAGGGGAACTGAAAGAAATGAAATGAAAAAGCAGCAATAAAATTACTGAACATATTACAGTATTTTACCAAATGGACTCTTTCAAACACAACTTTTTTTTTTTTTCCCCTAATTTTTTTTTTGAGGCATCTGTGCTAACTTCTCTATAAATCCCCACAAATTTCTCATGGAAAATGTTCATACGAAGTTTTGCGAGTCACCAACACACAATCATAGCACGTGTCCAACTTCTGCACTGCGGAAGTGATGAGCACAATCTGTGTGAAGTCCTCCAGGAATCAAAGTCACCTTCCTGCCTTAAGTCTCAGCACCCATGTGCAGACTTCCAGTGGAGCTGTTTGTTTAAACAGAGCTGATTTTCAAGCAGTGATGACTGCACAGAGATCTTGAAAGAAATCTGATTTATTATCTTTCAAGAGAGACATCTGCAAACTGAAGCCCAGAACTCTTGAGACACTCCCCTAAAAGCTGCTGCCTCTCTCTCAGTGACTTGTCCAAGCATGCCTGTCTCCTACCTCCACCACTGAGCATCCTGAAACTGCTGATTCTTCGTTTTAAAAAGTGTCAAATCTATTCAAAACTTCAAATGCACCTCAGAGTATTGTAAAGGCAACAACTTACTGCAATTTCCCTTGACAGAAAATAGAATTGGCTGGGTGATAGCCACACAAATTGACAGTTCCTTCCTCTCCTCTCCATGATGTTCACAGTTACAAGTAGTTGGATGTGCCATAGCAAACCTTTGGAGCACTCCCCAGCCTGTTTCGGGCTGAGCTGCTGTACAGAGATGAGAGGAAGTGAAATGGTAGATACACAACTGTGTCCAAAGAGGAAGAAAGTTCAGAGCATGTTTTGGGTGCCTTCCAGTGGCTCCAGGCAGAAGAGGATGGCTCCAGAACAGCCACGCACAAACCTTTGTTCAGAGAAGTCCAAAGAAAGGCAAAAATAGAGAGGGCTGTTCTGAGACAAGTCTGGTTCCCTTAATAATCACCAAGTCATAAAACAGTTCCTTTGATTCAGAAATCCCACAAAGGTTCTCTCTATAGCAGAAAGCCCAGCACATAGTTGGGCTTTCACAAGAGCTCCTAATCCTACTCATAATTAGGGAAGAGGGACTGTTCCTGGCCATTTTTAATACTCTCAGACTGGAAAAGGGTGGCTGCCTCAAACAAACTGCTATTCAAACTTTCACTTCCATGGAATTTGTGACTTACTCTCAACAGAAAGGAGGCATAAGGATGCAGCAAATCCTGACTGCAAACAAAACAGCTTCTAGCACAGATCTCATGAAAGAGGAAAGCTGAAAGGAAAGATAAACTGGAAAAGCTGTGACATTGAAAATTTTTGAGTATTTTTTGAGCTCCCCTTCACATCCTTCGAGTTTCTCCAAGGCACATCCACCACAGGAACAGGACAGACAGATCAGGACTTACAGATTTCTTCACCTTTACACATTATTTGTCATATTGTTCCCCTCCACACACACACACACAAAAAGTAGACACAAACCTGTGCCACCAGCTTCCCACTGCCTTGTTCCCACATTTCTCCTTGAGCAGTATTTACTGCAGATATCCAGATGTGCTTTGTGATCATCAAGGCCAGTGAGCAATCAGAATTTTAAGCAATAAAATGAATACAGACAAGTTTACTGACTGTGTGCTACATGGAAAACAAGACTTGGAACCTAAAGACCCCCAACCTTTCAGTTTTGAGTAGAAATTATTAACACACCTGTGATAGCATCAATTACTTAGAGCAAGCTGCAAAACTACAACTGTCTCCACCTTGGCTCATTCCTGCAGTATCTGCTTACATCACGTATTTTTGCACAACATCTACATAGCATTTTATGGAATTTGTATTATCCTCATGACAGGAAGAAAGGAAGAAAGTGGATTTACCATGGAGAGGTGAGCCAGAGGGGCTGCTGGACAGGCCGGGCACGGGGCTACAGCGTCCGCCCTGCTTCGACGTCAGCTCCTGCTCGATCTCCTCCAGCCCCGCGCTCTTCTGGAAGCGGCTCATGCGATTGACCACCCGTGGGGACATGTGAGTCCTGACACAGGGCTGGCCTCCGTAGGGATTGATGGGGAAAACGTGGGAAGTGCCTCGGAGTGTGCTGACCACCACCCAGCGGCAGTCGTGGCTGAAGGAGATATCCTGTACCTGGAAAAAAGGGGTGACAGGGGAATGAAGCCACCAACGTGCACACCTCCAACACAGGGGTCATGTCTCCAACACAAATCTGAACTGGAAATGGGAAAAAAAACCCCTCACATTTAGGCAATAATTTGAATTTTGGTGCACTTATCAATGAACTTAGTATTCAGTATATACACTGTAATTCACAGTTCCAAATTTTGTGTACTTTTCAAAATATTCAGAGATTATGAAAACAAACCATGCTGCAAAGTGCTGCAGGAAGCCACAAGATCTTGATGTAGTTTTCACACAGAATTTTGTTCTAAAAAGAGCTGGGAAATTGTTTCAATTACATGTTTTGTATTTGCTTGTTTAATCTTTAGAGATTGCCCAAAAACGGGAAGAGGGAGGGATGAGAAGAAAAGAGAGAGATCTCACCACTGGGCCTGATTTTGACAAATACTGGTACAAGTCTTATTTTAGCTTAAAATGCTCAGTTTTGAAACAAATATAAAAATACAGTTAAATATTTTCCACTACGGTTACTCCTTGCATAGATCTCAGATACGAAGTCCAGAAGGATTTAATTCTCTTTCAAGTGTGCTTCACACAACGCTTTGACGGAAAGCAAATTCTTGTTCCTGAAGGAATGCTTTAAAAGAGAGATTAAAGTTTGTTTCCAAGCCCGTCCTGGCAGACAACTCAAGAAAACAAGTAGTCGAAGTTAAAATGATTTATCATAGAAAAAAAAAGTCCTGAAACAATTCTTACAAAAATGTTTTTAAAGGTAAAAGCTGACTAAAAGGAACCATGGACACAAGTGGGATTTACCACGGCAAACAAACATATAGATGAAGGATTAGTTTTCATTATATTATTAAACAGCATAAACTAAATAAAATTCTTTAAGATTTCACTGAAGCCAGTTTTACAATGCACTAGGTACTCAAATTGGAGTAAACACTGATAAAATCTTGACAAATATTCCAGAAATGCACTCCAGCTATTCCAGACAAAAGCAGCAAAGTATCCATCGAAGTGCAAGTTTCCAACAGAGCCCTGAAGCCTTGGAGATAAAAAAAGGATTTAAGTCTGGTGACTTGTGACAAGATATTTGACTGACAGACTGTCACAACACAAAATGCTTCATCAACATTAGCGAGATAAAGCTAAAGCAGCGCTGCACACCTGCTGCTTTCAGTCCTGGTGACGTCCCCAAACCAGCCGCCAACGATGCAGCTCAGCGAGCTCCCCAAACCTGGCAGCTTTGGCACGTCCAGGATTCAGCTCTGACCAACCCACAGTGCTGCACTCGGAGCTCCCAGTCTGCTTACAAAGTGTTTCACCTTAACAGATTGCTCAGAAGGGATTAGAGACCCCACAGGGATTAATAAGGGCTCCTAAAAAACCCCAAAGGCTGTGGAGTCAGGGAAAACGATGGCATCAAGAGTATTTCAGTACTTGCTGCTAAAGTGGCAAATTCTCCTGCTCAAAACCAAACATATGAACTGTGTAGAAACTGCCACTCTCAGTTACAACAGAACTATGAGATAACAGAGAAAAAATTCCATCTCACTGTAGCATGCAACAAAACTGTGTGTTTCTACTTTAGTACTCAGTTTCCAGTTGGCACCCTGAGGGTTATGTTCTTTCAAAAACTACACACAACAGCCCTGGCAAATGACAACCCCAGCCAAGAAACTGGGAAACAATCACTACAGGATGTTGTTTTTTTTTTCCCTCAGTGTAAACATTACAAAGAAAAAAAGTATTCCTGATCTACAGGAAGCAAGTGTGGAACTCCATAATCCCAAATGCTCTCTTTAAAAAAGCGCTCACAAACACTGGCCGGAGTCAGAGTGGGCATCGTGGCCACGGCTGCCCAAAACACGGCTGAAACCACAAAGGCAGAAGGGTTCTAATGCTCAATAGTAACATGGAAAAAAAGCATTGACAGAAGAGTGTGCAATGAATTAAGATTTACAGGAACAGAGCTATGAAACCCTGCTCAGCAGTAGCAAAGAGTATTTTGGAAGCTGCTGTTCCATGTGATTCACCTATTGCTCACTGCTCTCAACACGGCCTCGTTTGTCTTTCACAGATACAGGAGGAGCAGCAGAACCGCAGGCAGTCCAAGGAGATGATTCAGAGAATATTTCCAATTCCAAGGGCATGAATTAAACACGCTCACACCAAACCAGCACAAATCCATCTGTGCAACGCGAAGGAGCCCGTAACTCTCCAGGAGAACTGGAAGAAGGCATGGACCAGGCTGAAAGGCTAATGCTCATCGTGGCAGTCTCAGAAACAACTTCAAAAATCAGCTGTGTCCGTGAATAAAGCCCTATAAATTATGTCCTGGGCCGTGCTGTTCCCCACCACGTTCCTGTACATTACGCCGAGTTCTCGACTGCTCAGAGTATAAACAAACTGCACAGTGGCCCATTAGTGGTTTTCAAGTTTATGCTAAGCGTTGCAGTTTATTGCTGTTCTTTAGGTTAATGTACTATTATTTCATGTATTTATAATATATTTCTGGATTTGTTGTTAATTATGATGTAATGTTTAGATACCAAAGATCAATCAAGACCCCATAGTGTTTACAGATATATGTTAATAACACCAGATCTCTCACGATGCAAAGTTTATTCTATAGCTCAAGGTCAATGTCACATTTAATACTCTTGTCTATATTTTAAAATTTTATCTATCCTCTTCTGTCTGGACCAGTGAGGGGAATTACAGACCTGAGATTTTGTTTAATTTGGGAACCCGTAAGATGTTTTCAAATTCTTTTCAGTCCTAGGCTCCCCATGTTTCTTGCAGGCTCCCTTCAGGTACTGGAAGGCCACAAAATACACCACTCCAAAGCCTCCTCTTTTCCAGGCTGAACAATCCCAATTCTCTTTGCCTTTCCTCATATGAGAGGTGCTCCAGCCCTCTAAAACATTTTGGTGGCCTCCCCTGGACTTCCTCCAGAAGGTCAATGTGCTTCCTGTCTTCTCCTGTTTCCCTCCAATTACTCTTCTATGCTTCTTTAGAACTTGCACTTCTCTATTTCCCTGTGTTTTGAACATTATGATGTAAAATCCTCCAGAAAACTGAATTAAAATGTAGCTACCACTCAGAGCCTGCCCTGAGTGACACAGTCAGGTAATTTAATATACAGAGTCCTCCAAGGACATGGCACATGTCAACAGCTCTGCTGAGGATCAGCTTTCAATACTGTACAGTTCAAAAAATAATTTCTGAATCACAGAATCACAGGATGGGTTGGGCTGGAAGGGGCCACAGAGGCTCGTGTGGTTCAACCTCCCTGCTCAGACAGGGTCAGCCCAGAGCACCTGGCACAGGACTGTTTCCAGGTAATTCACATAACAGAAAACCAACCTCACAATGCTGAACCTTGGATTTCAATAATAATGATCAGAAATAAACCACATTTTGATCTTCCTAGCACTCTTTTTTTCCTTCCTACCACCCCTCTGTCAGTCATGTGGACTTACACCAGGTGCAATCTGTATATTCTTGTGCATTTTACTGCATTTAATTAAACTTGGAGAGTAAGACCAGCAGTGCTGCAACAGGAACGTGACCTGTTCATGATCACTGTGCTGTGTCACAGAGAAAAAACACCCTGATTTGAAGCACAGGACTTAAGTATTGAATTATGCTGTGCAGGGAGATGGCAGAAAGAAAAAAAACCAGTATCATTAAGCAATGAGAAAGAGCAGCAGTCCCGAGGAGGTAAGGGTCAAAATAAATTAGAAAACTGGTCTGTATGTGAATTTTTTTGGCCGAGAAAATTAAGGAAATGATGTAGCAACAAACATAAATGAAAAAATAATAAAATCACAGTCTACACAATATGATTTATCAGACCCACACAGACCCAACTGTGTCTCCCCAAGTCCTCAACACTGATTTCAGTTCTGTGTAAAAGCAAGGGCAGAATGTGGGCACAGTGAGAGATTCACGGGGGGCCTTTAACCAGAGCTGAGCTCTCTGTCAATGCCTGAGCCTGCAAACACCACTGCTCGGGGCTGCATCTCCCCAGGGCAGCCAAGCTACTTCTGACTGCAGCAGCTTCTTCTTGTCAGCTCTCATCCGCCGCCGATCAACTTCCCCAAACCAATCTTGATTATTTCAAACCCACGCCCAGCTTCTTTCCTAGAAATAAGAAAATCTTCCTAGTCTTACAGAGTCTATTTCAATAACCAACTATGAGCATGTCACACACAGGAAGGAATTTCTCGTGGCCATGGAGATTCACATCCAATATTTGGAAGTTGTTCTAATGTTTCACTACCTGGGCACGGGGGGTGACACAAGCTTGAACAGTCTCTGTGGAATCACATCACTGAAGCATTCGTGCGTTCCCTGGAAAAGCGTCACATCACACGTGCCAGGCTGGAATGTTTTTATCATTCCCTGTTTACCTTCTCCAACTGCAGTCACTTCTAGCTGCAGTTTGGAACTGGGAATAACAAAAGTCAGACAGAGGAAAGGATTACAGAGGAGCTGGCCAGCAGCCAGCTGATGCTATCGTTACGTTTATTTGTCCTAGGCTGAGATAATGCTGTTTTCAGGGATTTTGTTTTTGCTGTTTACAATTTCAGATCAAAGAGAAAGGATCATCAGGTGACAGGCTAACTTTCATCTGCAAGTAAATGAGCTTCTTCAGTTCAGAACATGCTATGCCTTCATTAAAGACCTTCCAGAATGCTCCTGGGTAACAGTATGAGTGCAGTAAGTGTTGCCTCACAATGCAAGAGGTGGAGGACAAGAAAATGTATCCTTAACCAAAATGTGCAGCACATACACATGCACATTTCTCCTCTTTCCAGTTGAACTGTGCAAGCACAGGTCCTCTGAGAGGTTCAGTTCTCTCTCTGACTCAGTAAAATACAACCAGCCCTTGCAATGGACCTTCCTGGTATTACTCAGTGCTGCTCTTTGTCCTCTTAAGGAAAAAAAATATAAAATCTAAAGCACGAGTGGCACTCAAAGGCTAAAAGATTTTAATCTGGTACAACCAAAACAGGGACTTCTGCCTGTGTTTGCAGAACAGTGACTTTGAACGTTGTGACCTTGGGACTCAGTGAACTATCTGAGCACTTCACATTCTGCCATGGTCACTGGCTGCACAATTCCCTTCTGAGGCAGAGGTCTGCCTTCCATCCCACCCCATCTTCATGTGAGTCACAAAAAGGAGATTTTGGGAAAACCGGGGTGAAGCTCTGTCAGCCAAAACCTCATGTACAAAAGCAGAGCTGATTTCAGCATGGGCATAAAAATCCCACATACAGTACAGCCATAATGATGATGTTTAAACAATTTATAATGGGTACTAGCTAAACAAATTCTGACACTGATAATCAGTCATGTCCATCAACACAAATTAGGACTTTTTATAGCTCCAGTACAGAAGGTGACCTTTAAGACCATTGGCCTTGATTCACAGTTAGTTTTAAACCAGGGGGGGAAAAAGAAAAAAGGAAAAAGGTCTGGTAGCAAATGGTATAAATACTGTTCTAATCAGACAGGAGGTACAGAGGCTCCCAGTGTGGGCTGCACTGAGAGTTTTATATTGAACAGTCTCCAAAATTCTTGTCTAATGCTCCTCATACACGAAATTCACACAACAGAAGAGCAGCACCAGCAAACTCTCCTCTCATTGAACAGCTACAAGTGCTGTTATTCCAAAAGAAAAACGTAAAACAATCCCTCATATTATATAAGTATTTCAAACTATGTGTGTTGAGAATCACAGGTACCAATGCAATATTGTTTAATTATCCAGGGAGTTGTGAAATCCACTAACACACCTCAGACTGGTAAGAATTTTCTCCATTTTATGCCATTCCAAAAGCTATACTGTTCACATCCCAAATGAAAACTGTGTGGCAAGCTAGGAAAAAAAATTTACTATGTTGATTCTGAGAATTTTAATGCAATGCTTTCACAGAGATGCTAATACTATATCCCAAAAAAACATGTATCAATAAGGGTTTCTTCTCTAAAACGTGTTCTGTTTGGTTTCCAGTGTGTGCCTTGAAAACAAATTTATCAGCTGTAAAAACCAGAAGAACATCTTTGTTCCTCATGACTGAAGTCCTGTGCTTTGGGTTTCAATATTGAGACTTTGTATGAAGGGAGAACAAAAATAACTCTAAAACATTAAACACATTATAGAACATGCCCAAGTAGATGGCAGAGTATGTGCATACACACAGATCTCACTGCTCTTTGTAATATTTATAAAAATTATTTGTTAGTACTATATATATTATCCCAAATGAACAGTTTGTCCTGATTTTCTCTCACTTTCCAGACTGGTTATTCCTTCTTATAGTAAACCATTGCCTCTAACAGCAATTCCACCTTTCCAGAATGGTAGCAGGAAGGCTTTAGAGTATTTAAAAGACCAGAAATGTAAATTCACCCCGATCAAAACTTGATCAACCACTGCTACGTTCAATAAAGCTCTTGTTACAAAGGTATGGTGAGAAACTTGAGGGAAGCTGCTCAACTCCCAGGGGAAAAAAAGGGTTTGAAGGAACTGTAATCAGGTACCTGAGCTCCCAGTGCCAGGGTCATAATCACAGAGCTCCAGGCTGTCCCTGTCACAGTGCTCTACATCTGCCAGGCTGTCACAAGTCTGTGCTTCCCGTGTGTAATTGCATCAGCAAGTGCAATACTCATTTCTTACCCTGTGGTGACATTTTTATTCCTGTATTTAAAGCAGGTTCCTCAGCAGTTCCTCAGAGCTCCAGAGGTGAGGCTCTGCTGCTGCTCGCTGTGAAGGACTCAAGCAGAACTCACTGCTGCCACAGCCCTGCCAGTGGGAGCAGATCCCTTTTCCCCACCTCACCAGCAAATCACTTCACTGAGCATTGCTTAAAATACAATTCCAGACTTCTCCACTCTTGGATAATATCCTAACTTAGCCCTCCATCTCTGGGAGGGGGATTTTTCAACAGGGAAGTTAAACTGGGGAGTCTCTGCAGGTTTCCCCACTGTGCTAAGAAAAGTTAATCACAGCCTTTTGATTAACTCTTCCTTTCAACTCTTTAATTGTCTGTCTGTGGCTTTTACCACCAGAGTCAGGCAAACGCTGACAGTTCCTTCACGGGCACGAGACAAATGTTGAACATGTTACATGAGAAAAGGTTAAGTGCAAACACAGCCAATAATCGGGGCTCTTTGGAGGCAGTGCCAGATCTGAATAAATCTGACAGCACCTCATTGCAAAGGGCAAGAATTTATTATTGTCCAGGTTAAACGCTCTGCTCTTATCCCTTCTGTGGCTGGAGCACAAGAAAGGCTCTTTGTGTGCTGAAACAAACATTAAAGTGCCAACATACACAGAATGTATAAGGTGTCTGGGGATTATTCTTCAGCAAAGAATTTAACTTACTTTGGCTTCAGTCTCTCCCCTGTGAAGTGTGTACAAGTGATGGACGGCACTTTGTGATGATGACCAAGGATGTGTCAGGATTTGGAAAACATGGAAATCGTGGCCTAATGTGTCAGTGGTGACCAGCAACATCCCTGGGTAAAAAAAGATGAAAAAGAAACACAAAAGCACAAAAGATTAATCATTGCAAAAGAAAAGGCTTAATGTGTCTGTCTAAAAAACACTGAGTGTGGCTTACATTTGGGGTTTGGAAACAGAAGAAAACACAGAAAATTACTGAATTGAAAGGGATTCGCCTCATAAAAATGAATCAGGACTTCAAGTGAAATCATATTCACAGTACTACTACTTAAGTATTAATATATTAAGATAGTATTACAACACAAATCTATAAAAACATCTGAAAAATCTGAATATTCCAACTCAACTTGAGAACTGTGTGACCAATATGAAGCATTGAAGTGATGAATGTTACAGCAAAACCCCCAAATGCTCTTCCCTGGGCGAGAGCCAGTCTAAAAAAGATTGATGTCTCCACAATAACAATTTTTGGAAGAAGAGATTATGGAAATCCAGCCAAAACAGCCCATACCAAAACAATCCTGAAGAAGCATCTTCCTTTTAAATGAAAGAAACTGTCTGATTTATTGGTGAAAAGCAGAGTTAAGAGCTTTCAAATGAAACACTAAATGAGGTACCAGGTTCATTAAAAACAGGTCACTGGTGGAGGTACTGAAATGATTCAATTAGATCAGCAGAACCGCAGTAACCTACAGCTGCTATTTACTTTTTCATTCCAAAATGTCTCAATCCATAACCCAGTTTTAAACATTTACAAAGATATTTGAAGACAATTTGCCATAAATTTATACCCATTTATACAAAAAATTAAGTATTTTTGTACATATAAGGAAAATACAGCAGCATGGCAGAACTTAGGATTACAGTAACAAACTACAGATTTATTTTTCTGTTATTAATGAAATGTAATAGGTTATCACCCAAAGTAACCCTCTGACATTTAGTTAACATCAAGTACAAAGTGATTTTAGCAGTTTGATGGTGACGTTCTAAATAATTTTCAGCGTACCCATCTATTAAAGAAAAACCAGGAATTCCCACTCAGGTCTGTTGCAACATTTCTCCACATAAAGCACAACTGAAACCTTTTATCCTGCAGGAGGAGAACTTAGTCCCCATGTTTTACATGACACTTATTGAGAGGATAAATGGTTATCTTATTTCTGCCATAAATGAGTGTTCCATTGCCTTCATTTATTTACAGGTGATACCAGAAATTGCTTTTTCCTCTGCTGCCCCAGATACCAACAGCACACATTTGAAACCTCTCACACATTACCACTGATTTCCTACCTTATGACACTTGGAAAATTTTAGTATTGAACGGTAAAAAGCGTGCCAAGCAGCAGAGTTAAAATTAAGTGTGATTAGCTTTTCTATGGGACCACCATTTCATCACTGGACTCGTACCCTGAGTGTTTTCCCTCTGTGGCAATCCTGGAATCCAAGAGGTTGGGTCCTTTAGGCCCAGACAGAAAAATTTCTGTCTTTTCTTCCTGGTCCTTTAGACAAAGAAAGAAAAATTCCTTTGGCCACAGAGGCCGAAGGCTTGGCCCTGTGGGTCCAATGTCCTGAAACCCCTGCCAGGGCAACGTGGCACCCTCAGAGCCTGTGTGGCACCAACAGGGCACACCTCAGCTCCTCCAAAACCTCTGAAAGGAGGATCCTCTGAAGGCAAACACGCAGTTCCAAGGCGCTGAGGCCCACCAGCAGCAAGGTACAAAATCCAAATTGCTCTCGGAGACAAAACTGCCTCCAAGCTTCCCCTCAGCTTGACCACTGAGGCTGGCAGGGCCAGGCCCGGCCCGGCCACCCACGCTGCACCCAGGCATTTCCTGCAGCTCGCACAAACGCACCATCTCACATCTGAGCTCAGCAAGATTCCCTCCAGCAGACACACTTTTACTGTTCCCGGCTGTTCCTCCGGGCCCGAGTGTTAGAAATGAAAGGGAGTTTGTTATGGAGCTGAGAAATCCGGGAGAGCGCTGGGGTATTATGTTTGGGCGGTAAGGCATGTGAGCTGAGGTTGGTCTGGATGTTAATGTTGGCTTAACTGGCAATTTCCTTGATTTGTAGTGACTGTGTTGATAGGAAATACAGCTCAAGTTGCTCGGGTGCAAGGCAGCCAAGCCTTTCGTGTGGGATTATGCACACAATTTGCATTAATTCTGTTCTGCAACATCACAAACTACACTTCCCTTCTAGTGAAGTGTGCGGTCCTCAATAATATATAGCATTTCCAGCAGAGAAAGCTGGAAGCAAAGAGGGGTTTGTGTGCTGGAATTAGGCTGCTGCTGTTACTGGAGCGAGGATATTCCAAAAGATCTAATTCAAACCAGTAAGAATTTATCTTCTCTATTCCCATGTTTGTCTCTCCTCATGCATTAGACACTTTATATAGACGTGGAGGGTGCTTTGGGTGCTTTGGTGCTCTCTTATTCCCAATGGAAAGGACCTTGGAGAAGGAGAAGCTGGAGGAGATGGATCCATAAGACTTCTCTGAATACTGAGCAGACAAGCTCTGCAAACAGGTATTATTTCCTCCCCCAAGGTTTGAGAAGTCTTTTATAAATGCAGACCCAGGGCTGAGCGCACCCAGAGATCCCAGCAGAGCGTTCTTCGTGTGGATCCGAGTGCACGGCACGGCGCACGGAAGATGGTAAAAAAAACCCTTAAATCTGCCAAAAATCGGTCTGGAACTGGAGACAAAATGCTGTGCAATGATCCTGAGCCAGTGAAAACACCGGGATCACCATCCTGTGTTATCCATGCAGTCCATGGGTGTTCAGCTCAGCGGGATCTGGTTTCCAGCGCTGGCGAGAGCCGCAGGTGTCTGCGGGTGCTGCAGGGAGGGTATCATCCCCCCTGCTCCTCACAGGCTTCTTCCCCACCCTCTTCAGGCAGAGCAGAGCTCACTTGGGGCACAAACACCAACACCTGTGGCACAGGAGCCCCCAGAACCCGTGGTGGTCCCTGTTTGTTCCCTCAGTGACACCCTGGATCCCAAGTGACATTCACTTGTCTACCTGCAGCTCTGAGCAGCTCCAGATGATGCTCCCAGCTCTTGGTTCCATGTGTGCTTTGCCTTTGGGTTTTCTGGGTTTGGTTTGGGGTTTCTTTTCTCTGTTTTTGCTAACTTGAAGGAGTGCAGAGGTGAAAGATAATACATTTGTGGCTGGAAAGGATTTGAATTAAAAACAGAAAGATGAGTGGTATCTGATTTGGCAATTTGTATCTAATCTAAATTCCTGCTGCCTGTCCCATTTGGAATAAATGCATTTATTAGATGAAAGCCCAGGGAAAACAGGCCCTTCACTTGTATTAGAGACTCTTTTTCAGTAAGTTAAAGGAGGCCCTTTCACACCCACATTTGCATTTGAAGTACA
Source organism: Vidua chalybeata (assembly GCF_026979565.1). Lineage (NCBI taxonomy): Eukaryota > Metazoa > Chordata > Aves > Passeriformes > Viduidae > Vidua > Vidua chalybeata. Next base: position 9,383,038 of record NC_071549.1, read on the forward strand.
AATATATTCTGGCAGGACTTGTATCAACACGGAGGTCCCAAGCACAACACCACAGATGGGAAAGAACGTGTATTTATAAAACAGCATTTTGAAATCTCTTCCTCACCCCTGTTATTCAAACAATAAATCACCCATGTTTCAGAACACTGGGCTGGGGTTTGTGGTGGGATTTTCCAGCTCTCATTACTTCACACTGAAGAATCCCAGTTTTCCATTATCACTGCTCAGCCATTTTGTTTCTCTCTCCATCTCCCTGCAGCATCCCAGCAGGAATTGCTAATCCCAGCGGAGAAACACAAACCAGAATCCTGGTCCTACCTCACTTTCACTTTCAAGTGCAGGAAACTTCAACTCAAGCTTCTTAAGAGGCCTCGTGAGTTTTCCCAAAAAGTTCTTTAGACGGAAATACAGGTTAAAGCCGTGCTAAGTTCAGTCTGAATGTCTTCTCTTATGAGGGACTTTATGGGTGAATAATCAGAGATGAAAAGTGAATAATTCTTGAGGATTTCCTGCTTATTTTTCCAACTGGCATTAATCCCTGTTTAACAGATAACAGCTGAAATTCACTGCAAGTCTTGCATACACAGGACCCAGTGGAAATTTATGTGTAAACCAGACTTCATTTAGTATATATCTCATTACAAAAATTCTGATTTTGCTTATCCACAGTATGAGGGTGCAGCCAGATTAAATTAATGACTGTTTTACTGTGTGGTTGTTTTAAATCCACAGAGATGATTAAAATCCAGTTTCAAAGGAACAGATATCCTAGATGGGGAAAAAAAATTAGCAAAGCTTTGTTTTACCTGCCTTAATTTACAGCTTCCTACTTTTCCTGCATTCTGTTTGGGGAAACAATCAGCTTCTTTCAGGAGAGAAATAAAAACACGAGGAATATATGCATAAAAGGAAAAACTAGTACAGATGTAGACTGTGGGTTAAGAGCTATTTATGCAGTATCAGAAGACTAAACCAGACTCTGGCCTGGCCATAAACTAAGCCCACGCCCTAAATGAGGTGCCAAGCCACAAAAAGCATTTGCGTCAACTGGGAATACAAGGAAAAGAAGGACTTCTAATTATAGGGCCTGGAAGCGGAAGCCAGGAGCGACTGGGAGCTGAGGCTGCGCCGTGTTTATCTGAGAGCTTCCTCCCCCCTGCCTGATGAGGCTTGGCCTGAGGGTGGGACTGGAGCTGCTGATGGGACACCGAGTTCTCAGCTCCTGGCAGCGCCGGGGGCAAATTAGAGAGCGCTGGGCAGCCCCACCACATCCTATTTATAACACCTCCCTAATTGCAGAGCTGTTGATTGCGTGCATAGAAGTGAGGTCCACACGGCTTGGAGCTTCACCAGGAGCTTCCCTTCAGTTTTCAGAGGGTTTTCCACCTCCCCAAACTGTGCCACTCTGCCAGCACCCACTGAAGGACTCGACACCTTCAAGCTGCGTTGGCTTTCTTTGCAAAACACCAAGGGCACGAGTGCTGGGAATCAGGCACACATCAGCACGGAGGGAATGTGCATCCATGGATAGTCTGCATTTAGGAATGCAACCCTCAGATTTCCATGCCCAGCCACGGAGAGACCAGTCCAGCCACTGCACCAACTCACTGCCTGTCCAAAAAGTGATTAAAAGTATGAGCCTCTCACACTTCAGTTTGGAAATCTGACGTGGATCCCACACAAGGTTGGTACCGAGCTTTGGAGGTTCCCAAATGACAGGCTCGGAGCGCTCAGGGGAACCACAGCGACTTAGAGCAGCTCCTGGCTCAGTCCATACGGATTTCTCCTGGCACTGCCACCTTCCACAGGCTCACTGGGACAGGATTCCTGTTCCACTGAGCTCCCTGGGCTGAGCAATTGCATTCATGTGACCAAGTTTATATGGCCCATGGTTTTCTGAGGCATCTGGCCCGACCCAGGAACAGCAGCTTTATTTATACCCACTCAACCCCTCTCCCAGGCAAGTGAAAATACAGCCAAACATCAGAGCTGCTCAACCCCTGGGTACTCCCAAGTGGACCATGTGCTGCAGTTACAAAACTGGGTCTCAAAAAAACCTTAACTAAACAATGAAATTCTGATTTTAGCAAAATTCACCGCAAAATAAATGCAAGCACGTAAAGATTTAATGTAAATATTTAAAAAATCCCAAGAAGTCAAAAGAAAGAGAAGCAAAATAAAATATTATTTTGTGAATAAATAACTCCCTATGACTCTTATAACTCCTAAAATACTCCATGGCTACAGCTCTTCCTTCACAACCAACCCAAAATGCAATTCTTGATCAAGCCATCAATCATCAAGGATTCCTCCTTTTGGTGACATGGGACATAGGGACACAACATTTGTAACTGCAACTCATCAAACTGCTTTAATTTTAACATATTTGTCTTCCAAGGCAATAATTCAAGTTGAAAACCAGAAGAAAATGAACAAAAAAACTGAAGAATTATTCTGTCATTAAATAATTACAGCTTGATTTACTCTCCAGGAGTGTTTTCCTGCCCACACTCTCTCATCAATAGGAAAAAACTTGTGCAGAGGTGTTCCAGTTTCAGCCTCTTTAACTATTAACTCAAGGCCACTGTCACGTTTCAATATAGAACATTAAAATAATCAGAGCAATTTCAGGTCTGTTAAAGGTGCAGTCAGGCATCCCAAGGGGGACACAGTTTAATCTGTTTTACTGCTGGCCCAACATTAATTTTCTTGTTATTAATGGGTGGAAAATCTCTTTTGTAGCCAAGGAAGCGTAATTATTTTAAATTTTCAATGTCTTGCACTTCACAGCTCTCAGCTGCCAAGCTGGCAGGAGCAACACTTCTGGAAAGCAGATCATTTATTTACCAGAAAAGAAAAAAAAAACCCAGATATTTATAAATGAGCATAATTTTTAGCTGTTTACTAATTGAGAATCTTATTTGAAACTTTCCTCTTTGACACTAAAATTAGAATGTACCTACCCCGTCCCATCGATTTAAAAGCTGATCCTACTCCCAAAATTGAGTGTGGATTTAGCTATAGAAATCTTTTAATCATTGTATTTTCAGTTTGTTTTAAGGGCTTTTATTGAAAAATATTGTCTCTTTTGCTCCCTGTAGAAGGGTGAGGAGCCAGGATCAAGTCCTGCAGCTGGAAAACCCCTCTATGCAGTATCTGAGTCCAGAGAAAAGCTTTTATTGGGAAAAGCTGTCCCAGGAGAAGACCACCAGGAAGCTTAGGTAACAAAATGTCCTTTTCAGAGGCTCTAAGGCTACTCACTCACCTTAACAAATGGGAAATTGAAGCAGAAGCTCTAAAAAATCAAACGGGATAATTCTCATCTTTCCTGGCTGCCCACAGGGTTTGTTGTACATATAGTTCTTGGCAGTGCACAAACCTTCCAAAACCAGGAGTGAATGATTTAAACAACCTCTGAACAGACATGAAAACTTCTACACTTAACTTGCCTCCCAAACCAGATACAAGGGATGGAGATGTTTGTATGGATGCTCCTGGAAATCCCATCTGGAGCCCAGGAGGCCAAGTCCAGCTCAGGCTCTGCACTGACCACAGCAGGAATTCCCACAGGAATTGGGATCCCAGCACAATCCCCTGCTCTGGTGGGCTCAGAAGCTCAGCCCAGCTTCCAAAATTATTCATTACTGGTCTGCATCACTCGAGGCTCCCATGGAAAGTGGAATTCCAGAGGAAGAGCAGCAGTGCCCACATGAAAATGTCCTGGCATCGTCCTCCAACACCAAACTCAATGTTCAAACACCAAGACTCCAGAATTACTGATCATATCTAAAATTTAGGGCTGATTTCTCTACACTTTATTTCATCTATAAATTGTGGAAATAACATCTCTACAGGTTTTTATGTTCCACTTATTCCCACATTGCATCCTCGAGACCTTGTGCCCAAAACACACCTTCCTTGAGGAACCCAGAGGATCTGGCCCTTCCTTCCCTCTGCAGGGGCAGCAAGAAGAAACTTCATGGGCTAAAAGAACAGACTGTCCACTGGCTGTGGAGAACTTGCTCAAGTGTAGGCAACAATGCATTTAGCAACTCAGCTTTAGCACAAATAAAAAACATCTATACTTTGCTTTTAAATGTGGTGAAGTAAAGACAATTGACTGAAATAAAGCTGCAGCCTTTAAGTAGACTTTAAAATTATTCTCAAAAGCACAAATAACAATTCCTGTAGTATGGAGAGATGTGGATCATTTACACACAAGTTGGTTTTCATTATCACAGTTCATAAAGGCCTTTATACCTTTGATCTGTCCAAATGAAGGGAGGATTCTGCTCGTTTTTAACACAATAAAAACCTATAAAGGGATCCTCCCAAAACTCAGGCCTGAGCACCTGTGCAGTTCCTGCACTGAGACACGATGGGATTAAGGGGTTTATCAGACCCAGAAGTAAAACTTTCAGTGAATCAGAGCAGTGCTCCCTGTTTGCCTCCCCAGCACAGCTCTGCAGGCACTGTGTGCTGGTGCAGCCTCACAGACACTGCCTGGAATTAGGAATAAAAGTGGGGTTTCAGAGCAAGCAGCCAAGGACAGAATCAAAAGCCACCTCTTGTTTTGTTCTCTGTAATGAGCTCAGCCTGATTGCCAATGACCACTGGAGAATGAGCTGGGATGATGCTACAGCCCTGGCTTCAAACAAAATCCTGCCTTGATGTTAAATAAAGAGCTCACAATCCTGGGCTAAGTGCTGCTCTCACTGGAGGAAGAGTTCTCTGCTGGTTTGTCCCCATCCCTCCTGCAAATCTCCCAAGCACACAGCATCTGCAAGCAGCCAAAAATAACACCACTTAAAGAAGTGCTTTGCCATTAAACACCATCTGATCTAAGTGTCACTCTCCAAGTTATTGTCATCCCCAGTACCTGAGCAAACCAAAGAATTGAATTGTAATAGATGTATCCAGCAATTTGCAAAAATAGCCTTCCTTTTGAAAAATAACAAGTTCATTTGGTTTTGCATAAACATTCTGCTGGCCTTTTAAATTTACACAATCCTAGAAACTCTCTTAAGGAGGCATTTAATTAATATCTATTTACCATTCTAATTTAAGCAGCTGTATTTATTTCACTTATTTATGTCATTTAATTAGCATTGCTCCACTTTAGGTATCATCCTTCTTCCAGAGCACAAAGCAAAATGACTGTTCTGGAACTGAGGATTCTCAGTTCACTGCACAGAGCTCCATGAAAAATTCCCTTCCAAGAAAATCCAGGCAGATGAGAATACAGCTTTTCTGTCACAAAATCCCAGTGAACTGCACTGCACTGTTAAAGAGTTCTGACACAACAGATGGGGTGTCAGAATGACACCAACTGGTCAGCAAAAGTGAAAACATAAATGACAGACATTTAGTTTCATTCTCTGAAATGTGACTTCACCCTCCTGATCTTCATGGCATTTGCTGCATTTTAGAAATTGTTAATTTAGGCACTGGAAGCTGTGGATTCCCTGACCATTTCCCTGAGTGCTGCTGCAATCAGCCAGAACATTGTTTATCTGCAGACAATGAAATGTTAATTGTCAGATTAATAAGATCAATTAATACACAAGAGTTGTAGTAGTTGTCCCTGCTGCCCACAGTCACTATATAAAGAGGAAGGAGAGAAAGAAGCACTTTTGAGGAGTTTCTTACAAGTATTTTCAGATTTTAGTTGATTTCACTCAGGAGAGAGGGTAAGATCACAAACTCTTAATTAGCAAAGAAATAATAAGTTACTTTAAAAACCAATGAAACTAATTTTATTTCTGTATTTATGGAGGACTACAATTTAATCCATGTGCTGATCCTCTGGATACCTGAGGATCACAACCATGTGTGCACCTGGCTGGCAGGATCCCAACAGACAGGAATTCCTCAGCAGGAAGAGGGACTGAATCTACTGAATCCCTCCTACCACAGTAAAAGAGTTGCTAAAGTTTGACATTTCCAGAAAAGACAAATCACACATCCAGCACTCCACAGAGCAGGTCACTGCAGTGTCCCAGTGGGACCAGCAATCCCTCCAAAGCCAGGGGACTCATTCTCATGGGATTTACTCCTTGTTTACATCCATCCCAAAACCCAGAAGGATCTCTTACCACTGGGGTTAAAGGCCATGCAGCAAATGGGCTTCTCATGAGCAGGGAAATGGGCCACGATGCCATCGCTGTCTGAGTCCTCACTCACCAGGACCTGGGGACAGAACACAGCCCAGGTTAGGGGGGAAAACACTGCAGAGGGAAAATCCCCATTTACTGACACAGGGATTGGTGTGTAGGTGCTCACACTGACAGGGCACCTGCCTGTCAGCTCAACACCAACCATCCTGGGAACTCTCTCAGATACAGACACATGAGACCTGCTCCAATAACCAGAAAGGATTATCCACTTTATGCCTGACTTCCTATTTGTTTATCATATTCAAATTAGGGAAAACAGAAAAATAGTCCCATTTTGCTCCATGAATTATTGCTGACTGCAAAAGAGCTCACTACACCGTGCTGTGCAGGAAGCTCCATTTGAGGTTTCCAATAACAAAATGACATCCTAGAAAGAAAAGGGAATATTTAACCCTTACATAAATCAGTATTTTGATCCCAAGTACATCAAGCAAATAAGTGGAAGACCAGATCAAACCCCAGAGAAAGAGGGTTTGCTTTCCAGGGGTCTCTCAGGTGGGAACAGCACAGCTTCCATCCTGCTGTCAGTGGTGCTGGAATTGAGGGATCTGGATTTCCAAAGGATGCAAGGAATGCCAAGGGTGGGAGCGTGGATGGAAGCAGCTGCACTGTGGAATTCACAGTTAACAGGAATTTTCTCCAACTTGAAACTGCCTCACTCAATATGAGGTAACACTGTTACAAAGGATGCTATCAAAAAAATCAGGCCCTCATAAAATACTTTCTTGTGAACAAAAATGGAATTAAAATATAGCAGAGAGTTTACACAGTGTGGGGAAACTCAGTGGAAAAGGAAATACCTGGACTGAGATCTGTGTTGTGCAGCAGCTTCTGGGGAAAGGGAAAAAGGATGAGCTTTTGGTGTTTTAAACAAAAGCAAATTTGAAGCTGGTAAAACTCCTGGCCCAGTCAAACCAAGGCTGAGTGTGAGGACACACAAAGGCACAAAATATCTAAGTTTAATTGCATAAAAAGCAAAGCTATTCCTAGATTTATAGAAAAGAACCAGAAGATGTGTGGACAAAACCATGCAAGAGCTGTAGGAGTATTTTACTCCTTGATTACATCATCATAAAAAGCTGAATTAAGTAAAACAAAAAGAAAGATCAGTCAGAAGAGGACTTGAAAAAGGGGGTTTTGTGGTGAGCAAAACACATCTTCTTACTAAGACAGTGCAAAACCATCCTGAATAATCTGTCTGCCTCTTCCAAAACAATCTGCAAGGTTTTTAATACTTCCTACCCCAAGCAGGTATCACAATAGTTTGAAGCTATTTTTCTGCTTCAGAAACGAGGGATCCTCTGGCGGCGTTTGGAGCAGGGCTGGAGGGGCCTGGGCTGGGCTGGGCTGGCAGAGCCCGGAGCTCTGGCACCTCACAGCACAATTATGGCTTTGCTCTCCCTCGTCAGCATTTCGTGCTCCTTCCAGAACCACGAAACCAGAGGGGCTGGAGATGTCCCGAAGGCTTTGCAGAGGAGCACAGCCGCCCTCACGCAGGGAACCTCAGGCACTCCAGCCATCATTTACCACTGCTCCCGCTCTGGGCTCAGCCTCAACGCTTGGCTCTAATTAAAGAGAAATGATAATGACCAACTAACACCATAAAGCAGCTTTACAGCAGGTCCAGCCTGTTAAATAAGAATATTCAATCAGAAATGTGTGGGTGTCACAGGAGCTAAATCATTGCTAGAAACGGTTATACAGGGTTATTTCATATGCAGCCTCTTCTACAGGATTAATTCAACATGGCTTTATCTGAGAAAAAAATAAAAATGATAAATGCACTGTTGCTATCACCCCTGCAACATAAACCCCTGTCCAACAGGCAGGAGCACTGGATGGCAACCTGATCCTTGAATATTTTTCCTCTGGAAATATGATACAAAGCAAGAAGTCGCAACATCAAAAACTGCAAAACACCTTCGACTTAGAAACAGACTTAGAAAACTTGAGAACTCAAAAAAGGCCAAATCTCTGTTTGTATATGATGTTAACTGATCCCATGCTTTCAATTCTTTTGTCATTTACTGCTTAAAAATATCTTATTGAAAAAAAAATACTCCAAAAGGAGTTTTTAAAGATCTCCCCCTTTCACTATAAAAGCTGGTACAGCAAATCGACCTTTGCAGATTCAAATTCAAGTATGTTCATCCCCTGTACTAACCAAGTAAAGCAAAATAAAAGCCAAAAAAACCAACCACAAAAGCACCTTCACCACTCAAAAATTTGGAAATCTTGGGCAGTGGGGAATGTGACATTCAGGGCTCCCTTCTCAGTCCTGATGTGTGTCACTGCCTGTGTCAGAATGGACAGAACTGGCTTTGGGAACACATGTGGAAACAACACTTGCTTTTGCATGCAAAGATGAAAAAATATTCTTCTTCTTTTTAAAATCAGCATGAAAAAATAAATCCTTTAGGAACAGAGAAATGTGCTTTTTTTAAATCACCATCTTTTGAAATCTTCAGGATTTGTCAGGTCCTCTCCCTGCTTTTCTGCACTGCACTTGTGGATAACAAATATCACTTTTTACAATTCCAACACTACAAAGGCAGAAGGAAAAAAAAAATCCAAGGAATTTGACTTAACTCCATCATCAACCAAATGTCCCTCACAAAGATGCCACCAAACCAAAGCCCGGTTCCCATCCCAGTTCAGAGCTTGCACAGCTTTAAATCCCAGCGTGATTTTCCTTTTTTACAGAACTTCAGGAAATCAAAATGATGCTGATACAACACCCGGTGCTTCAGCAACATCAAACCAGCACCACCAGCTCCTCCAGCCAGCTGAGGATTCCGCGCCCCTGAAAACAGCAGAGTTGGGAATTTTTCCTGGAAATCAAAACAGAGGGACAATTTCCCTAATAACACATGCAGGGGCTGTCAGGGAGCTCAAGGGAAACAGCTCATTCTCCCTCGCAGAGCCTGCAGAGCCCACAGGAATCCCAAGGCTGCAATTTTTTCCCTCCCAAACAGGCTTCCTTCTCCAAGGTAGTGGCCTCTAACCACTCTGCTAAAAAACGTTCCAAAGTCTCTCATTGAGAAAGGTTCAGAAATCTCAGCATTGCTCTGGGGATCAGAGTCACTGAGCTCCAGCAGGATCCTCCTTGCAGAGCTCCCAGCAAGAGAGCAACACTGAGATTTTTCTACCAAGGCTCCTCGTGAACGAGCCCTCAGCTGCTCCTGATGCCCAAAAATATTTTATCAAGAGCTGCGAGAGGATTTTCCCCAAACCTGCCCAGCCAAAGAGCCTGTGGCTGGAAGTGCTGAGCCAAACCAGCTCCCAAAGCAGCTCTGTTACAGCAGAACTCTGAAGTTTATCAAAGATTCACCAAATCATCTTTATCTCACCCTAAAAGAAGAGACAAAGCACCGAGGGCAGCGTTGCATTTACTACCAGCCAGCAGTGTTTGCTGCCAGGGCAGGGGATAACTGCAGCCAGAGCTTTTTTCTCCTGTGCCATATTTTCCTTCCTCTGTGGTATTTTCAGTACTGCTGAACAGAAGCCACTCGTAATTATGACTTTAATTATTTTAATCGTTAAAGGCAAATTACACTACTTATCCCAGTGGAGACATGTTTTTAAATAAAACATGAAAGTAACACAAATAAAAATGGACCCAAATCTAATCAAGCAGGTCCTACTCTTAATACAATTAAGAAAAGAGTAATCCCATCATCATAAAAACAAATAGGTTTGGCAATAATTATAAATATGAATATTGTATAACAAATATTTGCTGTACACTTGAGAACCCCAATGCCTTAAAGACCTGGAGCTGGAGTTTGATCCACAAAGAGCCTCCCCCAAGTTACAGCCAAGGTCAAACTTCAGTGGAAAGGGGCTAAAAGTGATAGATCTGTAGCATTAACTACTGCACTCCTTTTAATAGAATCCAGCATAAACTCAAACCAGCCTCATGCTCAGCCTGAACCATTTATCTGAGACAAAAATGTCTTCTTGACAAAAACCAGATCTCCTTTAATAAAAGTGAGGCAGACAGTATTATGCTCTGAGGGAATCCTGTTGCTCTTTTTATATTTATATATAAAAAGAATTCTTCTGTAATACATGGAGATATAAAAAGTGAAGAAAATTGAGGCCAAATAGCTGAGCATCAGGACATCACATCAGCTTTTGCCAAAGCTGCTCCTAAAATAAAAGCCCTGGTGTTAATGACCAGTGGAATTATGTCTGTAGTTAAAGTTTTATTATTGAATATGCTTGACTCTTTGAGCTTCTTTTTGCTTCAGACCAAAATTTCACAACAATTCCTGCTCCTGATAAGTATCTTGATTTGGTTCAATATCAACTCCTCATCAAATGAAAATGAACTTTGGAAACTGCAGCTGCTTTTTTCCCTGAAAATTCCTCTTTAATGCAATAAAAAGTTAATAGGGAACAGGAAAAAAAGAAAAAAAAGCCCTGATCCCATTTTAAAACATAAACAGATCAACATATTATTTTGCTGAGCTGGTTTGAAAATATTCCCTCCAATATTGCTGAGCTGTGGATGAGCTGCACGGTGAGATTTCATCCATCACAGCCCCGGAGAACGCACCCAGCGTGGAGTTTTGGATTTTGAACTGGCCACATCTTTCTCTGTCAACCAACTGTTAGATGTTGAACAGATTTACATTCTGCCCCAAAACTGGTGACTTTTGAGCAAGGTCATTATTGCAGCCTGCACGTGGGTGGCCCAGTGGATGAATTAATTAAGAATACAGAAACAAAGGTCGAAAGAAAATAATTTTTCTTTCAAACCCAAGCCAATAAAGTCTTACACATTTAATTCCAATTACTGAAAAAGAGGACATCTGTACAGCTTTAGGTTTATCCATTTCAACTAATTAAGGGATTCAAATAAATAGTCCTTCCATCTAACTGAAAAGTTTGCTAACACTTCATTAGAAGGAAGTTTAAACAAGCACACAACCTTGTTAACATATTTTGGTTTACCACAAAGTTACTTGGGCATCTTGATAATTATTTTTATTCCTTTTACAAATATCTCCTGACAGCCAATGTCAATAATTCTGCATTCCTCTGCATTTATTTAATTACCTCATAATTCAAATTTTCTTAAAGTAGCACCAATTCTGAAAGTAGGAGCTATCTCATAAACAACTGCTGGGGATGAGAGTTTACTACAATATCTACATTCATAAGGTTTATTAAAAATACTTTTCCCTGCAGATTTAATCCTGCAAGATTACGTTAGGAGAGTTCTTTGGTCTTTAATTGTGGATTTTTCAGTGGTGAGTTTGCATTTCACCCTCTGCCATGGCAGCACAGGGCAGTGAATGACACACATCGAGCTCCCTCTCACATCCCTCATATTTAATGCCTTAAAATGGGAGAAATTATTTTAAAATAATGAAAAGTATAGTTAGTCCTCCTGGTTTGTCTCCAAAACATGTCCCTTCATCACCCTCCTGGCACAGAAATTGTTATATTTGTACACATGCACAGAGCAGCTCAGTCCATCTTAAGAACCTGTGTGCTGTGCCTGAAATAACTGAAAAAGTACTTGCATCATTCATTTGCAAAACTTTAGTCACATGTATGTTAGAAAATGCTTCCCCACTCAAAAAAAAAAATCTTATTTCTCATCCAAAATGATGTATTTGCCTGCCTCAGATTTATTGTTGTCTTCCATTTTCTTTCTCTTTTTAAAACTTTTTTTTTTACTGTATCTTATCTTACAGGCATATTTTATTACTTGGAAAATATATCTTTCACTGCAACACCCAAGTTCTTAGTTAGGCTGTGCAGGTGATAGAAATCTTTATGGACCTGAAGGAGGTGAGGAATTTATTTTACATTAGGAGGGCACTGATGATAGGAAAATAATTCCTCCCTGCTTCTGAAATTGCCCTCAGCTGTGACAAGGCTGGAACCCACGTGAGCACACACCAACCCCTGCTCAATGGGATTCAAGGCTTTCCAAGTGTTCATTTAGCCCAGAAAATTCTTGGCTGGAATTTTAAATTCCGGGTTTCTCAGTGAGAGGAGGAAGAGCCTGATGGGGACAGCCAGGAACATCCCAAACCAGGCATCTCATCCCAGCAGGAAGGGTTTGTTGATTCCACTCAAAACTCTTCTTTTCAGGAATCTGAAAACTGGGGTGAACAAACAAGGAAAAATCCTTTCACTGAGAGTGGTTCAGCAGTGAAGAGGAGTTCCCCCACAGGAAAGTGGAGTCCCCATCCCTGGGAGGATTCAAAAAAACTGAGCAAATTTGGCAATTTGGTTTCATGGGAATGGCAGGATTCGGTCAAAGGCTGGACTTGATGATCCTGCAGGTCTTTCCCAAACTCACTGATTCTGTGAATCTGTGATCCTACAAACCAGTAACTTTAGAAAAACCACTGGAACAGACAGTGACCCTAAAACAGAGAGGACAGTTTTACAGGACTTGGCATCACCAGCCTGCCCCAGCAGCCCTCCATCTCAGCCAAAGTGAGCATGGAGCTCAGTGACCACTCCCAGCAAACTGATTTTCCACAGGAGAGTACAACAAAGTCAGAGATTCTGGGCATGAGGAGCTCACAGCTGGGATCAGCTCCACGCTGCAGTGTCTGCTGCAGCCCAGGGCAGCCACCATGAGCTCTGTGGGATTCTCACCTCGCTGAGAGCTCACAGGTGCTGAAACACTTCCCTGGATCCTGCCCCAAACCCAGCCAGGGTCAGCCAGCCAGCACAAACAAGTGCCATCCACACTGGCATTCCCTGCAGGAATTCTCCTGCCAGCACACAGCATCACATCCCTGCCAAAACCAGGATCTACCCGCTCACGTCTGCACAAAAACTCACATTTCCACTGCAAACAGAGCTGGAGGCAGTGGAAAAGACTCAGAGGGACTGGGAGCACCCAGGACACCCCTCACAGGAGAAGGTTCTGTACTGGCAGTGTGGAATAACCACGTACAAAGTGTATTTTTTATTTTTAAGCAGCTTTCTTTTTGCCACAGGGACATTTCAGTAAGAAAAAATTGTCTAAAGAAAATCTCCCGCACCATGAAAATATAACAACATAGAAGAAAGGTTATTTTCTTTTTTCCTGGAAATAAATATAATTCTGAAAGCAAATAACAGCACTGGAAATAAATGATATAATTTAACAGCATTTAAAAGCTTCAGATCACAAAAATATAAATGTAATACACACAATCAGGATATCCAACTTCCTAGAGGTGCAAGACAAAACTTTTTTTTTCCTAGAACTGATGGCTTATTTATGTTAGAGCAACAGGGTTTGGACAAGACAAACGTTATCATTTTTACAGCTCCTCTCCTGGAGTGCCCTTTAGGCTTTGATAGCTCCCTACTATTGCTAGGGTCAGAGGACAAGTTCATAAAACCTCTAAATCATATATAACAAGCCTTAAAAACCTAAGATCTATCATTTTTTTCCCCCTAGGCCTATGCAGAAGAATCAAAGCACAGACAGCAACCAGCAGAAATAATGACCACATTAAACAGCTTCATCAGAAATTTATGAAGTCAAATTTGTCTTTTTTTTTCCCTTTCCTTAGTGTATATGAAGAGCCAAGAAAATGTTTTTTTTTTTTCCTGGAAATAAAAACAAATCCCAGTCGCCAAGAGAATTATTTTAAAACCTGACTCTAAGATCTTAATTTTTTTTTCCATTATCTTCTTTCTTTAATTTCAATTTTAGTAGGAAATATCTATTCTGTTTTATGAACAATTCTCTTTCAATGCAACATTGCTTGGCTAAATACTTCCGAAATTATTTCTTAGGGAACAACCATAAAGAAGTTTTTTTTTGGTTGGTTTTTTTTTTTCAAGTAAAAGATTTTATTTTCCTGTCAAGAAAAAAAAATAAACTTAGCTAAATATTTTACTTCTGATATGCCCTTAATACCTCACCAACTTACTTGCAATGAGCATCATAAAGATAGGGGAAAACAAGAAAAAAATTAAAGTTTTTTTTGCTTTAAATTCCATAAATGTGACCATGAGAAAAAAAAACCTCACACACTAGTTACAGAATAATGAAGTGTGTGGGAGTTCTGCATAAACACTGAATCCAGGATCAGCCACTTTAAAATTAAATGAGTGGTAGAATCAAACACAAAAAGACATGGATATCTTCCCTGTCATAAAGACAGGAAAAGCCAGCAATTTAAAAATTGTCTGATAATGGTGTGGAGTTTGTAACAAATGATTCTCCCTGATGCACTGCACTGTGTATTTTATGTACAGTAAATTTACTCTATTATTATAAAACAGTGCAAATGCCTCACCAAACAGCATTGTGCTCGACTGCATTTGGGATTTACAGAAAATTGTAACTTTTACACTTCATACCCAACTTGTCCCATCAACTTTTTTAACCTGGAATTCAACAACTCCCCCCATTCCCAAACAACCCCACATTCCAGCCACGTTCTTTATTAATAAAAATCATCAGATTCCATCTCCACTTTGACTGATCAGCATCAATCAATGTCAATTAGGAACAAGTGTTGGGGAGACAAAATGTGACACTTCACACTTGATCTTGTCAAAGTGTCACATAAATATGCTGCAAGGACAATATATATTTTGGCTGCGTTTCAGTGCCAAACAGGATTTTATCCCAGCTCTGTGGGTCTGTAAAACTCTCGCCGCGGTGAAAATCCGGTTTATTTTTCACTCCCATCACCACATAAAGGATTTCCCTGGGATTGTGGTGGCCATGCAGGCTCTGGCTGTGTGCACACTGTTACCTGTCCCTCTGCCACTGTCTCGGTGTCGATGATGGTGACAATCCCAGGCACCAGGGGACTCCTGCGGAGGTTGCTGTGAGCCAGGATTTCCTCCTCGGTGGCTCCCGACGGCAGCGTCCCCGTCAGCTGTGTCACCACCTTCCCCACCATTGTCAGCCCAGTCTTTATTGTCTGCAGAAAAGGGGGAAAAATAAAAACCCTTCAAATGATGTTTAGGGCTGTGCTGTGGGTTCAGCTCGGATTCCTTCTGGATTTTTTTAGGAGTGATCTATCAGCTGCAAAAAGCTGCAACAAAACAGCTTGAAAAAATTTGGCGTCCTAGCAAATGGAAGAATTCACCTTTCTTTTGGAAGTCAATTATGCCAAAGTATTACTGAAAAAAAGAAGTATTTTAATGTTCAAATAGTTTAATGTGTTTGTATTTTAAGTATTCCAGTGTTGGGGTTTTTTTTAACTTTGATTTTGGTTACTCCCATAGTCTATAGAAGGATCAAAGATGAGGCCACGATGGGTGTGAGGAGGGTACTGCTCACACAGAAATACAAACAGCCCCTAAAGCTGACAGAGTTTTGTCTTCTGCACAGTGCAAGAGACTAAGAATTTGTCTTTTGCTACATCTGACACACTCATTTTTTACTCAGTAATTAAGCATTAAAACTAAATATGAGACTCAAATCCAGGAAAATTAAAAATGCCACCCCCGAGGTCCTGGAACTCCCAGGCACATCCAGCACAAGGAATGGGACTTTCCAGGCTCTGCATGTTTCCCAGACATGGGTTTGAAAACACATTCACTGCACCAGCTTTTAGCAGCTAAAGATGCTGAAGATTATTTTTATTTAGCTTTATTTTATTTGGAGAAAAAGGCAGAGTAGGCACAGTAGGAGAGATGCAGACTGAAAGAAAAACAAGCCCAACTACAACTTTAAATATTTTCTCCTTGAACCAAGAACTGTGCCTTATTTGCCTGTAAAGAATTGAACAGATTTATTATGCAATATAAATAAGAAATAGCAAAAGAGATCCGAATGGAATGACACTGTAACAAGCCAATTCTTAACTAAAAAGACAAGCTAAGCTGCCTGCTAAATTGAAAAGGAAAAAAATGTCCAGATCCCAAGCTGAAACCAAGAAGCAGCCACAAATCAATTGCAACTGCTTTGTTTAGTGCTAAAATCTCAAACTGCAGTGATTAGAAAACACATTAGTGTTCATCAATTAGCAGCCAAACGTTTGTTTTAATAATTCATGGGAAATGACTTACACAAAGTCTGTTAGTGTGTTGTCAGGAAAGCCTCTGAAGGGCCAACAGCAGCAGGCGCCACACGGTATCGATGGCCATGGCCAGCCAGGAAGGCTGATTAACCTCTGAGATGCCTCTGCTGATGGACTCACCCCATTAATGCTAATGGAGATACTTCCACTTAAAATCGAGCCAGGCCTTTAGCACAGCAATGGCTTTGGGGGTTTAAAGTCTTTAGTAATATCCTGCCATTTGTTTCTTGTTATTTCTTTTTATACCCGGCTACGGCAGAGGAGAATAAAACGGGTTTTAAGAGTGGCGAACTCAGGAGGCTGGGAGAGGTAACATAAAGCAGATATTGACAGCTGAGGAATAAACCTAAAATAGCCCCAGTGCCATCACAGGGATGCATTCCAGCTCTCCTGGCAAAAACTGACAAGGCAGTTTTTTGGCCAATAGCTAAAATCCTAGAAAATGATTTGTTCTCAGTTTATAAAGCAGGGAGGAGAAAGCAGTAAATGCTACATGGCAAAATACCTGGGCAAGGGAAAAGGCTAAAAACTGTAACCGACCTGTTTTAGAAAATATCTTTAATATTTATAATGAGAGCAATGGGATGGCAAAGTACCAGCCATAAATTGACAGCTCTCTAGAAGAAAATGACCAGTGTGGGAGCAGCGTGGGCCTGCAGCAGGGAGAGGTGTGCAGAGATGTGGCCAAGGCCATTAGCACAGAAATATCAGTGCAGAACCATTACAGCACTTACTGTCCTGTGCTGTTGTGTATATTTGCAAAAACTTCTGGGGTAATCTTTAACCTTTCCCATGCCATATCAGCTGTCCCCTCCATCCATTAGGGCTAATGACCTTGCTCTCACATAAGCTGTTAGTCCTCATTAAGAAGTTATCAGGTAACAAGAGAAAACAGATGCAGCCTTTGCTAAATCACTTTACCAGTACAGGATTAAAAGATATGGAGAAGGAATCAAGCAAAGGAGTTATGGGGTGAGAAGGACTTGGTTTATAATTTGATGCGAGACATATGACAGAGCAAATACATTTTAAATGAAATGGGTTCAAGTTTGCACTGTCCCAGTCCCTTTGTCACTGATGGGAACCTGCCAGTGAAGTCTGCTGATAAATAAAATTAAAATACTTGATCCAGTTTTTTTTGTAACCAATGATCCACAGTGTACAGAAACACACATTATTTATATGCTCATGTGTACCCTATCTACTTCAAAATATGACTGTTCACATGCATTTGAATATAAAGAAATACATATATTTAATTAAAATAGATGTATGCCCTCATACCTCATTTAATTGAAAAGTAAGTACAACTTCATTAGATGAAAAGAATTAAAATGCACCATTCAGTGCCTGTTAGGATGCTTTGTTCCAAGAAAGGCCTTGAATCCTTTTAGTGACAACACAATATATTGTTCCTGTTTCTCATAATAAATACATTTTATATGCTCTATTTGATTGCAAATAAAAAAATCAATAGAAAGCAGAAAGAGACATCAAAAAGATCTGCCTTGGGTGTCAACACAGGGAGGTTGAGCCCCACACTCAGTTTGAACAAAGGGATAATAGGGTTGATTCTGAAAGAAATTGTGTCCATGCCACTCTGTTTGTTCAACTGGACTGAAGTCTTTATCCCATGGAAGGGACTTTCCTGTCTGCATGCACTGAGTGCTTCTTCAACACCTCTAAGGAATGTTACTCCCATTTTTCCAAACACATCCATTTTTATCTGCACTCATCATTAATCCAAATCTTCATTGACACATCTTCTGCGTCCCAAAATTTTCTGCTTGGTCAAACGATAGAAACTAGCAGAGCTTTTAGAACATGAACACTCAGAAAGCCACAACTTTGACCTCGGTGATTCTGGTGAACAGGGACCTTCCCAAATAACTCCCATGCTATTTGATTAAGGAGGAAATTTATTTGCTCCACCAAGAGCAGCAGCTCCCACTGAGGACAAACCCCTGGCCCCATCAGGACATGGGTCAGCAAAGGGAAAACCATTACAGAAAATATTCTGTGCTGCCACCAAGATCTTCTAGAGAGGCTCTGAAAGGCAATTCTCCAAAGTGACCCTGCTGAGAGCTCTCAGCTTTCCTTCTCTTTCATACAAAGGTTCTTCACCTCAGTAGACAATTGGAAGCCAAACAGAGAAAAGGTTGTAACCCAAGGTAACCTGGCAAAACAAGAACTTTAATGGAACCACTTCTGAACCAAAAAGCAGCACTGCAGGGAAAAGGAAAGGACATCCACTTCCCAAAAAGCTGCTCCTGCACTAATCAAAGCAAAGGAATTACAAACCCCTGCAGCTGATGGAACACAACAGCATAAATAAAGGTTCATAAATGAAGACTTAAATAAGGAAGGAGTGAAGTTGATGGTGAGGCAATGAGATGGACAAAGAGTGACAGATATATGGAGCATCTATTTGCCAGCAAGAAAGTCAGCCCTGCAGTTATCAGAGAGGAAAACCTGCTAGACAGCAAGCCAAGGCTCAATGAAATCACTAATAAATTAAACATTGCAGATTTACTGTGGTGCACTCATGGATAACAAATTAATACGCTAAGGCTGAGACACTCCTCAAGAGCCAAATCATGCAAATATTTAAAACTATATTAGTATTAATCTTGTCTATTACAGTAACATCCAACAGGCAGGAGCATGAGCAATGTGCTGTGCAAATACAGAGCAGCAAGAGCCCATGCCCTGGGGATTATCCCTTTTCCTAACTCTCACTGGGAGTTTATCTCTGTACAGAGGTTAACAATCTTTTCTTTCCTCTGATTATAAACACATTTTATCTTCAGTATCTACTCACATGATGCAACAGCACTACTTCAGTGTGATAAATTCAGCTTAACAGCAGAATTTCTGGATTATGATCCCTTGCTAGTACTACTCAGCAGGGAAGGCCATCAGCTACAGTGCTCTGTTTGCAGGATTTTGCCACATCTGATCCAAACTGTGGCTGATCACGCTAAGCCAGTCAGTTTTTCAAACTTATCTGTGCTCTAAAAAAAGATGTTCACAATGCTGGGATTGAAGGAATTTGGGGAGATTTCCCTCCACACCTCTTTAACTGTGCTGCTGGTGAAAGTACACAGAGATCCAGCAAATCACCTCAGGAAAGGAGCAATTCCAGCTCCCCTCAACAATGTAAAAAGCTGTGATTTTTCTCCTTCTCCGGCCACACTGTGATTGTGATGGACTATGTTTGTTTTCACATGAGCTGGCCTGCCCTGTGTCTCTCTTTGTGGCTTCTCCTAACTGTTGTTTTCCTCGGTGCCACTGAGCCTTCTGTCCCATGCTGTCATTTCATTCCTATTATTAGGTTTGTTTTGTTGCACATATCAGAAATGAAAAGGCTGGTGGTTACAAGGGAAGCTTGTAATCAGCACCGAGTTCACCCCACGGTGCCAAAACTCACTCTGTGTGTGTGTGTGAGAAAAAGAAATTGTTGCAGCAAGGAAAGGAGCTGGGAGGGAGACAGTGAAACAAAAGTTGTGCTTGGTCTTGTTTAAGATTTTTCCAAGCCGTGGGCTTCTTTTGATATTACAAAACCCCAGACATTTCTCTGAAAGCAGAGGGATTTTATAACATCATCTGAAGTACAAAAATGAGGCAATGGAACCTATATGTAAACAGTCATTAATAAGCTCTAACCTTCAAAGAGGTAATTAATTAGCTCCAGTACTGTGCTGTCACCCTTCAGAGAGAGCAAAACCTATAATGGGGGTGTGATGGAGTCCAAAAAGCACCAGGCACTTGTAAAGTCACTTTTCATGATGCTAAAAGACTAATAATTCACAATGTTGATTTCTAATCATATAAACTTGTGCCACTACGAACAGCCATTATACATATCCATCCCACTGTCACTTCCCTCTAATGTAAATAGCTGTTTGTAACAAATGAAATTTTTAAAAATCAGCTCAGAAACAGAAATACTTTGTGGAAAGCTACAGCTAGTCAGAGATTTGCAGGATGGGGAGGGCAGGCACGGTGCTGCTGCCTGCAGGGCTCTCAGTGTGCTCTCCTCTCTGGGAAGGGAGGGGGTGATGACACACAGCCCAATTCAGCAGGGAAACCTCGTAATTATGTTCCACGAGCAGCTCTCCCAGGGCAGATGATGGACTCACTTTGGCAGCACTAATGACTGTGGCAGTGTAAGACTGAATGTTGTCTCCACAGGCTCCACCACGGGACTGATGGCATCGGATCAGCTACAAGAAGAAAGACAGCAACTAAGTCACTACTATTAAACTACACAAACCCATAACCCATTACCAGAGCTCTTATTTATCATGTACAGTGGTGTGTTTTTTCCTACAAATAGCAAAAAGCCCTGCTGAGACACTTAACCCCTTTTTATAATCTTCTGGGTGCCACCCAGACTGTCGCGTCCCCCGCTCCAGTTTTCAATTACCAGATGAGTACTCACTAAGAATTCATAAACTTTGAAATGGTGGGATTTTTGGTCTGGCAGCAATACCACAAATAAATTTAAATAAATATAATCAAAAGCTTTAGCCCTGTATATGTAACATTAACTATCAGCCATCCTAAGAATCCGAGTGTGGCTTTCCCCTCCTTTTTATGACGAGCAAGCAAAGAAATGACAAAGGAAAAGAGTTGTTTGAAACTTTGCATTTAATAGATTAAAGGAATGTACGTGGGGTTTGCTTTTTATTGCCTTCCTTCAAAATCAATAAATCAAAACAAGACTCTTGTACCTGCCATCACCCTACAAAAGTAGGGTTTGCCTTTGAACCCTAAGTAACAATAGAATCTGTGCTTCTCTGCAAAATTAGAAAAAAATATAGATATTTCTTGCTTGCACACAGAACATGTTGCCTGTACAACTATTTGAGCTAAAGAAAATTAAAAATTACTGTAAAATTTATCAGTATTTGTTTCTAAAGGCTTTTCTGTTCTGCTTATATTTAAATATCTAAATAAAAATTCCTAAACCAGGGAAAGCCCACAGTGAACTGACCTGGGAACATACAAGCCATCTAAATTCCCTTTGTGATACAATTCTTTTGCTGACATTTTGACAGCAATACTTTTTAAATCCCATGCTGAGCAGGGTTAAGTTTTCCAGCATCAGCAAGGTGTGGCACTAAAGGAAAGGCAGGCCTGAATTTTGGGAAGAAATCAGCTGTGCTAGAGGAGGTGTGACAGCAAATAGATTTCTAAAATTTGCCTCTGATAATTTCTGGCTCAGCTCTAGAAACAGCTTCTTCAGTCACAGGTGGAAGGGAGGAAAAAAACATCTGCTTTGAAATAAAAATAAGGCATTAGGAGCCAAATTTAGGCTTCACTGCAAGCTTTAAATACACAACCACTCCTCTGGGTAAAAGCAATGATCATTTCTTTGCTTAGGAATATGGGTTTTTTTGTCTCTAGAAAGAAGAAAAAAAGTCTAAAATTTTTCAATTTTTTTCTTGGTGCTTAACTTTTTCTAAGCTGTTCAAAAGTGGCCAATTTAATGCTATTTTCCAAGCTACAGAGTGCATTGCTGTGCTGGCTCAGACAAACCCAGGCTCTGTCCAGACTCAGTTTCCCCAAAGAGAATTTAGGAAGTGCTTTTTTGCCTACCTTCAGAAGTGTCTGTAATTAAATGCTTTAAACTTTTAAAGCACAAAACGGGTTGCTTATTGAGTTACCTCACTGAAAACACATGTTGATGGCTGTCTTCTCTGCCTTCCAAGTTCCTTAAACTGAGATTAAATCAAACGTGCAGAGTAAAGATCTAATATTTAAAAATACTTAGGACTGTCATTTTAATGCAACTCCTCTTATAGACTTTCTTTTGCACATACCTTTTTCCTGAGACCTTTTCTTTTCTTTTTCCCCCTGTATACACAGAATCTTGAAGTATTTTTTGATACCAAACCCCTCCTTACCTTATTTTCTGCGTAAGCAAGCCAACGGCTTCCAAGAGCAATAGGATTCATGTTTGGCCCTGGACAAGGATAGCAGCCTGCAAAGTTTGAAAAGGCAACATTAAGAAATACCCTAATGACTTCTTCCAAAGAATTTTATTTATTGCCAAGAAAACAAAAAGTCTAAACAAAAGCCTTTCAGTTGCTAATATCACTCAGTGGATGCTTGCATTTTTGTTTCTAGAGATAAGGCTGTGGTTAGATGAGCTATTTTGAACATTTAATTATGTGTAAATATTAATTTCTCCTTATGTTTGCATTTTTTAAGCCATTTTGGTACAAAGTTGACATTCTGGGGTGAGGGAGTATTGATGTTCGACTCGAATGGTTTTGTATCTTCACATTTTAATTAATTTTATTCGATTGACACCTTTCTGTTGGTGAACAGTTCACTCACTTCAACCTCTCCTAGATTTTTACTGTGTCAAAGGATGTATTGTGCTCTTGGTTTCGTTTTTAGTAATTCGATATACAAACCCTCAGCCTTTCAAAATGCTTTTGATTTTAACAATTCTATATACAAGCCCTCAACCTCTCCATATACTTTTGCACAAACCTTACTTTACACAGTGGGAAAATCTGTAATTCCTTTAAAATTGGTGGCAATGTTTCCGCTGTTCACCTGCTTTCCATTACCTTTATATTATCATTAAAAATAGATTTATACATCTGGATAAAAATGAGCATAGAAAAGAGAATTATTCCTGAGGATTAAAACACAAAAATACCTGTTAGACAAAATAGCTGTGAATGAAAACATGGAAAGGCTTAAAATGAATCATATTAAATGGCCTTTCATATATAAAGTTTCTAAATAAAATGTTATAAGTAAATTTTTTTATAAATAAAACAAATAATTTGTATTTCTACAAATAATTTGTATTTAAAAATAAGCATTTGTACATGAAAAAATAAGGAGGAAAGAACAGGGGGAAGGAGGAGGCTATCAAGCAAATGGTTAATCTCACTTTTCATCAGTTCTTAGGCTAATTCAGTCAATTTAGCAATTTAAATCCTCTCACTGATTGGCCAAAAAACAAATTTTGAAGACCTTACAGACATGTGTGTCTGATTTAAAGGAGCCCTGGGCAGCTGCTCCCGTATCCCTGAAGGAGTGCAGGCAAACTGCATTTCAGAACACATACAACACAACTTTTATTCCATGTATTGCTTAAAATCCTTAAAAAAAAAACCAAAACCACCCAAACTCAGGCAGTGCCAGTGAAGCTTTCTATGTTCTGAATCTCTGATATCAGACTCTGACACTGCGCCCGCGGCAAGGAAAAGAACCCGATCTCCGCAGCTCTGCTCCAGCAGGCTCCAGAACAGTCCAGAACATTTCCTGAGCACAGCAGACCTTCCAGAAGGGGAGAGCTTTTATTTCCCACACCTGCAAAGCGCTGAGAAGGAGTGTGGGAGGTGTTAGCACCTTTCTGGAAGGTGAAATGGACACTGGACAACGCTGGATGCGGGTGTGGGCCTGCGGAGGCCCCGCCGAGATAAACAAGCCTGGATTTCATTTTCCAGAGCAGAGCACTGGAGGGATTGCAAAATTCCAAAGATCACAGCGAGCTGCTTGAAAGGTCAGAAAGCAAGGGAAGGAGAGAATGAATTCATCCAGTTAAACCCATCTCAGGCAGAACCCAGGGAGGGTTCTGTGAGGCCTTATCGCCGGCCTGATCTCAGGAAGGAAAACGAGTTCTGAAGAGACGATGCCACAATTGTTATTGCATTCCAGGAGCACATAAAATGTGGGCAGCCAGAGCCTCTTAAGGAACAAAGCAAGCAAAAAAAAAAGGTTGTAAATACAGCCCTGGGTAGTAAATAGAAACGTGTTCTTCCGATGACATTATAGATCAGGAGCAGTGAGGTTTTCATGTTGACTTCTGCCTCGGCAGCTCTTATCTGGGTCAGGAGAGGAATTCAGGTCCCCCAAACCTTTCTTTTACCTTCCCTTTTATGTATAAAATACAGCACTAAAAGTTGCCAGATGATAACCCTTGTCACGTAAATCTCTACAGTGACTTTAGAACCAGTGACTTGCATTTCCCAAATTCATAACATCCCTTCAGGAGAAAACTGAAGGAGTCCCAGCAATTCATAGCAAAAAAATGAGTCCTGCTTGGAAAAGGGAGCTGTTCTCAATTATTTCAGTGAACTGAAGCCATTGAAGAACTGCAAGAAGAATTCTTCAAATCTAAAATTGATCACTGAACAGAAGAGTTACTTAGAAAAGCTGCGATGGCCCTCCCCAAACCCACTGCCCGTGGTTTGTCCCATGAACTGGGCTCAGTCCATCAGACTCCACTCACAAATCAACCAATTCTAAGAATAAACTCCACAAAGGTCAACAATTCAGCTCGGTCCTAAACTCGACTCTCCGATACGAAAAACAGAGTAAAAAAAAAGGAGCTATTTCCTCCCTTTCTTTTCTTTGCAAGTCTTTGCATTTTGGAAACTTGCAGCAGCACAAGGATAAACAAAGGGTTATACTTTATGGGAAGGAAAAGCAAATTGTTTTTCTGCTTTCCAAAAAAACAGCTGGAGTCAGCAGAACATCATCCATGAGGCAAATGAAAAGACAGACACGGCGTGACCCATCGAGCTGGGCCATCCAATCCTCACCAGCCCCACTCTCTTAAAGATTAACTTCTATTTCTACCAGACTTCAAAACAACAGAGGAAAAAGCCGTTCTAAGCAATAACAGCAGCAACTTTAGCGTGTTTACAATAGGAATGAACATAATGAGAATGCAGAACTAACTGTCAAGAAGACCAAAGTTTCCAAGTTTTAATGACAGCATGGAGAGGTCATCCAAGAAAGGATCACTCAGGGAAAGTCCTTCCAATACTGCAGCAAACCAAGCAAGTACTAAAAAATATCTCATCTTAGAACCAGCTTCACTGGGCCTATCACTCACAAAAATATAGGTGAAAACCTAGTGGAAACTACCTCATAACTTTCGAGTACACACAGTTATCTTCTGCCTCTGTGCAGAGGAAATGAGTAACTTCAAAGCTGGGAAAAAAGGAAGAAAAATTGCACTTTGAAAATCAGAATCAAAGTCCAGGTTTTTCTGCTAATTTTATCAAGTTCCTACACCCAGAAATTCCAACTGGTGCTGCCCTAAGGAACAGTAAGGAATAAGAAAAGGGCTCCAGGATCCCTCTGAAGAAGGGCTTGGCTAAGGATGCCCTGGGACCTCACATCCTGTGCCTCGGGTTTCCCACTTCCAATATGTAATTGTTATCTACAGCCCCACAGGTAAATTCTTCAGTGTTACAATTTCTCAGTTTCTCCCCTTTTTTAAAAAAATAACTGGGTTATAAAGTGATAACTGCCATAAGCATATAGTTTGTGATTATCTGCATTAAAAAATGCTTTAAAACTTGTTGCTGTGCTGATTTTATGTATTTCATTTTACTGAGACTACAAGAATCTCACATTACCTGAAGTTCTCCAAAGAGCTACACAAATGCTTGCTTTGTGAGGGAGCAAAGAGCAGCCTTATTTATTTCCCATTAATTTTCAATTACTACTCTTGGGGTAATGATGAAAATCTCTACCACCCTTTGGAGATTCAAATCCATAAGCCCGTAATAAACCAAATCACCTCCTCTACCCATCTTGGAAAATTCACAGAAATATCTCCTCCTCTGACTCTGGATCTTCCCATCAGTCTTGAGCTCCTCCAAGAAACCCAAGGCTCCAGTTCTTTCCTTGAATTGTTTTCCAAAAGCTCATCCTGGATCTTCAGTGATGGCAATGTGAACACAAAGAGAGCAGCCAAGAGGAGAAAAGCAACACATTCCTGTCCTCTCCCTTGTCTTTTAAACAAACAGCTCACTGGGAAAACTCTGCTCAGAGGAACGAAGTCGTTACAGGCTGTGTCAGCTAGAACAGAGCCTGGGCCAATAAATCACCGAACACGCCACTAATAAAACTTGAACCACTTCCACCAGGGCAGCTCTTCAGCATCTCCACAGCTTCTTCATAAAATAAAGATTTAAAGGAGATACAGGAATACAATATTCTCTCTAGAAGAATCTGATGTTAACAGTCAGAACTTGTCTGAGCTAAGTCAGGGCTATTTTCAGTTTGCAGAACGATGCACTCCTAACTCCCTACCCACAGCACAATTTTATTTCTTTCTCAAACCTCACTAAAACATACTGTAAAATGACATCTGATAAACTACTGCAAATTAATACATGAATGAATAAAGCTGAGGGAATGAAAAAGCCAACTCAGAATCACCTAACATTGCTTTCCTTCAAACACATCCCATCATGTTTATCTTAAAACAGTACTGGTTGATTTCTAATTTCACAGTACATTATAAGAACTTTATTCCCTACAACAATATTTATAGTACAGAAAAAAAAAATCTGGTTTTGGTATTTTCCAGACTTTCATCCCCTCTATCTTGACTTTGTTCTTACTTTTTAATGAAAAACATTTTAAGTTCTTTTCAATCTTGTTTCAGGTTTTTTTTTTTTCCTATCAGTTTAATAGGAAAACTTACTTTTTCTATAATTTTCACTGCTTTCTTTTCCCCAGTTCTCTCCAGTTTCCTTTGCAGTGGTCCACATTCATTCTCTTTTATAACTATTTTTGATTTACTGTTTCCTGGGGTGGGGGGATTTTAATGGATGTGTCACACCTTGTACCTGTGAGGAATCCATACCAGAGGAGAGCAGTTTTAATTCAAGCTGAGAGGATGGGCAGTTATTAATAAAAAGCCTTTTAGGATTTTGTCTCTAATCCCAAAATAAGGCAGGAATGGCATCTTTTGGGTCACAGGGAATGCCATGAAGGCAGAGATTCCCAGGCTCACCTCCATCCTAAGGAAACCTTCCTAATTTCTGGAGAAACAAGGATTTTTCTGTTCAGTGCCTGGCAAGGTTCATTAAAGATGACATATGTCAGCTGAAGTGTCCAGTGGTTTTAAACACAGTTTTCTAAACAAATTCCAAAAGAAGTAACTCATTTCAACCAAAATTCTTTGCTTTTAATCACTCATAGGACTTGCTGGATTATCGCTTTGAAAATCACTGAAGCAGGGCCATTGTGTATTTTTAAATAAATAGCTCCAAGAACCCACTGAAGTGATGCTACTTCTCTAATAATCAATCTGCAATTCTTTTCTGGGTCTTATGAAACACAGAGCTCTCCATAGGAATGGAATTACAAAACTCCATCCTTAAGTGCTGCAGTGCAGAGCAGCCAGAAAGCAGATCCATGGCAGAGAGCACAGAGAGGGAATGTGCAGTAAATAATGGGCAGAGTGATACTGTTGTAGCAAAAGCTTTGTTTATTACAAGGAAAACAAATCGTATAAGTTGTTTTATCTAATAGTTTTTTTGGTTGGCTGTTTTGTTTTTTTGGGTTTTTTTAGCAAACCAATTTTTTTGTTGTTTATAAACTGTATAAAGCAATATTGTTTATAAATTCCTCTGGGTTCCTTCTAGATGAAAGGCCCTGTGTAAATGTTATTACTCTCACACTGTCACATATTTTCCAAAACTCTTCTATTGTTCTTGTACTTCCTTCTGTTTAAGTATCACCCATAAAATGGAGTAAAAGAGGAAAGGAGCAGGATGGACCCATTGAGAAATCAGATTTGTCACCCAGGGCCTTTTTTTCTTACTTAATTATTATTATTATTAAATTATTATTATTATTATTATTACTACAGAGATCTCCTTCCCTGTTCATTCTACCATGGCAGTTTGAAGCATCTGCACTTTGATGGTCCCAGTGGGTCCCTTCCAGCTCACAAATTCCATGATTTTATGATTTTACTGGTACTCCACAGGTCCAAGCACAATCCCAGAGCTTTTACTAAAAATATCAGTGGCCTTTCATGTTCATTAGGCCTTGCTGTTTAATTTAGCACCAATTTGATTGATTTCAGGGCAATGTTTAATCTCAGCTTTACTTTTTTTGTTCAGACTTGGACAGTGACAAATAATAAAAGTTGCCACTGAGGTTGTTGTTTCTGTGCAGGACAATGTCAGATGGCTCTGTCTGCCCTTTAACATTAAGGATTTGGGTGCTTTAGATAAAAATAACTTATATAGAAACAAAGAGCACTTCCTGTTATACATCTAATTTGTAAAACTGTCAAGAGCCAGGAGATATGACAGACAGAGATCTTGGGGACTGAGGCCTCTGTTGTGGCTTTATGCAGCTTTTCTGTTGTATTTACATTTTCCTGCAGTGGAGCAAAACCTCCTGCAAGCACCAAAGCTGTTTGTTCCCATAAATCCACCACGGTGCCCTAAAGACCTCTCCAAAAAGTGTTTCAGCATTATCCTGCAATGGTGAGACACTGATTCCCACAGCCAGGAAGAAAACACTCTTATAAATAATGCTGTTAAAAAGAAAAAGCAAAATTAAATCAACATTTCTCAGGGAAAAACACCATGAAGAGGTAGGTGCTCAGATAAATGTGGGTGTACAAAAATTAAAAGTGCTTATGGCAATCCACAGGGACGTATTTGGCTCTTCTTCACTGATCAAGAAAATCCTGTGACTCAGGAGCTCCCTTCCCACCTGCCCCGAGGACTTTCGATCTGAGCTGATCCCCCACAGACAAAGGAATCCTGTCAATTATTATCCCGTGTGGGATAACCAGGAGAAATGCCCACAGCTGAGGAGGGAAATGCACACAACTTCTTGAAGAATGCGACTCTTCAGGCATTAAACCTCTTCATAAGACACATAGCCAAGAGCTCAAACTGCTTCCCGTGAGCCCGACAGGGAAAGGAATTCCAGCAGAAATGTCCAAAAAAGCCTTGAAGATTTCCAGACCAGCCCTGTGACAAACTGAAACCACCAAGTTATTCCTTGTGTGTGAATGTGAGAGCAAACAGCAATCCCAAATCCAAAGTGCAGATCAGAGCATCCAACACCGTTTGCTCTGGGGGTTTTATTCACTTGGAGAGCTGCAGGGCATTCAACATCCACTGGCTTGTGGTGAGGAGAGCCTTTCCAGACTTTCTATACAATAAACTACTCTGACTAAAATCTGCAAAATTATCTCCCAGGGCTCTACAGAACAGCATCAAGAGAAAGGTGGTGCCAGCTAATGGCTGCAATAACTGTCTCCCTCCCTGGGGAATCCTGGATGGAGAATTTATCAATAGGAGCAGTGAAGGGCCAGGGAAGCTGAGCAGGCCCTCATTATCAGACACAGGGATGATGCCACATGCATGATGTTATCTGGGAGGATCTTTACTCAGGGCCCAGGGCGTGGGCAGGATATTCTTTATGGAGAAGGAAAGGATCCATCAGGCCACATTCATAATCAGCAATGTTGCACTAGGTAAGCAGTTTTGGGGTGAGGAGCACTGATGGAATAGAAATCAATGGAATTCAGCTTTTCTGCAGCTTTTGTTTAGAGCAAAGTAGAGGCAAATAAAGCCTGAGCATCACTTTGGTTTCTGTGCATCACTTTGGTTTCTGATCCTTCAGTCACGTGCAGAAAAGGCTCTGAAGGAAATCTGAAGTGAACCACAATTAAACTCTGAGCTATTTCAGAAGCTATTTAAAATCCACACCTTGACACTCACAACTAGTACAGGAAACACATTCTTAACATAAGCATCAAATGAATTTTTTTTTTTTTAGTTTGGCCACATGAGCACCTAAACCACTGCAGGATGTGAAATTCCTGCTGGGCTTTCTCCTCCCCTTGGTGTCTTTTCTTAGGGAAAAGGAGCTGGCTCCAAGCACGAGGAGAGCAGTGATGGATGGAAGTGACTGCCATGAGACTGATGTTCTGCCCTCTCCTAGCAGACATTTAAAAATCAGAACACCCCACAGGGTAGATTAGGGGATATCCTGGTCATTTTTCTACAATAGTTACAGCATGTTTTCCCTCCACCTGTCTTAAATTCCCTCTCCCAGTCTGGAGCACCTGTACACTGAGGTTTTGTTACAAAAGACACAAATAAAATGTGCTGGCTCCCTGCCATCCAAGTCAAATCAGCACATTTCCATGTAATCCCAAGCAGGGGAAAGCAAAGGTTGGTTCTATGTCAAACTTGCTCAGGAAAAATCAGGAAATGCAGGAGTTAAAACATTCCAACAGCAGCACGAACTTGACCATCTACATCCTGAATATTTTATGGTATATTTATTGTAACAATATATTGAGCTACACATCCAACCACAAAAACAAAAACAGAAAGACAAATACTCCTCATGTGCACGGCAGCTGCATTAGCATTTCTGAGGAACTTCAGAATTCCTGACACTGCTTTTAATTGGACATTCTGCATTTCATTTCTATGTATAAATAATCAGCATAACAGACCAGAGCTTCTGCTTCATGTTTCTGCTTCATGTGCTCTCTCTGTGAGGTTCTAAGGCTCCCACAGCACTTAGGGATGGAAGATGTGATTTCCACACCACCACCAAATCTTCTTGAAAAAGAAGATTTTCTTTTCCCTAAAAGTAACACAAAATCCTTCAAAGAGTCAGTGATCCTCAGTAATATTTCTGCCCTTTCTGCCCTCTCTTCTGACCAAAACCAGCCAGAGAATCTTTTTTATGCTGTCAAATTCTCTGGGCAGGCAGTGACATCCTCACAGCTGAGGTGCACCAGCATCAGTCTGGACAGGACATAGGCTGCCCCAATAATGCAAACAAAAGGCCTCTAAGACCTTTTCCTCAGCTTCCTTTTCAAGGATCTCTATTTTTTTAATTGATACTGGCACTGTCCTTTAATAATTTTTTTCCAAGGCACAGCCAAAGAAGGCAGTAGTGGCCAGTTGGCTGCCTCCCAGAAATCCCTGCAGCTAACGAGGGAGCTCATTTACATCCAATTTCAAACACAACAGAGGAATTTAAGCCTTTAAAGATAGGCTCTCAGGTCGGGGAGATTTCAGCACATGGAATGGGGAAGCTCAGACAAAAGCTCTGCTGCAGGACGTGCCAGGGCACAGCACCCGCCTGGGAGCGGGATCCAGGGAATGGCTGAGCTTGGGATCCTCAGGACAGGTCCCAAACCCATAAATCCAGGATAAAAACACAGCTCTGCACACTCACACCATGTCACAGCCAGAGGGAAGGGCTGTGCTGGCTCCAGCTCTGGCGGCTGGGGCATCCAAAATGTCCCAAAAATGAGGTTGTCATGAATTAAACCAGTGGAAAGTTTCAGAAAATCTTGAATTTCTCATTTTAAAAAGCAGCACAGTTGGAGAAATACACTGGCATCAGTGACATTTCAGGAATTTTTGGACTTTTTAAAAAATAATTTCATCATTATCTCCAAAAGTTTTGGTTTATCCTCTTTGAATTCCACAGCTGTTCCACAAAAGGCAAATCAAAGTTATGTTTAAGAATAGAGTATCCCTGGTCCTCAAAATTAACTTCAGGACATTACTTTTTAAAAATAAATTGCAGTATCTTAAAAAAAAAAAAAAAAAACCAACAACAAAATAAGCCCAAAAATTCTCAGAATACACATTTAACTGAGGGGTTTGCTTTACTTTTGGTCTAAAAACAAAAAAAAAACAAGGCTTGTACTCGAATTCTTTTTGATGAAATAAAAGGGAGTGATGAATAGGACAGAAATAAATCCTTTCCCGTTTGGATCTTGTCACTGAATCCCAGCAGATTCCCAGTATCTCACATCCATGGATAGGAAGAAACTGACACCTATTGGCAACTTTAATATTGCTGCATGAAGCTGCTTTCCTTCAAACTATGACAGGAAACAGCTTCTCCTAAGGAGATTTTTCCACAAATACAGAGACAATATAAAAAAATAATTTAAACTTTTCTAATTGTGACTGAAAGTACATCCACAAAAATGCAGACTCTTTTTAAATAATAAAACTCTGACCTTTCCAAATTAAATTATGACCTGTAAAGACACATGAAAAAACCCAATGTGCTTAAGGAACAACCAAAAAATGAACAGGGGGTAGATCAGGGTTTCATTGCTGCTGATGGGATAACCTGGAACTCCCACCTGAGCCTTTTTCACATATTTGTGCAAAATGAACAAAAGAATTGTTCAGCTACTGATGGATGGCAGCGTGGGTGCCCTCTACAATTAGTTCCAGCAATAATAAATACAGGACAGAGTTACATATTTACAGAGTAGCATTTGGGTTTGGGGCTTTTTGAACCAAGTTTTTCTGAAGCTCCGAATGATTCATAGAGATCTGCTTTGAGGGTTCAGAAATAAAGAAACAAAAAAATAAATCTGTTCTGTCCACCTCTGAGCCCAAAATTGTACGTACTGGTAACGAAGAATTTTTTGGTGAAAGTGCAGCTGTCAAAGGCGGCGATTTTCTCCTGCAGGACCACAACGAGGATCCTGAAAACACAGAAATGGAATGTCCACTTTAGACATTAAATGCATTGGTTTAAAGATTCGATATCTAAATGTAATTATTTCAGAAGCATCAACAGAAACTCTGCAGTGATGAAGTGCCAGGTTACCAATCCCTGGCAGTTATTGAGGGCTCTCTCTCCTCCCAACCACATGAACTCCACTTCAGGAAGTGCAGGGGCTGCTCCACAGCAGCACAGCACATTTGTGATATAGCTCTTGCAGTCAAAGCTCCATTAAAAAGCAAGAATGGAGCTGCAAAGACCCTGAATTACTGACTCAAACAACATTCGAGTCAACAATTGGCAGAACACGAGCTAAAAGTGAAATAATCCCACTGCCCACCTCAGTGCAAATCTATTAAAACCTTTTATTTGCTAAAAGCAGGGGGGAGTGTAATGCCAAGAACATCAGAACACAAACAGAGCTGAGAGAAGCAGAATTTGGGTCAATTAGCATATTAAAGATGTTTATGTGTTTGATTGTACACTGCACACTTCTATTGTAAAGGCCAAAAGCCACAGGGTAACAGGAAACATGGTGCTGCCTCAAAAAATAGAGCCCAGAAATGTAAATGTGGCAGCAAAGCAGCATCTTGGGAATTTCAGAACCAGGGAACGCTTTCTCCCACAGTGATGACTTCCCAAAATCAAGTTTTTAAAAGCTTGACATGAAAGAAGCACCTGGGAAACCAACCCATAAAACCTACATTTAGCAATATGACATAATATTAATAAGCTGTTATTCTCTCATTAGGCAGACTGTGAGAAAGTATTTTTTAATTGGCTGTCAATATGGAGCATAATTAAATATTGTTTTGATTGTTTTAATTGTAAAGATATAACATGCAAAAAAATTAATCACATCTTTCAGTGGCTAAAACACACACCTAATGCTTCATGTGAGCATTATGACTGTGTGTTACAGCATGGAACAGTCACCTTTAAAAATGGGATGAATCACCTCAGCCTCAACTCATATCCTTGGGGAAAGGGTGATGATTATCTCCCAGAAGTGTGAAATCAGCCTTTAACCCCTTTTTCCCTATTTTTATCTGTTTTGCCACAAGAACATTTCCTCTCCTCCTGTGAGAGCTCAATACCTGTGAAGGACTACACTAAAATGAAAATATACACCATCCCCTCATGCTTGCTGATGTTTTCAGATATAGAAATAACATAAATTAGTTTTGGACATATTCGTAGTTTTAATTAAATGACATCTTCCAATTGCTGAAACTGCAGGAGAGAAAAAAACAGAAGAAAATATATCAATTCTAACTTTTTCTACATTGCCTAAAATAAAGGAAACCAATGAATAATGGGAATGCTTTGACTGCAGGTGGAAGTGTAACGTGTATATATCAAAAGCCTATGGATATTTGATGGGAATATTTCCCAGTCCTGGAGATTTTTGTTTTCTTCTCCTTGAAGACACTGTCTTTCTGCAGAAATGAACCCCCCAGATGCATGATTCCAGAGGATTTATTCATCTATTTATTTTTAGTAGCAATTTACACTTAGTTGCAGACTCATCTACTCCCCATCTGCAACAAAACCAGGCACAAAAACCAAATCATTCTGAATTTTCCAATGATTTGTGTTACTATTTACTGAAGGACCATCCATTCTGGCATGGCAATAAGGATTCCCAAAGAAATGCAGGAATTTCTTCATCCAGGGCTCTACCTTTACCCCAGGAACTGGATTGCACCACTCCCCCAGGGCACCTGAGGCCACGGTGACTCATGGCAGTAATGGGAGGGTGAAGGGAGCACAACGTCAGCAGGGCTTGGACCAAAGTCACCACTCCAAACTCTCCCATCAGGAGTGCCAAGGGATCAGCAGGATCCTCACACAAGGATCCTGGGATTTCTCTTCTGCCTTAAAAAGATGCGGCTAACTACAAAGCAAACCACAAAACTCCAGTGTTGTGTGTCTGGGAGAGATGGGGATTTCACATTAACTCAGCAAAATCTGATTCCATGGACACAACAGATGTTCTTCTCTTGGAACTCTGTGATCCTCAGCCTCCAGAGCCATCTTCTCTCTGTCCCAACCCAGAGATGCTGCTTTGTTATTTGACTCACTGGAACATTATTCCCTGCAAACCACAGACTGCACACCAGGAATGTTTTGGATGTGCAGGGAGGCAAAATCTGACAGACCAACACACAGAAGAGAGACATGAACTCCTTAGTGCTCTGTGCTGTTTAAACTCTGTGATCCCATTTCCCCAGCTGTAGGTGGATCATCGAGGATTTCAGCGATTCCTGCTCATCCTTTAGCACAACTGAAAGAAGCTTAAATGATTTTTTGGTTTGAGCTTCTTAAACCAAAGCCATGGGGGAAGCACATTGATGTATTCCAACTGAAATACTCCTTGAGAAACAGAGAACCAGAGCTGTGCTTACAGGAGAGTGAAAAGAAGAAAATCAGGGAGATCAATACACCAGAAATTGTGTTTATTACCAAAACCTGGCATGCCCTAACACACAAGGAATGCAGAGAGAGCACCCTTACCTTTTATTGCAGTGCAGATCATAAATAGGAGTTTTGAACTGGATGGACTTGACCATCTCTCCTGTTCTCAGGGAATACAGATCCACACAGCAGTAGGGTGGGCTGGTGCTGAAAGGAATTTAAAAAAGATTTTAATGGAAATCAGGGTATTTTAAAAACTGGGGTTTAATTCTTTCTGCCTCCTTATGTTGCTTAGCACGCTGAAGGAAAAGTCACAGAAGTCACAGAATTATTAAGATTGGAAAAGTCCTCCAAGAACATCAAGTCCTGGACCCAGAATTCCAGCAATCCCAGCAGAATCCTGGAAAACAAAGGCTCAATATAAACCTTCTACATTAAGAAGGAAAACTGAATTATGATCTCCACGATGGTCATCAACCTGTATTGTGCAACTGATTATCAAACACTTGGTTTCTTTTACCACCAGGAAGACTTTGGAAGTTTTAAACCACATCCTAGTACAAAACTACTCCTCAGAGTAACTCTCTCCTACAGGGAGGACTCTCCCCAGAGCAGCAGCTGAGCTGCCTGACTGGGGCTGATGGAGACACCTCACCCAGAATTTACATTACATCCCTGATGGACTTTTGTTTGAACCATACAGATCTTTTCAACTCTTTGTGTCACTTTTATCATTTTCTTATAAATAAAAGCTTTAAGGCCATTTCTTAATAAAAAAGGCTGAGTGGGAAAAGCGCTGAGTGCTCGACAGGGCCGAGGAAGGCAGTGGTGGAAACCCTTTTAGAGGCTGAGGAGAGGCTTTGATGTGGCAGCTCTGTTCCACAACACCTTCCTCTCCCTCCAAGAACGCATTAAAACCTTGGCTATTTCTAGGTCAAGGAATATGAAGGAGCACAAATTGCCAGCTGTGCAAACATCTCCTGAGCATTGGTAAAAGAGGGTGTTCCCCCCCTGCCCGTATCTGTTTTATTTTAAAGAGTTTCACACAATTCCTGCCCCAGCACTCACTTGTCTCTTGGATCTGCTCAAGCTGCTCGAGAATTTTCTGGAAAGCTGGAGGACAAATGCCAACTGTTTACCCCCAGTGCCTCAAGATCATAAAATGGTTTATACAGTAATGTACAATATACAGTAATGTATAATATACAGTAATGTATAACATACAGTAAATGCACAGCAAGACAACCGTCAGAAAAATAATTAAAAAAATAATAATTTTTGACATTTTGCCCACTGAAATTTTTCCCAAAATATACATTTTCCTAGGCTAATAACTAGAGGGTGTAATTTATTACATCAAGCACTTCAAAGGCCCTTCAAAAACACCTTTAAACCAGTGAAACTTAAGTCAGTTCCTTCACATTGAAGTTCACTCCTGCTCGAAAACACACAAAGCCACTGCAAGATCTATGTACAAACTTTTTAAAATTAAGTGATTTATTACTCTAGCAAATTATAATATTGATAGAAGGGGAATTTCAGAGCAGAAATCTCCACAGTAGATGTAGCTAAAAATCTATGAACACACTTAACTGTGATTACTATTTCCACATCAGCCTGTTTTGAACAGTTTTTCCAATTTACAGGTAATAATTCTGTCATTCAAATGAAGCATCATCATCATTATTATTATTATTATTATTATTATTATTATTATTATCTCTTGCCCAATCATGGTAAGACCATGCTACCAATGCTTTTGTCAACCACACTGGGTAAAACCTTGAGTTCAAGTGCCAAGGAATATCATGGAATCACAGAATTCCAGACTGGGTTGGGTGGGAAGGGACCTTTAAGAAAGCTCATCCACTTTACAGGGACACTTGCCACTATCCCAGGTTGCTCCTTGTCCCCTAGCCTGGAATATTTTATATAGATAGGCCAGAAAGACTCTGAAATTCTCTCACAAATAAAATTCTTGTGAATAAATCCCATAGATTATCAACAAATATTCATTATTTATCCTGATTGTTCAAACAGCTGCAGAGAGAGCAACAACTTCTTTAAAGGTAATGGACACAAATCCAGCAACAGCTTTAAAATGTGGCAATAATAAATGTATAAATACACTCAGGCCTTTTTATCTGCTCCTATTTGAGTGCTGCAGTGCAGGGATGGAGGGGAAGTAGCAGATGCCTCATCCAGCTGGCACTTGGTGACATCTGTGCTCGTGGCCCACGACAGCATCACCTCCTCCCAGATCTGCTGGGTCCCACCATGGCAAAAAAAGCTCTGTGCAAAATGCATGCACAGAGACAAACACACCACTCAAAACCCTCGTGCTTTTTTAATGGGAAAAAAAAAAATTAAAAGGAGAAGAGTGATGGAATCAACATGAGGCCAGTTTTTCTGTGCCCTGAAGGCTTTCTTTGCTGTCAAGGGTTGATTTTCCTCCACTCTGCCACACGATGAACATCCCACTCAAAGAGAGATGGACCTCAGTGACAGGTTGGTCTCATGAGTCTAGAAAGGAAAAACAAAAAGAGCTTGGAGGTGTAAAACTGAAATAAAACTTTTGCTGGGAAAGCTGCCCTGCACGAAAAGCTCTTTAAGTGAGGATTTTCCAGTCAATTGTGGCCCTTAATAAAATCTTTGGCCAGTATCACTGCATTTTATACCACCTTCACAAAGTTTCTTTAAAGCCCGGTCTAAAGCACAAACTTATTTTTATTAATTACTGTTGGTGCCTTTAAGAGGAAACAAAAATATTAAGATTTACATTGAAAGCCTATTTAAAGTAACTAATAGTTCAACATAATCTCTTCCTAGGCCCAGCTTTAACAACCTGTAAGATTAAAAAAAAAATAGAATTTGCTGTAAATATTAAGTTGCTAAGAGCCTGAACTGGAATGTAATTTCCAAACCTGTAGAGACAACAGGTGAGAGAAAAGTGACAGCAATTCCAAGGAACTGGCTGTTCAAGGTATACCCAGAAGATTTGCACAGCAAATTACTCCACCAAGTTGTTTTTGTTTTTAATTACTACTCTATAAAGCATCAAATCTACCAGTAAGTTGCTGGTAAAAAAAGGCTATTTCCATGTGGGAATGAGGAGGATGCTGACAGTGACCCACGTTTTTCATCAGCAGGGGTGGTTACAATTCTCCTGTTCTACCTCTCTGCTGCTTCACAGAAGGGGAAGAGAAGTAAAACAAAACCAGAGCACGGAGTTAATTAATTGAATATTGGAAAAATTCCTGCCTGAACCTTTACACTGGAAAGTTGAAGCATGGGATTTGATTATGATCTTTGTAGCAATATTAGGAACATGGTGAGACCACAAAGGCAATTCTGTTCTCCTCAAGGGCCCTGAAGAAGGTTTGCTCAGATTAACAGATTTCAATTCTGGAAGGATCATCTTCTCTTTCCAGGCCATGCACAAAATGTCCCAGAAGCTCAAAGAAATGATTTTTTACCAAGCAACCTAATCTTGTCTTAAAAGACTTTGACCAACAATGAGTCCTCTATTTTTATGGTGAGTGCTTCCAACATTTTGATCCTTTTATTTTTATGAAATGACTTCTTAGTGCCTGACAGAATTGGTACATATTCTGCTTTTTGGCTTCTGTGTCTCTGTCAAGGACACAAAAAGGCTCATTGCCCTCAGTTACCTTTTGTCAGTAATCACCCAGAGCAATCCAGGCACCATGAAAGTGAAAAAGAACTTTTGAGCCTTAAGTTGTAAGGTTTATTTTCCAGGCCTAGCACCAAACTCCTCTAAGCCCACCTCAGCAGGGTAATTCTCCACTTCTTTCTGAGGAATGCACACCAGAATGAAAACTTTTAAAAAATAATAAATGCAGTTATTTCTTTCTAAACACTACTGCAGAGAGAACTTTCATCATCTATAGGCTCTCTGCATCCCATCTTTTCAAATAAAAACTTGAAAACTCTACTCTGTAAGTAATTTTCTAATTCATGATACTTAACAGAATCATTCAAAATCAGGAAAAGCAGCACAAAATTTCTCAGAAAGTGACACTTCCCTCAAAATGTGTGTACAGCACTGAATTACAAAGCAGCAGAGACATTTTAAGTGCACCACAAATTGCAAAAAGCATGGAAACACTTATTTCTAAATAAGAAAAACCTGTACCAACCTTAGACACATGTTACTAAATCTAATCCTTTAAATACAAGGGAGGGGGTTATTTGATACAGCACTAAAATAGTTGTGTTAAACACCAGGAGATACAAACTTCACTGCTGCATCTTCCTCAAATGTTTTGATCAAGTCTATCAGCCCAGGAAAAAAAGTTCACCTCATCTGTGTACTTCACCATCCTCACTGAAAATATTTTTATTACTTGCCTGTGACACAAGGAGTCACCAAGTCTGCAGAAATCTTTTTGTAACAGGTCAAATGAGTCAGGTTTCAGGCTCATGAAGCTACTTTTTTTTGAACATAAGTAATTTTATTTTAGTTCATCACCGAGGGATTTCATCACAGGGCAGTCTAACTGCACCTGGAATGACCCAGGAAGGACTGGCTGAAGGATTGATTGAGGGATTGGTTGAAGGAACTGGTTTCTGTCTCCTGAATAACTCTGGCCATGGTCTGGGAGAGAACCTGAGGCTCCACAGTGACTTTTCCAGTCCTGAGTACTTTCAACAAGCATTAATCCACTGCTGTTCCATGAAACCAACAACTCCTTCACTTCCCATCTGTAGCTGAGGTGTCAAACATCAATTAGAGGGGGAAGACTTAAGACTGGGTTTGTGCAAATATTGATTATTGCAACAGATTCTATGAGAGAAAAGTAAAATGGGAATCCTTAAGACTATCAGAATAGCAACCTCCAGATTCCTTCTTTTGGCAGCTCTTCCCACATCCAGCAGCACATAACATGCTTTGACTGTTGTGCTCTCTCTGCTATCCCTCACTCTCGTCATCAGAAGATTCTTTCTGGGTTTGAGGGGGTTTTACTGGGTTTTGTTTTTACACTTCAGGACGCACGGAGCTGACGAGAGCCCAGAGCCACCTCGGTGTCCCCGGCATGTGGCACTCCCGTCGCTGGAGTGTAAAACCCAGCACAAGCTGCCTCCTCAGCTGTGGCCTTTGCAGGGAGACCCGGGTGTGACACACTTTCCACTTCAGTGAGACGTGCCACATGCTCCAGAGCAGAGCTGTCCCATCACATCTCCAGTTGGTTAATACAGGGAGATTAGCGGCATCTCCGGAGATTTGTTTGTCTACTTGACCGTGGCTATCACTGAGGGGACTGTACAGCTGGAGCTGCACTTGGAAGAGCAAGATCATTTTTTCTGGTATATTCTGGACTAGATTTTGCTTGTTTGTAGCTAAACAAGCCTTTTATACACAATTTATGAACCTGCACTGGCTGTCTCTGATCATTCTGTGAACATGCACGAAAAGTGAACACATTTCTGTAAATCTTCATGAACATAAGCAAAGATTAAGTTCTGACAGAATGCAACTGCATTTATCATATCTCTATCAACAACTAATATTTCAGTGATCAGCTGATTAAGCCACAATCTGATGTGTTTCCCCCAAAAAATACAAAATTAAAGAGTTGTCTTGCCCTTCCTACTGTCAAGTGAAGCAGAACTCACCACTGAAATAAATGCACATAATTTGTATTGCAGTAACACCCACACGGATCTCCAAGATCATCCAGGATAGACCAAAGTCAAAAACGTAGAGATTTTTGCATATCAAGAGACAGCCACATGTCACAGCTTAAGAGGAAAGGATCACATCTCTGAGAGCACAACTCTGAGGGCAAATTGATGCTGAAACACCTCAGCTCCAGCCAAATTCCACCCAGCACGTGTAGAACCCAAACTGAGCATTTTGGAGCCACTTACAGCCTCAGCTTTTAAAAGTGCCAGCATTTCTAATGCTCCAAAGCAATACCAGAGATTTTTTCTTTATTCTGAGGCATTTGTACTGGCAGTATTTCCTGATTAATGGTGTATCAGAAGACAGCACAGCTAACACAGATGATAGCTGATTATTTAAGCATATATATAACTATTTTATATATCTGAGGCGTGTTCCTCTTCAACCTGTGAGCACTAGAAGCCCCACCTCGTGTGCGACTGAACATTCAACAACCAGCGCTGCAAAATCTTTTCCCGCCACCGCTAAAACCTTTATGAAGGACCAAATATTTCATCCTGTTGGTTCTTGTTAACCCATTTCTTTCGATTTCAGGCTCGTTTTTTTTTTTTTTTTTTTTGCCCCTTCCTGTGCTCTCCCCTCATGATTCACGAGCCTCACAGGCCCCTGGGCACCCTCTCCCCTCAGCACCAACAAAGGCCGCGTTAAGCCGGCGGCTCCAGGCCCGCCCGCGCCGCCGTCCCAGCGCCCTCAGAACCACTTTGGGGCTTCACCACTAAGCACAAAACCTTGCCCCGACCTGTCCAGACTAAAATTCTTTTGCCCTCGGTGTCATTAACGGCGTAAGAAACCCGTGGGGTTGTGCAACACTTCATCACCTCGGCATTAAGCAGCCCCTGCCTGCAGTTGCGTGACGGAGATCATTAGAAGATGTCTGTCAGCTGCACAGGACTCTGCTAAACCTTAATTGTTTATATGCCAGTTTATGGCTCAAATGACAATTTTTGAGGAGCTTGAAAACAATCCCGTTTCCAAGAAATAATTAGAGGGTTTTAGAGCGCGTATGACTGAAGCTGAGCAGGAATGAGCTCAGATCTTCTGGTTAAAGCACTTGAAAAGTGCTCTGAACAGCAAAGCTGCTCTGAGGTTCTGGTCACATCAGGTAGGCCAGAATTCTCCCAAGTGCCCATTAATTATATGTTCTTAGGTATTTCTTACTCTGTTTTATGACTTGAATCACAGACCAAGTTTTACAGATGTGCAGAGTTCTCACCGTAGTTGAACTCACCAAAAGCTGGGTTGAAATGATGAAATAATACCTGAAAATAATTACTTGTGGAGCCCCACTAGCAGTAAAAGGAATATTCTGCTTTTCCTTACATTGGTCTTAAAGTTGAAATCCTCCATGAATTGCTTAACATCAAAAATAAACTTCAGTTTATTTTATAAATTGATTTTATATCCTTTCTCTCAATGAAGGTAACGATGCAGCCACCTCCTCTACTGGAGCACTCTTCATTCAATTTGGAGGGATTTCCTAGTTTAAGGTGGTTGATATTCCCAGGAGAAATTGGAATTGCTAAGGAAAGGCACACAGGAACACAGCATTCCCCCCAGAGAGTCACCGAACACAGCTGATGCTGAAATAGCAGATGAACTTCTC
This sequence comes from Vidua chalybeata, assembly GCF_026979565.1. Lineage (NCBI taxonomy): Eukaryota > Metazoa > Chordata > Aves > Passeriformes > Viduidae > Vidua > Vidua chalybeata. Next base: position 9,425,260 of record NC_071549.1, read on the forward strand.
AAACTATGCAGGCAAAATTGATTAAAATGTTGTGCTATTTTATTATTGCCTCACTGTAAAATATTATCATTAAAATGTTCTGTTAATAATTTGAATCACCGTTAATTTTAAAAATAAGTCTGTGAGCAATCATCCAAAAATGTGTGAGGGGTCTCCTCAGGTGATATTCTAATACATTACCTAGTCAGAATTAAAAGAAAGACGGTATTAAGGAAGATCTTTTTTTAAGCACGTGCCTTACAGCTTTTTCACAAAGCAGGAGCCTTCTAAATCTGTATTTTGAATTACTGAAGAAATATTTACTGAGTTATACATTCAAATTTAAAGCTACTAAGACCATTCATTCTGTCAAAAAAACAGAACTAAAGAAAAATAATAATGATATTAGATTTTTAATTATATTTTAATTGTTTTTTCCTCTACTGTGGAGATTTAAAAGGAGCTCATCCATACATGAATGGTTGAGCTCAGGCAACCCCCATGACATTTTGTCTGTATATTAAACATTTTTGAAGAAAGGAAAGGAAAAGCACAGGAAGGACTTGAGAGAGCCCATGGTAAGGGAAAAAATGGCATTAGTAACAGATGCAAAGTTCAAATATTGTCAATTTGTAGGGAATTACTCGAGTGGCAGCAGTTGTGTCACAACACAGAAACAAGGGCTGGAAGTTGAAGCAGTTTGCAATCAGCTGCTCCAACTACGAGCAAGAAGTGACTGCACTTGTTTGGGAAAAAACAGATTAAAGAGCATCCTCTGTGAACCCACTGGGATCTGATGGCTTTAAGTGTCCTCAGGAAAAGAGAACAGCTTCAATCATCCCGAAATCTCTGCTTTCCTATGTCCTTTAAATCCTTCCTACACTACAGAACACGGGAATAACCCTAAAACATATAAGAAAAGAAAATATAATCCTCAACTGCTCTCCGGGTCTGTCACGTTGATTTATAACAGTTATTTCTAAGACAGACAAAAACACACAGATGCAAACAATTACTCTATTTTTGTAGGCAACAAGTGAGGTGGGTGGTAACTGAGAAATTTTGAAAAATCCTGTCACAATATTCCATTTTTTCTGAAGTAACCCTCAGCACACAACAAACGCTCGCCACATCAGAGACTTTCCAGGGCCTGAAGGGCCACTTTGATTCCAGACCGCTGCAGGCATTAGTGGGGACGTAATTAGGGTAAAAAGTTCAACCACAGTTCCATGTCTAGAGTGCTGCCAGAAATAAATTTCCTCTCATTCACTGGTTTCTACTGTACCCTCCCTGAGAAACATATTGAAAACACATTTATCTTTGTAGAGTTTGTTCCTCTTCTAATTAACTTTATAGCGTTTACAGTATTTAATAATTTAAAGTGGAATTTAAAGTGGCCCTGGAAGTGGCAGCCCTGCCTGTAATGGTGCTGTGCATTATCTTTTCCCTGTGGTGCTTCTTTTGACAAGTTACTGGGGGCAGCTTTGTGCTCCAGCTGGTTTTATCTGGACTTCCTTCCCTCCATCCTTCCCATCCCTTCATCACTACACACAAAGGGGTCGGAACAGCAGTAAAACAAAACTGTGCCTCAGCTCGGAAATCTGCTGTCCCAAACCTCCACTGCATCCCAAGGATGCCTTGGAAAAGGTTTATCTTTTCACAGCTTCATAAATCAAAGCTTTAGAAGGTCAAAACTACCCATGGTTCTCACCAGCTGGTCAAGGTTTGACCCTAAATACTCATTTTCTCCCAGTTTTGATCCAAGATTAACAGTTTATTATAGTTCAAAGGTTATTTCTTGCTCTAGGTTCACTGAGACAAACATTTGGAGTATCAGAGGAACTCCAGAGCTTTCCTGCCCTTGGTATTTACACATGGAAACACCACCTTATTCCATTAAAGCTCCATCTCCTGGCATTGGAATCTGTGAGAAAATTCACAGAATTACCAGCAAACATTACTTCAACATTACAAAAAAAGTACATTTTTATAATCACAGAATCAACGTGCAAGAAAAAATGCTGGGATCTGAAGAGCTCTTTGTAAGATGCAGATTCTGTCTCGAGCATGTAACAACCCCATCCAGCATCACTAAAAGGAATTTAAACTACTTTATTCCTGCCTCTCTCAGGATCTTAAAAGCTACCACACAACCTGCTAAGGCTAAACTGAATTTTCCTAAAAGAAATCAGAGAGGAAAATGTTTTTCATCTGCTGGAAGGGAAGGAAGTCTTTGCAAGGCAGCTGACACCACACAGCTCTGCAGTTAACGGGGCTCTGCAGTTATGCAGCAGCACAAGAACCTCTGGGACTCAAATCCCCAAAGGTAACAGAAATGAGAGTGTTTTGGCCAACTTTAGAGGTCCTACTGTACTTTTTAGAACATAATAATTAAAAAAAATTTTCTTTCTATGCTTGAGAGTCTTCAGAAAATCTGAGTTTTGCACAGTCTTCAATAAAAGCCCAAATACTTCTCAAACTTCATGAAAATCCATTACATAGCACCCAACACAATGAAAATCACAACCATCTGGCCCAGACCATTTTTCTGTGTGATTTCAGAAAACAAACTGCATTTTCTACCTGCAGTGACCACACCCTTTGCACAGCCCATGGCAGGGCTGAGCCAGGTGAGTCCTCACCATCACCACTAGGAAAAAACAGAGGAAATTTCTGAAATTTCAGGGCATCCCAGAAGAGCTCCCCTGAGCATTGTCTGGGAACAAAAACTTCATTCACCAGAGCTCATTTCCTCCTCTTGGGTGATCCTTGCAGGAGCTTTGCTGTTTTGTGTCTGACAAATCATTTCCCAGCCAGCTCATCTGAAGCATTAAAAGCTTCAGACACTTGGAGTGGACACTGGATTTTAGCACTGCCCCGTGATTTGCCAGACCCAGACCAGGCTCACATGACTCTGAAATCTATTAATTGAGAAAATATTAACATTTTAATTGTGCTGTTACTCATGTGAAGCTGCTTCCTAAACCTGAGCACTCCCATAAACACATTCCAGAGCTGAAGTTGGGTTAAGGTTAGCAGGATTTAATTTAATTAATTTAATCTACAGTAGCCATGAGAATAAAGCACACGCTTCCTGAAAATCTGCTGTCAATTGATTTGCCTTGTAAACAGATCAGCAGGGGAAAAAAAAATGCTGGCTAGCCAAAGTTACACATTTTGTTTGCTCCAACTACTCCTCCTTTTTTAATTTACCCTAATTTCCTCTCTCCTCCATGATTAATAAAGATTACCTCTTGCTTCTCATGCCCTTGAATGACCTCCATCCAATTCTTCAAGTCATCCAAAACTTTCCACCACTTGATAGCATCAAATTAATTCACCTTTCTAAAAATACAAGCTGGAAAACCAGCACAGGCTAGAGGCTGCTGTAGGAGCCACTGCCTGAGCTCCTGCACTCTCCCTAAAGGCCTCAAACTCTTACTTTTTAATCTTCTATTACTGATTGTTTACTGCTAACCTTTTAGCAAAGTGATTTGGCTATTTGGACACAGGACAAGGGAACCAGAATATCAAATGTTTTTTGTAAGGATGGCTTAGAGATCCAGTACCTGGAGGAAGGCTTTAGAAGAGCATGTAGTGACAGGACAAGGGCTCTGGCTTCCCTGCCCCTTTCTCCCTGTCCCTGCTCCTTCACGTGCTTTTATTTCCCTCCTGGAATGACCATTTTGATTATTTTCAGCTTTCTTGTTAGCTATATTATCTACTGAAGGGCAAATTTGTAATCTCTCCATTTATTCTCAACTGTTTTTTTTAATAATCTGAATTAAAACAGAATTATCCTGGTTGGTCTCCCTTTAAACTTCTCCATTAGTTAAACTGAAGTATTTATTTAACATTTACATTTGAACAGAATGAAATAATGTATTTTGGACCTCTCTGGTGTATTTGAAAGTGTTTTTACAGATCCAGTCTGTTCCAAACTATGGCTTCAATAACCCATGTGGGGAAAATAGGGATATCTTAATGTTTCACCACCTAGGAAATGCATTAATATGCACCAAACCCAGCAATTAATTTTGTGTGTGTATAAAGATTTGTTTGTCTTATCACCAGGAACAAGCAGGCATGTCTTTACAACCCTCCACAACCCCAAAATTTAGTCAGATATTCTTTCTTTTTTTGGTTTTCCTTTTAATTTGCAAATCTTGTAATCTAAGACTGAAGCTGCCTGAACCAACCTCTAAACCAGCAGAGCAATACCAGCCAAAAACCACAATCTGTTTCCCATTTCTGTGTCAGGACTGCATCTTTCAGGGGGCTGTGAAAACAATTGTTTTCAAAAGATTGTACAGTGAATCATTGGCTGGTTTGGGTTGGAAGGGGACCCTTAAAGATCATCCAGGCCAACCCCCCTGTGAAACATTTCAGTCTTTTTACTAGCTGGAAAAATGGGACTTTTAAAATAGAAAAATGTGTGTACCAGAAAATCAGATACGAGGCAAAAGTTTCATCTTGTTGATGAGTATGAAATGATCACATACAAGAACAGAAAACAAAATCTATTATCAGGAAATTCACCTGGGAATTAATTAATAATTGTAACAACAAAAAATTATTTGGAAATGGCAATATTATGGTGTTGAAAACACATGAGGGGCTTTTTTTTTTTTTTTTTTTTTGAGGAAAGCAGAAACTGCCCAGAATCTTTGAATTATTTTCCATTAACTGAGGAATACATTAGCATCATGAAAATAATTATCTTCAGGGTTTGGTCATTTCTCAGGTATCTCAGCTTCTAAAATAAGACTGTAAAAGAAGATTTTTACTAAACCAACACATCCTTTACATATATAAATACACTATTTGGATAAAGACAGAGCAGTATTTGCACCTCTAATTTATAAACAGTTAAATTTACAGGGCAGGGAAGAAAAGGAGAAAAATCACCATAAACTGTTTTTTGCAAGTTGTAAATACATAAAGAAAAAAAAATTCACTTCTCTGCCTTATGTGAATTCTAATTCAAACATTTAAGGCAGGTAACATTAATATTGCAATTTAACACAGTAATAACAGAGAAAGGTAAAGATTTGACAGTTCTTCCTTCACACACACAGTGATTAAATTCTTAATTGAAAAAGGTGTGGCACAGAATTAGTCTTACAACTGTAAGAAGATTTACTTCAACTGCTCAGTCATTAAATGGCTGTGTAGAGGATTACTCCTGAAAAGCAAATATTTTCCTGTAGGTAGAGATATAAATCCTGTGCATTGTCTGAATCAAACACAAAATATCTCAAGGGCCTCTTTTATAAGAGCAGTGATACCACAATTCTGGAGAGAGCACAAAACAAGACTGTAAACTGATTTTTGTAACATGAGGAAGGAGGTTTAACATGTATTTTGCTAATAAACAGTGTGTGGCTGCAACAATGAAATGCTTGGTATTTTTAATTCATCTGCTGCTTGAAAAATTACTTTTTAAGACACAGAGATTGCTTGAAACACTTCACAATAATAATTCTGACCCGGGTTAATATCAGAAAAGGTTAATCATAAAGTTGTGATTCCACTGAGAATAAAATAAACTTAAAATACCTCTTTATTTATTTTATATCAAGAGTCTCTTTTTATTGCTTTCCAAAAGCTTTCCAAAAGCTGTGCTAAAGTCACAGGAAAATATATGTTGACACACCAAAAAAATAATTTCAAGCCACATCCCAGTGTTATCCCATGAAGAAAAAAGGAACAAAGCTTTAAAGATGTCATCTGCTGGGCTTTTCAGATGGCAATACAATTTATATATTCCTTTTATCCACAAAAAACATTCTTACCCAGAAGACCCAATGCTTTTGCACACACCAAGCAGAGGCCTCTTCTCAGCAAAATTATCACATTTCTGAGCACCTGGCAAGAGGGAAAACAAAAGGAAAGAAAAAGCAAATCACCACGTGCTGTTTGTTCAGTTCCCAGGTTCAGGTTGGGGCCCAATCTATTGAATATAACACAAAACTCCCAGCTTGTGCAAGATAAGGGACAGAAATTCAAATTACAGGCAGAGCTGTGACAGAGATGAAAATGAGAAACAACACAAGCAGCAAAACGTGGCCAGGCTTTGGGAGTGATTTTCTGTTCATCCCACTTGGGGCTGGGATTCTGTGTCTGTACCAAGTGTTCTTGCTCACTTTTCATTGTTTTTATCAAGTTCTCTGCAGCTCTGCCTGGGCTCACACCTTGGTTTGTAGAAATGGCAGGCAGGAGTGCCAACCTCAGAGCAAACTGCCCAAGGAAAACAGGAGATGAAAATCAAACCACATTGATCTGATCCGCCACCAGGAGATCTAAACCTTCAAAAAGACATCCTCCAAGTGGAAACACAAGTCCTGCAGCTCATCCCATCCCCTTTTCGGGGTGCTGAGAGCAGCACAGCCCAGCAGAGCTGCTTTGTGCCATGCTGGGCCAGCTGTCCCTGCCCTGGGATCCTGTCCCCCAGCAGCCCTGGCACTGGGAGCCAGCCCTGGCACTGGGAGCCAGCCCTGCTGTGCCCCCAGGCTCACTCACACCTCCACCCCAGCACAAGGCAGACTGTTAAAGACGTCACACTCCTTAAAATGGGGTTTTAAGAGTTTGGAGAAACTTTGCTTTATTGCTGAGTAAACAGAAATAAAATTAAAATTGAGTTTTTAAATATTTAAAAAAAAGAAAAAAAAATCTCACTCCTGCTTGTGAACAATGTTTAACTGAATTCCAGGGTATGTTTCTACCCAACTTAAATAACAAAGTAACAACCAGTACCACCACTACTAACTTTCCTTCATTTTCTTTCAACCTTTGCCTTTTTAATTACCTATCTATAGGTCTGCACATGTGTAGTGAATAATGGAAATTTTTTTTCTCCATTATACACCAAACCCTTTGATCTCTAAAGAATATTAGTGATACAGTCTGCTCAGAATTTAAATCTTGAATACTGCTGTACAAAACGAAATCATTTATTCAGAAAGGCACAACAATTAACAATATACATTTTGACACAGCAGACTGTTCATTATTAATGACTCAGGTACATGCATTTAATTTGTAACAAACACTTGCTGAGTCCTCTCATCTGTACAAGGAAAAATCTTCCCTCCTACACCTTTGGGTATTTAAAAAGTCAAATGGGTCACATCAATAACTCCACCATCAACAATAGCTTTACAAATCACCTAAACCAGCCAGATGTATTTTCCTTTTATTCCTATTATTTCAAGCTCTTTGGTGAGTCAAACCTGTACTGTATGTACTGACCTGTAAATTGATAAATGAAACATAAAAGTCTTCTTAAGAGGCTGGCAACCCATTTGTTTCCTTCAGTGCAGGTACCAGATGAATTCCATTTGTTCTGTTCCCAGCTCTGAGGTGAAATGCTGACTACCAGCACTTCTGACACCGATCTAAGCGCTGCCAGGATTTTACCTGAAGTATTTAACTCGAATTTTTCCCTTCTTTTCTCACTAGAATATATTAGAGACACGAATTCAGATGTTTCTTTGTGGTTTAGTTTAATGACCAGGAAGGAAAAAGAAGGAGGAAAAACGTGGGGGGGAGTCCAGGGAATCAAGCGCCCCAAAATCAAAAGCAATGCCAGATTTAATACCCACGGCACAGATTTGCAAGATTTCTGTGACAGGTGCTTAAACTTCTGATTTCTGTCCATAATGACTCGAGTCCCTCAATTTTAAAAAATCCATTTGCTACTTCAATACTTTCAGAATGTAAATATTAATAGTGCAGGAAAGGATCATTACTGGGAGGCCTCTGAGGGCATTAAATCAGGTTAATAGCTGTCCCATCCACGAGATTGCACAGAGTGACATGTGTTGGGCTCTAATGGAGGCAGGAGCCTCTCCCAGGTCTGGGGTGGCATTTAATCTCCCAAGTTCTGCTGGATTAATTTTCATTTGTAAAATTGTGTTTATTTGCATGTGCGAGGCGCTGACGTTGCACACACCTGCTGCACACACAGTGTTTAACAAAATTGAAATGAAAAACAGCTCTCTAAATCCCCCCAAATACAAAAAGTATTGAAATCCTGTTGCAAAGTCTTTTTCTTAAACTCCTTTTATTCTAAATCCTTTTAACTCTGTCATATAACACTACAGCATTTATAAAATGCTGGAAATCCTGACAAATCACACAATTAAAGTAATGAAAACTGCCCTTCCTGCCAACAAGGCACCACCTTATCTACAGCTCCATTTAGCTAAATGATAGGTTTGGTTTTTTAAAAACCTAACTTCAGTCAGTGTGCTTAAAATTGAGGAAAAAAAAAAAAAGAGGGGGGAAAAAATCTCTCTCTGTGGCTAAATGAAATTTCATACAAATCAACATTTAGAAGTTTATGAAGTCAAAAGGTTACCCACACTAAGCTCAAAGCAGCTTAGACCCTGTCCTGCTGATGAAACTGTGAATAGAGACCTCAGGGCCTGCTAAGGCCTCTCAATAATGCCAATAAAAAGAGTGACCACACCACCAAAAGCAGCACATCTTGGTGCAGAATAAAAACGAAAGCCAGTGGATGCCACAGGAACTCAAAGGCTGCTCAGAAGTCTGGAAATGCCCCTGGTTTCCCATCAGGAGGAAACGTGCTGGATGAATTTCACACTCTGACCTATTTAGCAGTGCTCAGAGGCACCATGGAGTGGATTTTCCTGGTGTTTAATTCCACTGATCAGTCCCATTTAATAATGAGTGCTGCTCCTGCTCCACTAAACCCCTCTCATTTCCATCTTTTCCTTGGAAATCTTGTGGTCCTGCAGCAGCCCAGCAGTACCTGGGAATGCTCCAGGCTGGAATTCCCTCTCAGCCCAGCTGGGAGAAAGTTTCAGGTGCACTGGCCTAGAGCACCAGAAAACAATGAAATAATAATTTTATTTCATTTATGATGTGATGAGGAAACACAGGTCAGGCCAAAGCTTCGAAGAAATTGGGATTTTACAATGTTGCACCCCAAAATTCTTCCCTGTAATCTCTCTAAAAGAGCCTTACTTGGAGAATTCCAGTCTGTAATTTCTCTAATCCACAGACATTCCCATTCATTATCCCAAAAGCCCCATGGAACAGTGGGAGAACAGCAAAACTCAGACACACACCTGCACAACCACCCCAAACCTTGCTTGTCCATTGGGCAGGGCCAGCCCCTCCACCACACAGAACCTGGGATTATTTTGGCCCTTGGGCATTTCAAACCACTGAGCCACCCAAGTGGCTGAACATACACAAACCTCACATCTGCCTGCCTTCAGAAAGCAACCTAAATATTAGAGCTCTTTAAGTGTACCTGCACATCAACCTGAGTCAGCTTTTGAGGTTCAAATCTTAATTTTACCAACATCAAAGATGGCAGCAGTGGAGAACAGGGATAAATCTGCTGCAATATTTGAACTCTCAATGGGTTATTTCCTTTTTTTGTTTGCTTTTTTCCCCCCCTTATAAGTCAATTTGAGTGAACAGTCAAATTCACTGAGAGATGTAGGGCTATTATATCATCTTTCTGCAAGCAGCATAATCTAGAAAATGGCAATAAATTAATTCAGCTCGCTGGAGGAATTTATTTTCATCATGCTGAAACATGGAAATAGGTTTTACAGACAACCACTGATCTAAACTTCACCACACCAGCCTGTCACCTCTTTGAGCAGGAATTGCCACACACAGAGCTGCTCCTCTGGCTTTCTCAGTTTCCTGACTGATTTTTAAACTATGCAGCTCTACCTTGACAAATGGGACAGCACAAGGCAAAGCAGGTATTTGGCCAGGGGCCTGTAAAATGACCTGGGATAAGTAATAAAAAATGGGAGATTGTAGCACTGACTTCCTTCAGAAAGCATCAATATTCTGATTTTGTAGGTGAAAGAACAACAAAGGTAACTGAAATAAATGTATCACTGCCCCAGCACTGACAGAAAATCCAGACCTGGACACATGGAAAGAACCCTAACCCCAGCCCAGCACCCAGATCTGGAAGTGGAGAAGAGCCAAGGATGGCTCAGAGGTATTACAGCTCAGCATTCCTGTCCCTAAGGCTGCCAGAGTGCAGACTGAGGTGTTCTCATAGTCTAAATACGAGCTCTGCAAGCCCAAAATTTGGTCACAGTGCAAACCCCCAGTCACCAAAAAGGCCCTGTACATTCTAAGCTGCACAGAGCAATTAAAGCCCTGCCTAATGAAGGCCCTGGTAGGTATGACCTGACCACGGAGAAGAGTTGATATCTGGAGGGTTTGGCATTATTTACAGAAATCCCTCCATTTCTCATGGCCATCTCCCCCAGGCTGCAGAGCAGGACATCAAAGTGATGCTGCAGAGCTGGCCCAGCCCAGGCTGGTGGCACAAAGCAGAGCAGAGCTGGCCCAGCCCGGGCTGGTGGCACAAAGCAGAGCAGAGCTGGCCCAGCCCAGGCTGGTGGCCCAGAGCAGAGCTGGCCCAGCCCAGGCTGGTGGCTCAAAGCAGAGCTGGCCCAGCCCAGGCTGGTGGCTCAAAGCAGAGCTGGCCCAGCCCAGGTTGGTGGCTCAAAGCAGAGCTGGCCCAGCCCAGGCTGGTGGCCCAGAGCAGAGCAGAGCTGGCCCAGCCCAGGCTGGTGGCCCAGAGCAGAGCAGAGCAGAGCTGGCCCAGCCCAGGCTGGTGGCAGAGAGCAGAGCTGGCCCAGCCCAGGCTGGTGGCCCAGAGCAGAGCAGAGCAGAGCTGGCCCAGCCCGGGCTGGTGGCACAGAGCAGAGCTGGCCCAGCCCAGGTTGGTGGCTCTGAGCAGAGCAGAGCTGGCCCAGCCCGGGCTGGTGGCACAGAGCAGAGCTGGCCCAGCCCAGGTTGGTGGCTCTGAGCAGAGCAGAGCTGGCCCAGCCCAGGCTGGTGGCTCTGAGCAGAGCAGAGCTGGCCCAGCCCAGGCTGGTGGCTCAGAGCAGAGCTGGCCCAGCCCAGGCTGGTGGCTCAAAGCAGAGCTGGCCCAGCCCAGGCTGGTGGCCCAGAGCAGAGCTGGCCCAGCCCAGGCTGGTGGCCCAGAGCAGAGCAGAGCAGAGCTGGCCCAGCCCGGGCTGGTGGCACAGAGCAGAGCTGGCCCAGCCCAGGCTGGTGGCCCAGAGCAGAGCAGAGCTGGCCCAGCCCAGGCTGGTGGCACAAAGCAGAGCTGGCCCAGCCCGGGCTGGTGGCCCAGAGCAGAGCACAGGTGCCAGTCCCAGCAGTTCCAGGGCCTGGCCCAGCCCCTGAGCTAACAAACCTGCCCAGGCTCCTGCTGCCAGCAGCACCCAGGACCTGCTGGAGGAGATCCCCTGCATGAAATAATCTCTCTGAAACAAGGCTTCATTATGCCACGAGACACACCACGAGGCAGAGGATCTAACATCAAAGGGCTGCTGTTTTTTAACGAAATAGTTGACAAACTATTAAGTTCTGCTGCTGTAAAGTCACCAAGTCAAAGCCATGAGCTTTCCTTTCACACCTGGGAATGAGCTGCTTATCACCAGCTCAGATCTGTTTCTAGCAACGTGCCAAATCCATCCACCAAGAGACTCCTATTTTCAATAATTCCCTTTTTACAGCTTTACAGTAAAACAGTGTTTGAGCCTGCTGATGGTAATCAGCTTCTCCTTTACAAATTCCTTTTATTTCGCTCAGAATCATTAAAGCTCATGAGTTAGTTATCTAAGGCCTCTTATTACAGCTTTACTTTTATCTGATTCCAGATACTGGTCAATGATACATTCATGTACTTTTAATCAAAGATTTATTTAAACCAAGCCATGTAAAAAGAGACCAAAACATGTTTTTAAAAGGTTTGGTTTAATTTAATATGAGCTAATTTGAATAGTTTTCTAATGTAACAACTATCATTGTCAGATGCTAAATATATGGAATTTAGGGGCAGAAAGACAATAACTGCTTGAAGGAGTTCATGAGTGTGATTTACTTGATTGAAAAATCAAAAACCTGTTTTAATACCAGAAAAAAACAGAACTCCCAGGTTCTTCAATTAATTTATTTCATTTTCATTTCCATCTCCACTTCTCTTTCTCCTTTTTTTTTTCCTTCTGGAGAGGAAGAGGCACAGACATCCCTTACTCAGTGACACACATAATAGCAAGAGAGCAGCTCGTTGGGAATTCCAGTAAATGGAATAAAGGAACAACAGGCTTGGGAAGGATTTCACTCTAAGTTAGTTTAACCTGTAATAGTTACACAGCCACATATACTTTGCATATTCCTCTGCTCAGGCAATCACCAAAAAAATATATAATATGTCCATTAAACATTCTTTGTTTACTTTCTTTGAAACACACAAAATCAGTACAATTTACTGTGAATAATTTAAAGATTTTAGGTTGTATTTTTTGAGTTCATTAATTAATTCATAGAATATTACTAGAAATTCTAAACCAGCATAATCCCCAAACACCTTGGTCAAATTCTTTTCATCCAGAAAGTAAAACAACCAATTTAATTTAAACCCAAACAATTCTTCCAGAAGTCAACAATTAGATTGGGTTTGGATGGAACAGGGTAATTTTTTTAGAGGGCAATTTTGTTTATGCACAGTTGCTCAGATTTTGCAGCAAGTTCTTCCCAAGGTTAACTCAACTTCTGGAAGAATCCTGTTAAATTAAGCAGCTTGGTTTAGAATTTGATAAAATAGTATTCAAGCAGTGGCAGAGAGGAGCTGCACTCGAGGGATGATAAAATTTAAACCACTGAAAGGGTCAAAGGGAGTAAAGTTAATGTCAAATAAGGAGAAATTGAACAAATCAGAAGCCAGTGCCACCCCAAAAACCAAATCCTGTTGTCTGGTTGGTCGAAGTGGAGTGGAAGGGCAGCCTTTTTACAGAGCTCAGGTGGGTGCTGATGTGTTTGGGGTGTACTCACTGATCTGAGGAGCTGGCAGGATCCGAGCGGCTCGAACCGGCCCGTGGCGCACCGAGAACAGCTCCTGAGCCTCCCCACTGATCTGCAGATCAATGCAAAAATCAATTTACACTTGCAAAAATACGTCTGTTCAACAGCCAAGAAGGTAGAAAGGGAAGTGCATTGGTAAGACTCTGCCTAAGCAACCACTGCCATTTTGTCTAATTGAAAATATGTACCAGAAGTCTTGAATTAACTGTTCACGACCACACAGGTTTTGGAAGAAGCAAGACTTGAAGGTGACTAAAATTCACAAAAATTTATCCCACGTTTCACATGGTTCTACAGGAAAATGACAGCTCACCAGAAATCAATCAAGAGTGGCAAACATGGGTGGAAAAAAGATGGAGGAATTTCATATAATGGTTCATTTCAAACTCACCAGGTGTGAAAACCGTGTTTAAAAATTGGTGGTCAAGCTACTTAAGCCTGTCACTGATGGCAATGCTGAAAAGATTAAACCAGAAGCAGTTAAGATGAATTTCCAGACTTCCTGCAATGGTCACTCAATGTATTTTCATAACTGCCTGGAAATGGATCCGATATGGAACGTCAAACTCCAGGAAAATGGCAAACATTATGAAGCTCATTTCCAACTAACCAACAACTTAAAACAGATGTAATGAGCCTCAGAACACAGCCAAGGCTGGCATAAAGTTTTGCCAAACAAGCAGCTTACAATATCAGAAGAGAACATGATTTGGAATAAGGTTCTTAGGAATCAATAAACCATAAATTCAAGTGAACTTTTGGAAATGTCATTTTATGGTTGTTTCCATTTCTTTCTGCACTTCAGCTCACACGTCCAAAAAGTTAAAATACTCCTACTGTTTGACCAGCAAATCCCAAGTACAGTGCTCCAGGCTCTCAGCTTACATCCACTCTTGCCTGGTTATTTATTATCACTGCTCTAGGTCATGGGGGAGAATGAAACCCACCCCATGGAGCACAATTATAAATAAAATTACTTTGAAAATACCTTTTACTACAGAGCTCACCCACCATTCTGCACACAATACAGAGAACTGCTGCTTCTCCCCGTTAAGCCTGGAATTACACAAAAGCTACACAAATGTGGGGAAATAACATTTTAACCCATTTTAGCCCAGCAGTTTATCAATTAAAATCACTGTTAATGACACCAACTCACTAACTGTGAGTTAAAAGCTGATGGCTTTTAACTGATCATGAGCTTGGAGTGCAGTGTTGGGAAAAAAAAAAAAAAAAAAAAAGCCTCTGGATGAAAACATCTGTATCCAGAAAAAACAGCTCAGGAAAATGTAGAGCACAGCTAAGCAGAAAATGAGGAAAATTAAAGAGGGACAGAGTAATAAAGAGATTTAAAAAATTAAGACAGCAGCACGTTTTCTGTCCACTGGAACACAGCAGCTCTATGAAAAGGGAAAGGAGGAAATGGAAAAGAAGAAAAATAGAAGGTTTGGGAACTATTATTATTGGCAATTAAAGATTTTTCCCCCAAACCATGAAAATGCTGTTTCACACGTGTATGCACATCTCTGGCTAGGAATGAAAACAAGAGGGAAAGGAACCAGCACAACAAAGGTACGGAAGGAGTGATTCCCATAAAATATCCCAACCAGCTCAGACACCTCCTTCTCCTTTTTAACCCTGCCAGCACATCAGCCCCAGCTCCAGCCTACTTCAAACAAAGTTCCAGTCCCCAAAGGAAGACACACTGAGAGGGCCAAACCTTCTTAACTCAGGTTCTGCTCTTAAATATCCTAAACTCCAGCAGAAATGTTTATCCAGCCTGGGGTGCCAAGACCTGGTAGAGCTTAAACTTGAGACTAGCAAAGCAAAGCTTAGAAATGTGCAAATACAAACGAAGTTTATTTGTACTGAGGCATTTAACATGGAAATCCCAGCCCAGCTCTTCTCATGCATATAATGCAGTAACTTTTGAATAATTAATGTTCATTATTTAAAGATAATTTATTGTTTCATACTGGGGGGGAATTACAGAAAGGTTAAATGGAGTAGCAAAAGGCACAGGATCCAACAGTGATAAGATGAGATTACAGGTATTTAGCCCCTGTTTTGAGACCACTGTAGGTTAACAGTCCTTTGCTCAGTCCCTGTAGCATTCTAAATCATGGAATGGTTTGGGTTCAGCCTCTACAGCTCAAGTGCTGAGCACTTGCTGACTCCTGGGAGCCAAAAAGGACCAAATTTTAAGATACAACCCCACTGGAGGCTTTGTAATGAAAATACAAGATGCCACCCAACCACCAGCATCCCACGTGTAAAGAAAATTCAAATTCTCTAACAGGCACAAAATAAAGTTTCCAAAAAATCTGGATGTGACACTACAACACTGATCACATAAAATCACTAATATTTAATCTAGCATAGTTTCATGAAGTATCAGCTTTTTCAGGGGATTTAAGTTGGGTGTCCTTAACTGTTCTGCTGAGACAGGGACTCATGGAAGGCATTGCATCTTGTGTCTGCCATGAATTAGTAAGAGCTTGGTTGTTCCTTGGTTTGCTTGGCACTGAAAAATGCATTAGGGCTTCGAGTTCAAGATTTTCTTTGAATTCCAATTAACTTCTTTCAAACACCAGCACCACCAGAAGCTTCTGCTGTTTGCAGTTCTTATAAAACCCTGAATTAAGAGTGGTTAATGCTAATGCCCTTCATTTATCTATGGATAAAACTTTTATTGCTGAGGTCACACAGATCCAATCTGCCTGCAAGCACCTCCTTGGAGGGACAGAGATTGTGTGGCCTGATCTTCTGCCACTCCAGCCCTTATCCCTGTGAATGGGACACCCAGTGGGACCAGGAGGGGACAGAGGGTCAGCTGGGAGCTGGCAACCCCCAGCCAAAGGCTCCACATCCCATTACCAGTCCCTGGAGCTCCAGAGTCTCACATGCACAGACAAAATATAAATAGAGCTCATGAATTGAAAACAGAGCTCTAAATTCTTCAAAAAGCACCTGTGAGAAACGAGGCTGTGGCTGCCATTTTGGATTGGATCCAGCTAAGTAGCAAGTCCCCGTGGCAGCTCTCAGAGCTCTTAAAAGTTTTTCTTTCCCATTCCAAAAGCCAAGAATATTTCCAAACAGGTTTCAAGAATTGGATATTAAGCTGTAAAAGCAGCTTCAGGTACTCGTTGCAGGGAAGAGGGAATCCAAAATGACGGCTCCAAGCTGCTCTGGTAGAATATCTCAGCTTTCCAAAAACCTGGGATCAACCACAACCCCCAGACCTACAGGGAAGGCTGGAAGCAAAGGATTCAAACCCCCCAAAAAAAGTCTTCATTAAAGGAGGAAGAAGAATCTTCTCCTCCACTTAAGAGATCTTGAGCTACTGCTTAAAACATGGCAGCCCAGGGATCTGCAGCACTGGGTAATTTTTGATGGCACAGCTGCATTGTTTGGAGCACACCAGTTTGCACCCATAAAAAAAAAGCTGAAAAAAGGAAGTTTTGTTCACACCGAGGACAAGTCATAGTTTCCAACCAGAGAAAATGGTTTTCACATGGGGGAAAAAAAATTTTAAACAAAAAAAAAAAAAGGCAAACATACACCAAAGTGAAACGAAATGGAGTTTGGAATTCAATGCTTGAACTACTGTGCAAATCTAGAAATGGAAACTGGGGAATGTATGACAGGAAAAGGGAATGATCAGGAGGTCGTTTTTAAATATTCTGATGTATGTTTTATATAGGAAGGTATCCTGCTATGATGTTATAATACAATAATAAGCAATTAATGGATATCACCACCAATTGCTGCATATGGGTTAAAGGCAACTTCCAGCCATGCTGCTGCTGAGAAAGGAAGGACTGGAAGAAAATGAACAAATTTTATCACTTTAGTTTAGAAATTCACTCAGCTTTTCCATTCAAACCAGATCTCTGTAATCATCTAGAGATTGTAAGAGTTTAGATGCCCAAGGAATGTTACTCTGGTGGCTGGACTGAGGATGAAGTTGCACCTAGTACTCAAAATTACGGCAGTGCTAATGGAATTAGAAGTTTTATAAAACCACATTTCTTGCACATGGGTGCCTCTTCAGAGTAAAAAACCCAAAGCCTCAGCAAATTATTTGCATAGATGTTCTGCAAAGTCCTCAGACATTTTTCAGGGTCACTAGGTCAGGTCATTACTCCATTTTTCTGAGTGCTACATGCAAGTGGCTCCCTCTAGAAAGAGGTCTGGACAGAGGAAGCATTGCAGCTTGGGATGTGACAAGTTTCTTTTTTAATTGTCACAAGAGCCAATACATTAAGATGATTTTTCTACTTCTGAAACTCACAGCCCACAATGAGAAAGAAGAAAAAAAAAAAAAAAAAGCAGCCAACGTGCATTCCCTGAACAGGAACATCTAGAACAGAGCCTTGGAAACCACAGCAGGCAGAAACCAGCTCCAGTTGTCTCTGAAACATGAAACTGGGAGCAAGGCAAAAAACAAATTGCAAACAAAACACAGAACTCCACTGCACCATTATCAAACAGGAACTCCTAGTGTATTCCCAGATTCCTCCCCACTTAGGCAGGAGTATTTTAAGCCCACTTTTAACCTTCCCACCCCCATGTGAGAGCAGAGATCAAAGCCAAGCCCTTTGCATGGACACCTTGCGCTGCACTTCCAAAGCCAGGCTCCCCCAAACACCACCCCGAGCCCTTTGAAGCCGCCCTAATGGTATCTCCCATTCTGCAAATCACACTTTTGTACTCCAAAGATCTTCCTCGGAGGAGATGTTAACGTGAAAGCACTCTCAGCTCGCAGGGACACAGCAGCAGAGGTGTGGGCAAGGCCATGGAACACCATTAGCAGGAGTGTGGGCTTAGGAGCTGTCATAAACACTTCATAATCACTCACACACAACCCCTGCCGCCTGCAACACGTTATTAAGTGCTGAATAGAGGGCCAATTGTAGGAATAAAAAAGCACAATGCTACAGATAATGACTTTCCTGAGGAGATTTGCACATAAATGTCAGATTGTTGCTTTTGCAGATTAAGCTGGAGAATGCAGGGTTGGGTTTTTTTGGTTTTTTTTTTTTTTTTCCCTTAGCTGGAATAACATTGCTTAATTACAAGCTAAATAGTCAGTGGGGCCAAGAAGGAAGGTTTGTGTAATAGCAAAGGGCACAAAAAAAGTGTTGCCAAATAAGCTCTTAAATATTAAGTCAATCACATAGCTGCCAGGTTTTATTGTGCTCAGGCTAAGCAAGGGGGGAAACGCAAAGGAGAAGCAACAATGTGAAAAACCCCCTCCAGTTTATGAAAAAACCCTCCAGTTTAGGAAAAAAAACCCTCCAGTTTATGAAAAAAAACCCTCCAGTTTAGGAAAAAAAACCCTCCAGTTTATGAAAAAAAACCTCCAGTTTATGGAAAAAAACCCTCCAGTTTATGTTCCCTCCAAATTTGCTGGATATAGAAATCCTGCTCTGCAAAGATGATTAAAACTGATGCTAAAGATCATTGTTCTGTGAAAATCTGCACTAACACAGGAGCCATTCCAACACTGACACTGGACTAACACGAAGTGTGCAGCTCCAAGCTGCACCTCCCTGGCTGTGCTCTCAGAATTTCACAGAATATACAAATAAAGGGCTGGCAAAATGATGCAATATCCCCACAGCTGACATTCTGAAGGTGGATGGTAAAGTATTTCCACATTTGACATTTTCTCCATTTCATTGCACATCCCTCCTGCTCATACTTCTGCAAAAGTTGAACAGCACGAAGAGAAGCTGTCCTGCAACTTATTTTTTGTTATTTTTCCTGAAATAGCAAATACTATCAAAAGCTAGGAATGATGAAGAAGTGAAATACATTTGGAAAAAATAAAAAAAGACAGCCTGACTGTATGGTTCTGCTAAAAAGAAGGCAAAATCAGGTATTCCATGGCCTAACTTGTGGTTTATTTGGACTCAAGGAAGGAAAAAAAAAGAAAGAAAAGATAAAAAGAAAAAAAGAAAACATCCATCCAGGGCAACATATCTCCCTCTTTTAGCAGAAAACACAGGTCCGTTCGGATAACAACATTTCAGCTGGGTAAAACAGGGTGTTTCGTGAGGATACGTGAGCTCAAGGCGATGTGACGCTCAGGGTAAGTTAATTAATTAATTAACTGATTGAGGGGGTGGTGCTGCCGCTCTTAGCTCGGTGTCCCAGCGCCCCCGTGTGGGCGCTTGGGGTAACGCACCGCGAGAGAAAATCCCATTTTGGCCGAAATCTTCCCCAGTTTCAGTTAAAAGTTCCTAAATTTTAATGAACAGTTCCAAAATACTGAAATACAGCGAAGTATATCAGGTCTCATTCCGTTTCTGTTAAACATTCCTTCAAACACAAAACCTCATCAGCTTATTTCCTCATTTGTGCTAATGAGATGCAAATCAAGAGGATAATGAGGTGCAATAAGGAAAAGCCCTGCCACGCCCATAAAACTCAATTAAACTGAACTTTTGCTGTAGAAATTAACATTATTTTCTAAGCTACTGGTATATAAACATATGTCCTCCACAGCTAACCAGAAAGTTGTAAAATGTACACATTTCTTTAAAAGACAATGTATTTTACAAAAGGAAAGAACTCCATCCTCTCTGCTTTATTCTGAAGGATAAGGAGTTGTGAGCAGTTTTGCTTTTTTAAGTTCAGACTTTTATGACCTACTGTATTCATCTTTATTCTCTCATTTTGAGAAATTTGGGGGAAATTCCCCAAATGAAGACCATGTGCCCCATTAACCACTCTGCAACACAAACCAGGGGGTGGGGATGACAGCATGAAATCAAACCCATATGCACACAGAGGCCTTCATAAAATTAAAATTGCAAATCATGTCCATGACAAACATGTGATTGTAAAATACTATTAATGCTGTCATATTTGAGTTCATGGGACAAACAAATCCTGTTGGTGTTTTTAAAACCCTTATCCTTTTCTGTTAAAAAAACAAAATCCAGTTTTGTTTTGGGGCTACAAACGATTCCAGAATGGCAAACACTGCTCCCAGTTTGAGTCTGGAGATGGACTTAGCAGGAATAATGTGCAAAAAGCCCTCAAAAATCTGCAGGTACATGAACTGAAGTGTTTGAGCTGTGCTCAGGATTATCTGAAGATAACCACATTACACACAATCCATATGACACTGATGGGAAGTGTTGGCTCTCTCCACTCCAGTGGGAGAAATTCAAGGTGAAATATTAAAGCTGGAACACCGAATTGACAAAGAAAATGAGAAGGAAGGAGGGGGGTGAGCTCTGAACTCACAGGTATGCTCCAGACTTGCATCCCATCGCTGTAGCCAATCAGCAGCAGCAGCGGGGGCTCATTCCCAGTGCTGTGGATTTCATGGAATTCCATGTTCCTGGATGTATCTGAATGACATTTCAACAGCAAAGCCATGATTAGCAGTCAGGACCAAGCTCTCAGCAACATCAGATGGTGTTCCCTCAACTGCCAGAACTAAAAAGCAACCAAAGTGCTTTAAATGCTGGAACAATACTGAAAAATATTCTTTTATATTTGCACCTGCAAGCACCACTGTTAAAGTTTCACAAAGTTTAGAGAAAGCTCTGTAATTTAAAATGATGGAGAAAAGTTTTCTGGATAACAAGATGGTCTAAGAGAAAATGGTGATTGATTCCCCATTCAGAGCTGAGCTCTTCCACCTGCTTATCCCTGTTCCTTTTTTTTTTTTTAAAGGAAGGTTGGGGATGGACTGAGAGAGAAGCTAAACCAGGGTTATTAAACTAGAAATTATCTATAATCTCCACGTGGCTTTATGGCCATCTCTGGCCAGTTAAGGTTTGTTTGCTTGTGGGTTTGTTTTCCCTTTATTTTTTATACATCTCAGGTATTTCCTTTTTAGGTTCATGTAACAAAACTCTTTGGAATATTCTTCAGAATCCTTCATGTTGTGTTCACATTTATTTTATGCAGCCTGTTCTGACTGGGCCTGGAAAGATCCTCTTTCACCAACCCAAATAAATCTTCTCTGTCTCTGATGCTCCCATGCTTTCAGTGAGTTTTGTTCATTCTCTCAGGGTTGAAAATGTCATTTAAGAGGGTTTTACCCAAGAAAAACATAATGTTTATGATTATTCTATTACAGAGAAAGCTGACTGGAATTATTGCACATGGACCCAAAACTCCCAAGTACAGGTGAGAGAAAATGAAGGCATACCATTTAAATCAGCATTTTCAAATCTGACCCAGATGATTTTCTCTTTTTCTTCTGGGGGGGTTCCACTGTAGGCCTGGACAAAAAGCAGAAGGGTTGAAATAAGGAAGATTAAGTGTGGTGTTTTCCCCCCTGTAAAAAGGAATTCTATTAAAAACCACAAACATGATTCATGGAGCTTATTGTCACCAATATTCACACAACAAAACCATGCTGAACATCACTCACTGATGTAGGAATGATAAAATATTTGTAACAATAAATCTTCTGGGGCAGGTAAGAAATGCCACGTGACTTAGAGTTAATAAAATTAAACACAGTGGTTTCTACAATCTTTAACTTCAGCAGTGTTGGAGGTGTTTTATCATTAAAATTCTCTTTAATTCACTTAAAAGCTTTGCAAGCCAGACTGAGGAAAGAAAGAGACCTTTACTACACAGTTTATATTACTGACACCTTTCAGTTCTGTTTGTGACAACTTTAATGCAGCCATTTAAAAGAGAATAAGCTGCAATTCCAGGAGAACACATCCATGTTTCAGCCCTGTGTTGCACAGATTCCCATAAAAAGATGAGATACAAAAAGAAATTGTGGAGTGAGACTTGCAGTGTTTGCAGCCTGGAGGTTTTACAGTCCTCAGGAGAAGCTGTGGTAGCAGGAACGTGAGCACCAGCAGGAATAGCCTCACTTCCAAATGAATTATAACAAAATACTGAGCACTAGTTGGGATTAAATATGAACACATCTTGTATAATCACTTTATACATGGCAGAAAAGCAATAACATGGACTAAAAATACAAATGTAAAAAGTAAGTGTGGGGTTTACTTTTCAAAACAAATCACATTCCACGCTTCCAAGGCAAGCTGATGTGTAAAATAAAACACAGACTGTATCCTTTAGCCAGAGAGGGGGAATGGGAGGCTGTGGAATGCAGCAATCTCTTAACTGAAACTTTAAATATGTTTCACTTTAACCCTGAGTCCAAAATGCATTTCACAAATTGATATTACTGAGGGCATTGTTTTTTGTATTATTACAGAATAAATGCACTGGGAATTCCTAAGAGGAAAATCATAAGGGAAGGAGACACTAAATCATTCCTTGGAATCAGAATCAGGAACATTTCCTGAAGTGAAATCAGCTGCAGTGCTCCCCCACCATGGATTACAGCTCCCTCAAAGAGTAAAACAAAATTAGTTCCCTTCTGCTACTGGGAGGCACATGGGCAACCAGGAAGGGACCATTCCAGTGCCATATTTATTATACATAAATATATTAAAAGATATAGATATACACATAAATTTTATTTATTTGTTCATTTATTTATTTATTAGATGAAATAATAAATTTACAAAGCTGAGTGAGGATTCCTGACACTGCTTTTTTTGTGCACTGGAAAAAAAAAAGTCGTTTTAAAGATCAACACCCTACCTGTGGCACAACATCTTGGAGGAAGGTAACAACACTCTCCATGTACGACTGTTCCCTGCAAAACAGAAGGAGAATTTCAGCCAAAGGAGTTCAGAAATGGTCTTGAATTACTAAATTAGATCAGCAAAGGGAAGCATGGGCAACCTTTAGCACATAGGAGAATACTAAGCATGCATTGCAGGCTTAATTTCACTGCCAAATTCTGATAATGTAAATTGTGGGCTGTGAGTTATGAAATAAAAGTCTGTAAAAAAGCCAAGTGATACCTGCTGATGGAATAAGTGCCTGGGGGCAAAGTACAAAATCTAAATTCAAGGAATAAGCCCTGTTCTCCACATCAGAGGGGCCTGAAGGGATTTGGAAATCACTCCTCAGGATTTTTCTACTTGAATTGGCTCTTACAACATGCAAATGAGGATTTAAACAATGACTGGAGCTCTCCTGGTGGCACAAGCAAACTTCCAGAGCTCCTGTGCACCATGGACAGTGCTGGCAGCACTCAGGGGCAGGGGGTGGAATAAAAGCTTCCCTAACAGCAAGGAGAGGCACTTCCAGCTAAGATTTTATAGCTTGGGAGGTTGATTCCCTGCTGGAAGTTCATCAGCAGCATCCATGTGGGGAGGGTTTCTAGTGCAAGATACATTTGTTGGGGCAGAGTTAAAAGCAATGCTCTGAGTAAGGCAGCCCTGCAGGAGCAGTGAGTGCCCTGTGTAAGTGCTGAGTAACCACAGCGTGGGCTGGGAGCAGCACACAGATGGTGCTGAAACCCTGCAGAAATTCTGCTGGTGCTTTGTGCCACGAGGAACACTGGAGGCACGCTGGCAACAAGAGCTGCCTTCACAAAGTCTGAGATTATTTAAGAAAAGCCTTCAGGTTTTCTTTAGGCAGCTCCGAAATTAACTTTTATGCTGCTGGAATTTCTCCTGTGCCAACTCAAGATTTCTCATAGCAACAAAGGAGAACTGTAAATGAGGAACTCTGGATGGCCAGAGGTGCTTTTTTTCTGAAGCTGTGCAAGATTGTTTTAATAAAAACAGGAGTGTTTAGCACTGAAAATGCAGCACTCTGGAGAATTTAGGACTACACACAACCATACTTGAACTCAAATGCTGCAACACCTCTTTGAAATAAATCTGAAATGTGAAGTTTTACATTCCAGAAAGACTACTCCAGCCCATGACCAAACCAGGCATCCCAGGATTTCTGCATCCCAGGTTGTCCCACTCAGCTTTAGGCTGAGGCCTCACAAACAAGCTGTGGTTTCTTCTGTGCTGATTCTTGTCTGATTTATGTAGGTCACCCAAGCTGCCCCTGCACACCTTTATTAAAATGCCTGGCCACAGCTAGAGTGTTAAACACAGTGTCTGAGGCTGCCCTGGGAATGCCAACCAGCCAGAGTCATGCTGCCTTCATGGTTCAGCTCATGGAATTGCACTTTTTTCCCCTCTCCCCAAGCACATCTTGAACCCAAGCTGATGTCTGGGAGGTGTTTTATTCACAGCGTGTGCTCTAAATCTCCCCCAAAGTTGAAAAAATTCCAGGGAGATGCCTCTGAAGTGGTTAAAAACAACATAACCCACGAAAAAGCCCAATCTTCCTTTAATAATGATGCAGAAAGTTCACATGAGCAGCAGAATGCTGCTGAGTGCTCAGCACACACAGAGTCATCAAAAAGAGTGACATTTTTGAGGCACAAACAGGTACCTCAAGAACAAAACACCATGTTTAAAAAAATAACAGATAATCATCTTCAGAACAGATAATCAACTTCTTACAGTGTTTTTCTATTATAATACTTTTAAAGCACATTTTGAAGAAAATGTTTTACAGAGAGGAAATGCATTTGTTGTGGAATTTTGCCACATTAAAAAACGGCTGCAAGACAAAGCTCTGACACAACTTTTTGTGCTACAATGATCAGTTTCTTGTGCTCTTCAATAAAAATGAAGTTTCTGGAAATACACAGTTATCTCCAAGGGCACAGTAACACCCCCTGAAGTGGACATTTCCATACAGTGCCATTTTGCAGCAGCATAAACATCCCAAGGAAGAAAGAAAAACTGCTACAAAACTCCTTTAAGAGACAAAGACCATAAATCTTCTAGGCTGTCTTACAGCCCAAAAGCTCTTTTGCCATGAAAGCATTGTCATGTGCACACAGTGAAAATCAGGATGCCCAGGCACAAAAAGTGTTTGTCAGGTGCTCTGACCAGAAGGATGGAGCTTCTTCCTTTTTTCTTGGTTTTGTTCTTTTAATAAAATAAAATTTTAAAAATCCACAATTCTTCCTGGAGGACTTTAATGACAAGTTTTGTATGCTTTAATATATCCACTCCTGGGACAAGGTGTTGTTTAAAAGAACAGCAAGAAAGGATCACATGTGGCACATCCCTCTGGCCTAAGGAAGAAGCTGGCATCACTCTTCTACATTGCAGTGTTTGTACAGCAAAATGGAGCAAACAACAACAAAACTCTGCAGCAATCAGCTTTTAAACACACAGCTTTGGTGTGCAATTGCAGAGGATGGGGTCCCACTCAGGGAGACAGCAATGCCACGTGCTGACTTTATTGGACAACGCTCAACGCTCCAAAACTGCAGCGTCAACACAAGCTGCCTTTGGGGAGGGGGGGGAAAAACCCAAACCAGCTCAGGCTGGGTTCTTCCACAGGAAAACCAAACCCTTTTCAGCAAGGGCTGTTCTTCTAGAAGGTTCTTACGTGGCAGCTTGAGGGCGAACCACCACTCCTCCAGTGCAGCGACTGGGGCGGCGCGGGGACTCTGTCGCCATCGTTCCTGGGCACACACCTGCAACAAACACAGCATTTCACTACAATTCCCACAGCAATGCTCGTTACACGGCTTCTTCGTATCTTCTTCAAGGTGGTGAGAGAGGGATTTCACTTACACAGGCCTGGAGGCCTCTTTACAGCACTTTTTTTAATGAGGAAAAAGAAAACCGTGCACCAAGCAGGCAACTTCTTCAGTCACTACAGTTCCTGGAGTGTTTGTGAAAACAAAAAAAACAAACCTGCATGATAAAGTGGAAAAGTATCTCAAACTGTACTAGATGATTTTCAAGGAGCCCTCCAACCCAAACCATTCTATGATTTATTCCATGATTAAAGATAGTGGTACGGGTGCACAGCTGTCATCACCATTACACCATCCCACTATTTCCTAATGGGCCGCTGTCTCAGCGAACAATTATATAAAAATAACATGCAAACACAATTGCAGCGTAGTGTACTCTTGGAAATATGGGTTGCCTTGCAGCTCACACATTCTACTGCTTTATATCAGCTTTTTGTGCCATCCTCAAGTTTTCCTTCACACTTGTGCTCTCCAGGGGAAAACTCTGTGTAACATTCCTAAAGGCAGAAAGCACTTGAGGAGCACCACAGACCCCAGCCAGCTCTTCTGGGAACCTCCTCAGCTGCTCTGTGGTGTCCCCTCACCCCAAACCTGTTCACAAAGCAAAAAAAAAAAGCCAAATCTCCAACGTGGTATCAGTTATCAGCATCATTTCACGTCAGGCCAGACTCTACAAGGGCCAGCCCATTGAGGGAGGCAGGATAACCACTCAGAAATTAGTAGCAAAATAGTGATTAATAACAAAACGCTCCGCAGCACAACAGCAGCCTGACACAGGCGCCGAGGAACCCTGAAAGGCGAAATGTCACGGAAAGGATGAAATCACCCCACGGACACCTGCCCCTGCCGTGCCCTGAGCGCCAACACCCTGTGCCACCCCACCCCGAGGGGGAGCGAGCACCGGGACCGATTTCAGCTCCCGATCCGGGCCTCGGCACAGCCGCGCCTCAGCGCGGGGCACCCGCGGAGCCGCCGCGGCCGGGCCGAGGGGCCGGGGCCGCCCGACCCCTCCGGAGCCCCGACAGCGGCCGGGCCGGCCTGGGCACCCTCCGCCGCCGCTATTGAGCAACTCCCCACCAAACGCCGCGACCTGCCCGGCCGCTCTCCCGCCGCCGCCCGCTGAGCGGGGCCGCGGCCTCTCGGAGCGCGCCCGCCCCTCGCTCCACACCCCGCGCCCTCCGGCCGCAGCTGCCGGGGGTCCCCCAGGCCTCACGGGCGGGCCTGCCCTGCTCGCCGCCCCCCGCTCCGGCCGCTGCCCGGCCTGGCCTCCCCGCGGTGCCGCTCCGAGCCGCCGCGCGCCCCCGGCCCGGGCCACCCTCACCTGCCGGGCTCCCGGCGCCACTGACACTGTTTGGGACCCCCCGCGCAATGACACCCAGCGCACCGCGCCCGCAGCCAATCGGAGCGCTCCGGGGGCGGGCCGCGTCCCGCTCCCAGCCAATCGGCGGCCGCGCTGCCCGGCGGTGGGCGGGGCGCGGCGGGACGCGGCCGGGGCGGCGAAAGGCGGGCGGCGCTGCCCCCCCCTCCCCCTCCCCACCCCCGGCGCGCGCCCCGCGGCTTTGTTTACATCGGGGATCTCGCGAGAGCCGCCGCGCGCCGGGGGCGGCCCCGCGCGCGCGGGGAGGGGAGGGGCGGGAGGGGGAGGCGGGGCCGGATTGGAGGGGCGCGGCCCCCGCGCGCGGTGACGTCACATGGAGGGCGTGGTCTGCCGTGAGGGGCCGTGAGGGGCCGTGAGGGCCGTGAGGGGCCGTGAGGGGCCGTGAGGGCGGGATCCGCTCGGAGGGGCCGGGGGAAGGTGGGGAACGAGCAGAACGCCGCAGGCAGAGAGTCCCGGCAACGGGGAAAGGCCGCAGGGCCGAGGCGTCCCCCAGCTGGAACGTCTCCAGGCTGGGGAGCTCAGGGATAGAGCAGGTTCTTGAGGGGAGAAGAGCTGGTGCCCCTCAGAGCTCGGGTGCTGTGGCAGCGCTGGAGACACGGCTGAAGAGGGGCCTCAGAAGCCCCAGAGGGGCTCCAATAGCCATGGAGAGAGACTTTGGACACGGGCCTGGAGTGACCGGACACAGGGTATGGCTTCACGCTGCCAGAGGGTAGATTTTGATTATAGAAAGAAATAATTTCCTGTGAGGGTGGTGAGGCCTTAGCACAGAGTGCCCAGAGCAGCTCTAGCTGCCCCATCCCTGAAGTGTCCAAGGCCAGGTTGGACAGGGCTTGGAGCAAGCTGGGACTGTGGGAGGTCCCTGCCCATGGGTGATGTTTAAGTTCTCCTCCAGCCCAGCCCAGCGTGTGATTTATGTTTACAGGTGTCCAGCACTGCCCAGATGCCTCAGGGTGACACACAGGGCCCTGGCTCAGGTTTCCAGACAGTGGCACCAGGTCAGGAGAGGGTGACCTGTGCTGGGAATGCACCTGACTTCTGTGACAACACCATCATCCGCATAGCAGAAGAATGAAACAGTGACTGAAAACATTCACAAAGTTCCTATGAGCAGGTTTGCACAGCTCGGAGCTTTATTTCGCAAGAAAAAGTTGGAACTCGGGTTTGATCTTACCAAAGGAGCCTCTGTTAACTTACCAGGTGTAAATTTCCCCTGTCTCAGCTTTGAATATTCATCTCAGAGAAGTCAAATGATAAAAGAGGTGGGCAAAGTATACCCAGGAGTAAACTGCTGCCAGTTTCTGCCCAGTGCAGAGGAGCTCTGGCTGTTTAATCCTGACCATCATCCAGCAGCTTCTCCAGGAAAAAACTGTAGGGTTGGGTTAATTTATTAAGAGTTAAAATAAAATTCAAAAGGTGGAGAAGCCTGAGTTTTTAACTGCTTGAGGAAACTTCAATGAGACTCACATTTCTGAGTGCAGCAGAATTCTATGGAAACTTAAATTTTGCTTCTGTGTAGAGCAAAAACCCTGGGAAATTCACTACAAATCTTTTTTCTTTTGCATATTTCCCTTATAAGTAGTAACACAGTCATCTAACCGAGGTGTTACAGTCACTCTTTAGAAGGTTCAGTGCAAACTAATTGAAAACAGGTAATTATTATTATTATTATTGCAAAGGTTGTTGCCAGGCAGTTGCCACACACAGCTGTGGCTTCTGCAGCCTTTCCTCCCCATCTGGGGCAGAATTTCAACATCACAGCAAAACTTTATGAACTGAAGTTACTCCCCACATCCACAGAAATAAATCCTTGCAGGATCCAATTTGGACAGGCCGTTCCTTTCATCTCCTAAGGCAGCGCTGTGTTCCCAGCATGGATGAAAGGGAATATTTTCAGGAATAAAATCCCCCGGGATTTCTGTAACCATGGTAACACATATAGATAGCAGGCCTGGTTCCAAGCCGTGCTTTATTGTTCCAGCAGTAAAGAACTGGGTTCTACAAATAACCATCCTGGGCACTGGAATAAAGTACTGCCCTTTTGCTTTCCCATCAAAATAAAAATTTAAAATGTTAATACGTTGCTACAGTTAAACATTCAGGATAAAGTGCCAAGATCAGTTCTGTCACAAATCTAACTGGGATGTCTTGTTTCCTAAGCCACAGTGGGAAAGGGGAGAGTATTCAGATATTTAATGAACACCAGATAAATATGAATATTTTTGTAATAATAAATTCATATTTCACTGCTGAATAAATAACAGGACTTGAGCTTGAAATAAAAATTAAAAAATAAAAAGCATCCCCATCAAATTTTTATGTGTTTTATTGAGGTGAACATACACGTGGTCCACATAGTCAATGAAAATAGTCATAAAATAATTTAAGAACTTGTGTTGAAAGGTATTAGCAGCACCATCGGTATTGGAATAGCAGAAAACACATCTCAGGAGGGCAGTGATGCCTGGGTAAAATGCCATCATTTGGAACAGGGGATGGGAATGGCTTTGTCGGATGCTCTGGGGAGTTGGAGTTTTTAAAACACACTTTTTTTGCTAAATACTTTTGACGATTATTGTTACAAAAAAATACAACTAAATAAGATACTGCATAGTATTTTAATTAACATAAAATCGACATTGAGGTGTGTAAAGCAAGACTCAAATCTCTGCTTCCACATACATTTCATTTCTGAGTAGAGAAATCTAAAATTTAAAACCAAAATATAGACCTAGTGTATTCTCTAAAAGACACACTTTAGGTGGAACATATCAGACTACGAAAATACATATCTTCCATTCTGTTTAATAATTTACTTTAGTTAAAAAGTTGTGAAATTCTCCTCACAAGAAGTGTATACAAATTGATGACTTTAGTAAATTAACAAAAAGGATTATTTTACTTTTTGTTTTGTTTTTGTTTTTTTTTTTAAAACAAGGCTTAGCCCCGCCGTAACAATTATACAAGGAAGAAAAGAGACTACATTTATATGAAGGAATACAAATTTACACACATTTTACAGTGACTTATACCCTACACATCTACAAAATTCACAGTTATAATACAAGCAAGTACAAGGCTGGGATAAAGCTGTCGGATACCAAAAAAAGTTCCTACTTTTAAAAAAAAAAAAAAAAAAAAAATCAAGGGGAAGAGCTTCAAACTTGTGCACCCACTTGCAAAACTCTGCCGGGATGGGAGGAGGCTCAGCAGACGCACACGGCTTTCCTGGGCGGGTGGAACAGGGAGCTGCTGAGCTTCTTCTGCCCGCGGAGGCTGCGCCGCATGGCCAGCTTGGACGGGCTCCTGCGCTGCGCCGCGCCCTCGCCCCGGCCCAGCCCCCGCCGCGGCTTCTTCAGCGCCGGGCCCGAGTTGGATTCCTCCAGTGTCCGCTTAAAGCTGGCCGGGGGCGTCCTCTCCGCGTCCTGCGCCTTGCTTTGGCCGTTAGGGGACACCTTGAAGCCTTTTTGGTCCGTGCCTGAGTTGGCCGAGTTGGAAGGGGAGAGGCTGACCGACAAACCATTGCTGTAGGATTCCTGTAGCCTCAAAGCCAGGGCTTTGCTGCACTTCTCCTCCTGGGGGGCGGAATCCTTCGGGGTTCCTCCTGAGGAAGGTAAATTGCTTTTGGCAATCTCGTTTGGCAGCTCCAGGTATTTTTCTGAGAGCATGTTGCTGTGCAGGAGGGGAGGAATGGGCTCAGCAGAGTTCAGTCGTGGCCAGGGGTCATCTTCTACAAGCTGAGGGAAAAGGAAACAAAATACTTAGGCATAAATATAATCACAGAATCACAGAATGATTTGGGAAGGGACCTTCAAGATCACTTGGTTCCAAACTCTGCCATGGGCAGACACCTTCCACTGTCCCAGCTCGCTCCCTGTCCCACCTGGCCTCGGACGCTGCCAGGGAGAGACTTTATCCCATGAGGGTGCAGACAGTGTGTGGCACTTTGAGAATTTCCCTGAGCCTAATCAAAGGCAGGAGAATCCTACTCCACAGCAGACTCATCTTCTCTCCCTGTTGAGAGGTGGAAACAATTCTGACTGGGGACGTGAAACTGCAGCTGCAGAACACCGAGGGCTCTGCAGGCAGCTGCTGGGAACCCAGGGAAAAGCAGTGCCTGTAACCTCTGTAATCTGCAGCAGCATTTCCAACACCCAGCCAGGACTTCCCTCCGGACACTGACCCCTGATTTACGTGTGGTCAGTGGCCAAAGAGCAGCAAGAGGCTCCTGACCTTTGTCATGTTCAGCACTCCCAGTTACTGCATAACCAGGTTATCAGGGGCTGGACAAGCTCCTCCTCACAGCTGCCCACGCAGAGGGGCAGTGTCAGCCGTCTGAAAATATTCCTGTTTGCTGTGCAAAGTGACACTTTTTATTGTCTATGGATCCCTCACAGCACATCCAGCCACTCCCTGGGAAGCACAGGCAGTGAGGGTGCCAAGAACCAGGCACTTCCTAAACTCTGACCCTCAACTCTTCTGCAGCCTCTGAGAAGTGTTTGTGCCTCATTCTCGGTTTTACCAACAGGAAAATGGGGACAATACTTGCTCTCACTATCCACAGGGGGATTATGAAAATTAGTGTTTATGCAGCGCCCTGAAGATAGGAATTCTGACCTTATTAAAGATTTAATTGTGAAGTCGTCCCTGGTTACTCAGTGAGTCCTTCAAAAGTAAATTTCAAGGCCACACTACACTCCCTCAGTGGAAGGCAAATGGCAGTTATTATTTTAAGAAAATCATTTGCTGGAAACTGAAATGCACTCAGCTGAATCAGTCAGGGACCCATCTCAGGTGAATAAACAGATGCTTATGACACCACAACCCAGAACAACTCCAGGTTTAATAAAATGCACTCCAAAAGAAAAGATAATCAGGATGGTTCCCAGCATCCACACTGGTTTTCCACTCCTCTGAGGCTGCCCATGTGTAGACAAAACCATTTAGACAACATTCCTTTACTACATTTAGCTACACAAGAGGGAAGACCTTTATGAATGGAATTTTAAAGGTTATTCTTCATCTCAGTTCCTGCAGAAGCCAGAAGGACACACAGAGAGCAGCTCTGGCAATGCTACTTCAGCTGCTCAATTTAATTTCTGACATTGTGTCACATAAAACTTAGTTTTATGTTTTTTATTGTGCAAGACATTTCATGCTGTGGCTCTTTTCCCCAGCATCTCCTGCTGGTGCAAACAGCTGAGACCGAAGGCGGCTTTGGGAAGCCAAGGAAGGGCACTCACCGCTGGAGAGTGATGTAACAAAACAGGAAAAATAAACCACGAATCACCAACTGAATTTCTCAACAATCCAATCAATCTTCCTCACTGGCCTCAGGAATACTGGAATTAATTTGGTATTAGTAATTGCTGCCAGAAGGAAAAGCAATTAAGAAATATTTTTGTTTAATTAAGAAACTTTGGTTTCCACCTATTTCCAAATTAATTGTTTTGGCAGGTAGCAGCTGTCAGGCATCAAGGCCAGCCCTGCTTCCCTCACAGAAACTGTGATTGAAAATTTTAGGAGCATTTAAAACTTAATTTTTTTTCCTCAAGATTTTACTAGGTTTAAAGCTCTTTGCACGGATTTTGCTCCACTAGATGAAAGGGGAGGAGACAAAGTTGAAGCTTGCCATTTTATTAGCAGCTTGTTTCTCCCAAGGGAATGTTTAAAACTCCCTTTCTAATTTCTGCTTTCTTTTCCTTTGCCCAAAGGACAACTATCTGAAGATTCTGCAGAACATCAAAGGACAGTGACTTAAATCAGGAGCAGCTGGTAATTACTGAAACAAACAGCCACTCATAACTACACTCCAGCTCTTAGAGGGGGGGGGAAGAAAAGCCACAAAACAACAAAACAAAAACCCTCTGAAGAGCTCTGCTTTATGTTAACAACTCAAACTTGCAGCCTCCAGAAAGACCTTATGTTATGATGTCTCTGCCTCCAACAAAGAACATCAAATCAACCAAAGGAAGATAACGAGATCTCCCAGCACAGAAAGAAAATGTTCTTTACAGCAACATCTGTTGGAACAAATTTAACCTTAAAAAAAAAATAAAATCAAAGCCCAACAGCACTACAACCAAACAAACCCAAATCAAAGCACGCCCTGTCAGGAACAGGTTCACAGTCTGCAATCCCCGGGCTGGGCAAGCTACACAAGCACCTGGCAAGGCAGGAAGAGAAACTGCAGCCCAGCCTTGATTTCTAAGGGGTGTGTTGGATGGTTTCTTTTTTATACCTCTGAGCCCCACTCTGCTTCTTCTCTGTCTCAAAAGGCTGCCTTGAATTTTGGGGAGGATCTCAGGAAAGTTACTTTAAGAGACAGTGCATTTCAAGGTTTGTAAAGTAACAGTACTCATTTCTTCCACATTAGGGAGGGAGCACAGATCAACAGCTACCAATAAACAACCAGCAGCAATTCTGAGCTTTCATACACCAAAGGCAGAGTGTTAAACTTCTTTAATAAACACTGTTAAAAGTTGGTCCACTCCTCAAAACCTTTGCAGGTGGAAGAATTGAGAATATGTTGTAACTGTGGATTTCACAGAATATCCAGAGCTGGAAGAGACCCACAAGGATCATGGAATGGCAACACCCTGTTTTAACCAACTGAGCCTATCTCAGCAATAGATTATCTAGACATACACAGTAAAAATTCCAAATTAAAAACAGCAACACTAAATAATGACGCACACTGACATCTCAGGAGTTTCTATGAGTATTTCTGAATCTCTGGCGACGTTCTGCTCGCCCCAGGGAGGCAGAAAGGGGGCACGGAGAGCCCTTACCTTGAGGGGGGGCGTGCAGCAGCGGGAGGGGGGGAGGCTGCTGGCATCAGGGCTGCTGTAGCTGGGCCCCTCGGCCAGGTTGAGCACCAGCTCCTCGTCGCCGTCCCAGCGGCCGCGCTCGCGCAGGGGCGCGATGCAGATGACGATGGCGCTCGTGTTGTCCGCCCGCAGCATCCGCTGCCTCCAGCGGCCCAGAGCCCGCCCCACCAGCATCCGGGCACAGGACTGCCGTGCCTCGCCCTGGGGACACACAGGGACACTGTCACACAGAGCCACCAGCATCGGGGCACAGGACTGCCGTGCCTCGCCCTGGGGACACACAGGGACACTGTCACACACACAGAGCCACCAGCATCCGGGCACAGGACTGCCGTGCCTCGCCCTGGGGACACACAGGGACACTGTCACACAGAGCCACCAGCATCGGGGCACAGGACTTCTGTGCATCACCCTGGGGACACACAGGGGACACTGTCACACAGAGCCACCAGCATCGGGGCACAGGACTGCCGTGCCTCGCCCTGGGGACACACAGGGACACTGTCACACACAGAGCCACCAGCATCCGGGCACAGGACTGCTGTGCATCACCCTGGGGACACACAGGGACACTGTCACACAGGGACACTGTCTCACACACACAGAGCCACCAGCAGCCCGGCACAGGACTGCCGTGCCTCGCCCTGGGGACACACAGGGACACTGTCACACACACAGAGCCACCAGCAGCCTGGCACAGGACTGCCATGCCTCACTCTGGGGACAGTCACACAGGGACACTGTCACACACACAGGGACACTGTCACACACACAGGGACACTGTCACACACACAGGGACACCAGCATCCCGGCACAGGACTGCTATGTCTCGCCCTGGGGACACACAGGGGACACTGTCACACACAGCATCACACAGGGTGTCACGCAGAGCCACCACCTCACCACAAGGCACCTCATGCCACACACATTCCTACAAACCATGCCCCAAAGCATGAAATAGTAATTAAAACACATCTTCCTTCTTAAATCCACCTTTACATCGGTTTGTGGTATATTCCACAGGCATACAGTGCTTTAAACAGCAGAAATAGCTGTAACACAACCTACAGCCTTTCCAAAGCCCCTCGTGGGGTTTGCAGTGTGTTTACTCTCTGATGCTCCAATATAAAGTCTCAACTGTTTTGTAAAATAAATCAGAGAGTAATTTAATTCAGTCTAAACAATCTGCTTTATAACATGCACCTTAATGTGAAATAAACTTAATGTTCAGCATTTT
The DNA here is from genome assembly GCF_026979565.1 of Vidua chalybeata. Lineage (NCBI taxonomy): Eukaryota > Metazoa > Chordata > Aves > Passeriformes > Viduidae > Vidua > Vidua chalybeata. The sequence goes on from NC_071549.1 coordinate 9,460,041, forward strand.
GTGTAACTTCCTTAGAGAAGAAACTCATTATCTCCTTTATTACAGACAACACTCTGCAAGTCAAATTTCCCCAAAACATAAAGCAAACAATTGAAACTATGTTAACACCCGTGGTATTTAACATCAGCCACATTGTACCAACTTTTCTGTTGTGGCAAAACCATCAATCTGCCTAAAGCCCACCAGCTCTGCGGGGTACTTTTCATCCCTACCAGGCTGAGCAATTTTTAGAGGTAACAAGGATGAAATTTCCACACTGAGTTCTGGCCACTGCTCTCACCGTGAAATACTTCTTCTCCTCGTGATCCTGGCACATGGAGATGGCATCCTGAGGTGGGATCATGTTCCAGAGCCCGTCACTGCCAAGGATGATGTACTTGTGCTTCTGGGGGTCAATCGTGTGCACGCTGGTGTCGGGCTCGGGGGACACAACAAATTCCCCACTGTAGAAGTCGTAGCTCCACAGATCACCTGGCAAAGCAGAAAATGGGTTGGAATTGTTACATAACACATGAGAAATCTCACTCTTGGAAAATAGAGAAAAATGTTCCATCCCAGAAAATCCATCACCATCAGCCTTGAGTCACCAGCAGGAACATAAAGAAATTCCAGCCCAGTCACTGCTCAGCTGCTGCCACCTTCTAATCCTCTTTAAACTAAACCAAGCCATAATCAGAGGTGTTCTACTCTCTTAAAACAAGTATTTGTGGAAAAAGGAGAAATGAAACATATTAATACCTAGAAAATGGTGAAACCTTAACCACTCTCCAAACTAAAACCTATCTGAATTAATTGAGCTCTCCTCAAACAGAAGCAAAACCTTGCTTTGTTGATCCCACACCAAATGGGCAAATATTTGTGTGTGCAGGTGCCACAGGGAAGGGACAAAGGAAAAAGCAAAGGAGGAGACTGAAGCCCTTTCCCTGTTAAATTCCCTTTGCCATTCCTTTTCCTCCCACAGCTCGAGCATCACTTGCAAAGCCACACGGGGCTCTCTGAGCTGAACACCACGTGCCAAGTTTGGGAGCTGGACAGAAGCCACAGGAACATGGGCACTGCCTGGGCTCCAGCAGGAGGGCAGCAAATAAGAGCTCAAGCCTCTCCCTGGGATGGCCTCGTGCAGGGAACATTTCTATTTTTAAATGTCTCTCACTGTGTGAATGAGTTTGGGGTCACCTCACCAGAAACAAAGCTGAACAACGCATCTGAGTCAAACCAGCCCCTGGTTCAAGAGCTGCCTCCAAACCATCCTCAAATAAAAACCACTCCAGCAGAAAAATGCATTTCCATATCAATTTATTTCAATTCTATTTATCAACTACACTTGAAAAATTAAAAACCTTTTCTAAGCCTAGGTCTTCAAATCAAGAATAGTAATAATTTGCCCTAGCACCTCTTTTTAAAATTTATTTACATGTTCATAAACAGCTTCCTGTAGTGATAAGCAGCAAAAAGTAACATTATTATTACTTGCAAGCACTGGCTACATTTTTCTGTGCAGAACACACAGCTCTAAAAGCAGAAATTAATTGAACTGTCAGAGCTGAGCAGCAAACAGAAGCTCAACAACTCAAGAGCAAGGTTTTGTCATGCTCTTCCTTTGCTTTCTGCTGGACAAAGCCTGGAGCTTCTTCCACATCCATCAGCACCCTTTTAAAGACAATAAATAAGCTTTTTGTCTTCCTCCTTGCCTCCATTAGCTTTGCCTTAAGCTATCAACCAGTTGAAAAGACTTTTCCAGAACCAGGAAAGGGAATACTTCAACTCAATTACCCCACTCCACCGCAGCCCATCCTCATTAAAGCTCCGATTCTCGATTCTCCGCGGCCGCCGCAGCCCCACAAGCACATGCTGCTAATGAGCGCTAATTAAAAGCCAAGCCTGCCCCTACAGAGGTGCACTCGGCTGCCACAGCCTGCCGACAAAGCCAGCTGGCAGCGAGATCAAAATAAATACTGTAACACCAGAGCTGAGCAATTATTGCATGTGAACTGCCACGGAAAGTCCTCCCGCACTCCGAGTTTCTCACATCGCTCTGGCACGGCCACAGCAGGTAAAACTAACAAGAGCAGCATCCATTTCCAATATATACAAGATTTTTACACATCCATTTGCCAGTTTGTTCATACTCATGTGGGAGAAATGACAAAATGTTATTAGCTGAATCGGGTTTTTAATTAAAAACACTGTGCTGGGTGATAAAAATAACCTGATGTTCATTAATTTGAGTTCTTTAATACATGTGTCATCGTGTCCATCTGCTGCCCTTCCCGAGGAAACAGCCAAGCAGTCATCACACTGACTCCAGGGGATCTGCTCCAAGAGAAGGAGGCTCCTCACAGGGATAGCTGGGAATATCACCGTGGCCACAAGGCCAGCTCCAGGAATTACAAACTCCTGAAGGGCACAGAGTGACCCCACAGACCCTTCCAACCCTGAGCCCACCATGGCCAACCCATCTCCCGGAGAGGGGAACATTTCTATTTTTATTTCTTGTTTTTCCCTGAAGGGCAGAGCTCCCCAACCTAAGGCAAAGCTTTCTGGAGCTGCTGCCCAGCTGTGCCCCCCTCCCTTTCCCTGCCCAGCTGTGCTCCCCCCTTTCCCTGCCCAGCTGTGCTCCCCCCTTTCCCTGCCCAGCTGGAGAGTTTAACACCCCAGCAACACAAAGCCTGCAGAGGTATTTTCTGTGGCAGCATCTGTACAACTCTGGGAAGGGAAAAGGGAGAGGAGAGCAGCCAGAAAGCAGAGAACACGTTTCCATGAGCATTTCAAAGTGCTCTGAAGTCTTTAATTGTGTTCCAAAGCAAGCAGGCAGAGCAGTGACCCTCTGGCAGCCTGGGATGTGCCAGAGGCTGGTGCTCCAGGGCTGCAATGCCAGGCTCTCAGGCTTCCATTTGGGAGCCAGACTGTTTTTGTTCTGAATTAAAACCCAAACATTCACAAAACTCTTGACAATCTTGTTCTTTAAAAACTTACACACTGGGAGTATTTCTTTCAGTGTGAGGTTTGCATATTTCTTTTCCAAACAACAAAAAAAAAAAGTTATTAATGTAGCTCCTTCCATATCTTCCAGAAAAACCTGTTTCTTAGTCCTGACTCAAACCAGAATAATATACAGAGATCTACACTGCATCTTACAAAATGAAATAGATATTTGAAATCAGACACTAAAGGAGCAGAAACTAATTCAGCTGCCTGTAAGAATATATCAAACTAGGCCGTCTCTCTTACTGTTACCTTGTAAAATACAACAACAAAGCTACTTCTAAGTCAAGTGCTGCCAGGAAAGTAATGGAAGTTACACACAAAAACACCCATCGTGTAAGTGGGCTGGACTGGATTAAGCCCAAAGCCTTCTTAGAGCAAAAGCATGTCCAGAAATTACATAAATCAAGTCTTTCGTTTCAGTTTCTGGAGATGCTGTTTTGCATATAAAAAGGGCTTTTGATTTTAATAGAGGAAAGAAAACTTTACTTTCATAACTCAGTCCAAAATAAAACCTCAATTTGATTAATCCCAGAGCTTTTTAAATCAAAGTTTTTCTCCACAAAGAGCCACAGGTGCCCTCACATGATGTGTGTTACACACAGATCCCCAGAGCAAAGCACACACTGCATTTGGCACAGCACATTTATTATTTTGTCTCAGGGCTGAAGAAAATTGTACAAGTTACAGCAAGATATCCTGAGGACAAGAAAAGAATCCCAAACACACCCCAAGTTTGTCTGGTTTTATAGAGATAAAACAGAAAAGCAAATATGAATAGAAGCTGGAAATTGCTGTAAATACATCTTATACAATTCCATGTGACTCAGGTTCATGGCCTACAATGGAGCAGGAAGGAAAAACTGAGTGGCAGCTGTGCCCACTCTATTTGGTAATTTAATTTTAAAAACAGTTTAATGCACGTAAACAACCCTAAAATCTTACACAGCAATTTCCTCAGATCATCTGAGGTCAGCCATAGCCTCTTCTCCAGGATTTCATGGTATGTGCATTCAGAGAGCTTCACAAAACAGCTCTGGCATCCAGTCAGTTGTTCTGGAAAACAGCTTCCCTATCCCTGTCAAAGATTCCTGCAGCAGCTCCCCGTGGATTCCCTGCTCTGGTACAGAACTGCTCCTAGAGGGCAGCAGGAAATTCCTGCTCCTGGGGAGAGTCAAACCTGTACAGTGGAAGCTGCTCCACCTGAAAGAGGGGTGAGTCTATTCTATTCTACATTAAAAAAAAAGGGAAAGCAGAGTTCACGTTCCCACAGGAGGGAGTGGTTGAACTAACGGGCTCCTGGCTCAGGTTTCATCCTTCATTCATTCAAACACCTCCCAAACAGCTCCAGCAGTGCCAGGCAATCCCTCACCACACATTCCTGACTATCTATTACAAGACAAATCAGTATATTAAAAAAAAATATGTTCTCATTGCCCAGAAAAGGTCAGCAGAAGTAGCTGTGAAAACACAGGACTACAGTTTAAAATGGTTTATTAGAAGATGCAGCAACCTGCTGTGTGCATTAAAGCATCTTACAGATGCTCTACAGGGACAGCACAAAGCCCAAATACTTCTGACTTGTTATGGGGCTATAAATAAATCCAGCATTGTTTAAATACTTAAATACAGCCACTGTGCATACCACAAATGCTTATTTTAGGGCAGAAGGGCACTTCTGACAATCAGTATGGGGAAGGGTATGTAAACAGAATTAATCTGGCCACAAGGATTTCTCCTGCACCAGGATTTTCTGCTGGCTGAATGCAACTTTTCTACGGTGCTTTATTCCTGCTATTTCCAAAACCTTTCCTCAACTCCTTAAGAGTGCATTAGACTTAAAGACTTGGGGGATGAGACTACATCAGTATATTTTAAAGTGTTGTAAGAGACACTCAAAACACCATCTATGATCTAAATTTTAGGGGTTTTAATCAGATAATCTCCCTCATTCTAAATATAATAAATTCCCAACTCTAAGCTTCTCTGTTGAGAGATTCTTGTTATCCTGCTAAAAATTTTTATCCAGGCTGGGAGCAGGCAGGAGGGGAGGCTGGTCCCAGCATGGGGTTTGAGCTTTCAAATCCCAGAATTGGTAAGAGATAGGTGTTCCCATTTTTTGGACCTGAAAACTCTCCAGTAATCCTCTCTTCATGCACTTGCTGGCAAAGAATGCACTGGGGGCTAACAAATGCACGGCTCCTTGAACTCCCATCTGCACACAAACCCCAGCCAAATCCTTTTGTTCAGCTTGCTGGGAGCAATCAGATCAAAAGCCAGTCAACTCTTCAGACAGGCAACAAACTTACAATCACAGGAACAAAAGAAGCATCAAAATTAAGCGTTCACATTTTGCAATCCAGAAGGAACTCCTCCCCTGTCCTGCAGGAGGGAACAACAGGGATGTGCTGCTCAGGGGATGAAGGTTTTTTTGCTACTCATTTATTACCTCCAAAGGATTCACTCAAATTCTCAAGTCAGTTCTCCTAACCACAAACTAAACTCTATCCTACTTGAAATATGACACATAAAGACTTTCAAATACTGAGAAAAAAAGTCCTTAAAATTAAAAATTTTAATTTTCAGGCACCTGTGACTCCTTGCTTGACACACAGCTGACTCTTCCATGTTCATTATCACTGCAAACTTCTCCTTAACTCTGGACAAATCCCTGTGACACAGCTATTCCTGCCTGTGAAATCAGACACAGCAAGGCTCTGGAATGAGCCAGACCCTAGTCCCAGAACAGCCTGTCCCCACGGGCACTGCCAGCTGACCCAGGAGCACTGACAGCACTGCCATGGGCCTGCCAAGCTGCCAGGCAGGAATTACAGCACAGCTCTTACAGTAAAAACCACAATCCCATCCAACCAAACCTATCCTGCAGAGAAGACTCTTCACTGCACAAACATGAACAGCCAAAGACTGGCATTCTGCAGTTGAATTTAAGGAGAAAAAATGACCAGAAACACTAACACTCATGGGTAAGAGATACCCAATAACTCAGTTAAAAAGTACTTCCCAAAAAAAATCATCACAGGATATTGCAGGACAATTTCTAGTCCTGCAATATCCCTTTCTATCCTTGGAATGAGGTGCTCCTCAAAGACAGCTCCTCTCAGTTCTAGTGCTCCCATAAAGGCAAGTTAAAATTAAATAGATTTGACTTTCATCCCATTCTGTGCCCAGTTAAAAAAAACAAAAAAAAAAAGGATTCTCCACAAAAGAAAGACTGAAGCAATTCATACACCATCCAGCAAAACTTCATTTCTGCTGCAAATGAAAACGTGCAAGCCCTGTGTGTCTCCAGGAGGGAGAGCACCAGTGTCTCCTTCTCACTGAGATAATGGGACTGTAATTTTTGACTAGTTGGTGGTAAAATTAAATTAAATTTTGACTAGTTGGTGGTAAAATTAAATCCCATCCTTGCAGGGCTGACACTGAAGACCCTGCACGTTATAAGTCACGTTCTTCTCTCCCCAGTTACAGCATTATTCAAGAAATGCAGCATTATTGTATTAAAAACACACTTTCAAGGCCCAGAATTTGAGAAGGCAAGTGAGGAGACCCCTGTAAACTCTGTGCTTGGGCAAAGCCAGGGCATGAACTGAGCTGAGGGCACTCACCGAGGGCCCTGGCCACGGCCAGGAAGGGGATCTGGTCGATGACGGTGCTGCGGCGCACGGGGCCGTTGTGGGTCAGCCGGGGCCTCTTCCACACCACACGGTTCACACCAGACTTATTGATCACACTGAAAGCACCAGACAGGGCCAGAGGTTAGCAACAGCAATGAGGAAGTTGGTGTCAATGAGGCAAAACCAGGTAAATATGCAAATGAGGTAATAATGACTGTACCCTCGGGGGAGTTCCTATTTCGAAACACTCGATAGCAGTTTGATAGTTCCATCTAAAGCCAAGGGGAAAAGTGAGAGATGAGGGCAGAAGAAAATAAAAAGCAAGGTAATGAAGACCTGGAAGAAATTCTGGCTGGTTACAACATATGCAAGAGTGTCTTTTTAATCTGTCAGACACAGAGCAGAACTGGATTTGCCTCCCTCAGATGAGGGCCATCAACATCAGCTCACTCAGGTGTAAATTCCACACAGCTCCTCCTTCAGTCTTCTCCAGCTCCCAAAATTTGGCTGTACACAGCAGCATGGCATAGTTGAAACAACAGAAAAGAAAGGAGCAGCCTCCTGAAAGGATTTGCTTGATGGAAGGAGCACCAACAGGAGGCAGACACAAAAGAGGAATTGTCCCAGGCTGGTGTCTGCAGGAAGCAGGAGATAGGGAGAACAGCTCTGCATTTGCATGTGAACACCTGCTCCAGGGCACTGAGCACTGGCTTAGCTCTCCCAGATGGCATTGGAGGGTCAAAGGAGCTACAGAGCAAATAACTGGGGCAGCTGTGTGAGCAGGGAAGAAAGAAGGACAAGTATGAACCATCAAGGAATAAGAGCTAATGAAACCAGGAACTAGCAAAGCTTGGTCCCAACCAAGTTAGGAACTGGATACTTGAAAGTTCCTTTCATCCAAGGAAAAGCCATTGGTAATTGGAAACCGAGCAGCTCTGGAACAGCCTCAAGATTCCTCATGCTGAAGCCATTCAAGATGCACTTCCTGACACTTCAAAGGCCTTAACAACAAGGGCATGTTCTGCTCCATCCAGAGCGCAGCAAAGTCACAAACACCACATCCTAAAACTTGATCTCATCCACTTGTACAGCTAATGACCACACAGCTCACTTCAGTCACTATTGGAAAGAAAACCTCATCCCACACTCAGACTGTTACTGGGAAAATAGCATTTTAATGGAAGACTCCCTCATGCTCTCTCACCAAGTGTTCCCAGTTGGCTCTCATGAAAGACCAGGCATTCCCAAGCACAGCTGCAAGTTCCACCTCACTCCCACCACATGCCTCACAGCCAGCCTGGGAAAAACAGGAGGAGCCCCAGTAAAGATTAAAAAAATTAAAAATTAACCATTCCTGGAGATACTAAGTTTCAGGGGATGCTTCTTTGCACCTTCAGAGTTTTCCAATCTCTGAGAAACGCCGTGGAAAACTACAGTAAAACTGCCCCTGATCAACTCCCACCTGCCAGAGGCACAAATATCTGCAGGTTAATGGGCTGACAGGGTTCCCAGATGAATGATGTCAGCAGGAAAACCTTCAGTGACCCCTGCTCCGAGGAGCAAACCGTGCCCATCCATCTGGTGCAGCACTGGGAGGACACAGAGCTCCCTGATCCCAGCCCTGGGGGTTGTCTCCAAACATTTGTGCCACCTGACAGAACCCTGCCTGCTCCCCCTCACTCCCAGGGAACACACACCAGCTCAGGTGTGCCAACATCTGCCAGCTCCTGCCACGGAAGGAACAGCTCCTGGAAGGACAGGTGCTAAATTGTGGTGTTAGAACAGCAAAGGGAGGATTTTGTTTCAAATGCAGGATTTTTCTCATGTTCCCTAAGCAGAAGCTTTGAGGAGCCTATTCAACAGCTGCCATTGTCATCTCAGGGACAATGCAGGATGCCTGAGAAATTAGAGTGCTGTGACAAACTGGATATTCCAGACCTCGTATCGTTTTACCTATGTGAAAAGGCAATTTGCACAACCTGAAGGTTCCTCAGAATTTAAAGGAAAATAGGCCAAAAATGAACATCTCTGCTTGCAAAAAGTTGTTGGTGAACATTTAGAACTGTGACCACCCCTCAGCTGCATGATCCACCAGGAAATTAAAATTCTGGATACACCATAAACCACTAGCAAAAAACACAACCATGTAACAATGGATCCCTGTAATTTATTCCCCAGTAAGCTGTAAGAAAAATTTAAGAGTACAAAAGAGAAATAGCTGAGATTCAGCTCCTTGTGTGCCTTCCCACAACAAGCTCAAGCTTAGTGAAAGCAGACAAACCTACCTGCCCCCAAGGCCTTCAATTCTCTCCCTTTCTTTGGGAAGTTCTGGCTTGTGGTCCTGTGTCACCTCCACAGCTCTCACAAAGTCATCCTTGGGGTCGTCCTGGACCCCCAGCACCACTCCCGAGTCGCCCACGTGGGCCACGTACATCTTGGAGCCGCGGATGATCACCACGCTGGCCGTGGTCCCCGACGTGCTGGGCAGGCCTGTCATGGTCTTGGGCCACTCTGCTGCAAGGAGAAACCAGGCAAACAACAGGCAAAAAGCACAGGTTTAGTTCTGGGGAACTGGGAATGTCGTGAAGGGTGCCTCGGAGGCTTGTGGGATGTTACAACAACAGCCAGGCCAAGAGGGGTCCCCAGGTCCCCCCACTCCTTGAACATCCTTCCCCAGCCTCAGCTTTAACTGACACAGGATCAAAGCACCACGATAGGGTTCTAAAAACTGTCTCCTCTGGTCTGATATTCCAAGCATCACTAGAAGAACACGGGGGAAGATGTGCTCCTTGGGGGTTGAACAGGATCGATGAAGTGTTCCATTGAGAGTTACTCTTCACTTCCCTGTCTGAAGTAGTAGAAATGTCCTAAATTCAGTTATTTTGTCTGGATATTTGATTGGCAATCAGGATTTGTGGACATTCCTGATCCCCCTAGGAGGGAAAAAAAAACTGCTATTTTACTTTCATAGGCTGAACAACAACATTTTGTGCTGAATGACATCTCAAATGTTTTATTCCCATTTCCCTTTGGTGGGCTGATTAACTCAGACTATCTCAGTGTGCTCTCCTTAAATTCTACAGGAGATTCAGAGTAATAACACAACTACACCTGGTTAGGGAAATCTCCTTCCTCAACTGCTTTGCCCTCAACCACTTCTATGAACTTGCTGTTACACTACTCCCTCCAATTACATCCCATCCAAATTTCTCCTTCAGTGCCTTTCCTATTTTTGTGTCTACACACACAAGTTCATCTTTCCCCATGAGACAGCACCCCCATGGAGCCACAGCCCAGCCACACCATCCTCCTCCCCACCCCAGCACCCACAAAAGCAGGCTCAGCTCCCCGTTATCAGTTGATTCTGACTGCCAACAGCAACCTCATGTTTCATCTTCGCTGCACCCACTCACATCTTCAGACAAACTCCAAAGGGAGCCTCATCTCCCTGTCACACTCTATCTCCTGCACTTCACAAGTCAGGCTCACACAGCACAACATGAAAATTCCACTGTGACACAAGCTGTTTGCAGGAAATACCCAGCTCAGGCTGCCAAAGCACTGCATTTGTGCCTGTGGCACAACAAACACACAGAAACTAAACACACCAGGAAAGAAAAGGAAAACACAGTTATACATTATCTTCTGTGAAAACAGGTATTTTAACCTTCTAAAGCTTTAAATAGAATCAAAAAATGAGGAGCTTAAGTTCTAGTGGCACTGAATGACGTTCAGGTGCCTGAGGGAAGAAGACACAGAATAGCACTGGTGGAAAGGAGAATTTGGAGAAGCAGAATTCACAGGCAGGATGAAGATAAAAGTTGCATTTCCTCAGTGTGAGCTACCAAGACATCCAGCATAATTGAAACATTTAAGTTCCAACAGTTCTAGCTTTGTGTTCTAAATACTAAAACACACTAAACACACTTTCTCCCTAGGAGCAGCTTTATTTCAAGAACACAAACATTCAATCAGCTTATTGGAAGTACTTTGTCTGGCAGTTTTAACTGTGGATATTAAATCTAACACATTCCAAAAGGAAAGCAAACAAGGGAGAGAGCCAAGTGGTAATGAGGACTTCAACCATGCACTTAACAGAAAACAAGCTGCAACTAATGAGTTTCTGTCAGTGTAACAACCCCTGAACAGCAATAAAATGTATTAGAGAGTCAAATCAGTCTTTACGGGGATGCAGAGCAGAGAGAAGGAAATCACCCACTTGTGGGAGAAAGAATGATGCAGCAGCCTCAGATTTTAGGCTCAACAAAACCAGGAATTATCTGCCTGTCATCCCAAGACTGTAGTTCATGCCTTGCTCCTGTTCAGAGGTAAGTGTTAGATACAGCCCAGTTCTCCCTGTAGAGATTGTCTCACCAGGAACCAGCAAAAGTGTCAAAACTGCTGGGCTTTCTCCTGAGCTCAAGTATTAAAATCAAATCCATGGATCCAACTCCTCCATGGATCAGGAGCATCAACAGCACATCTTTCTAAAACATTTTCCCTCCCTCTACTTGAAAACCACTGCCCTTCACATTCAGCTTTGTAACTTTGAACTCATAAACTCAAACTCATTCTTCCCAAATGAACTCTTACTCCAGAAGATCTTTGGCATTCAGAGGATTTTATTACTACAGAATTCACACCAAAAACGATCAAATGGGCATTTTTCTGGTTTAGTTTTTCTGGTACTGTCATGATCAGTGTGGTTTGTGTCTATCAGGGGATACCCCACAGAACTTCCAACAACCAAGAGAGCAGCTGAGTACAAGCTTCCCTTCCAACAGCCAACTGGAAGCAATAATGACTCCATCCTCCACCCCAAAATTCCAAACCATTCTCCCACACCCTTCAAGATACCAACCCAGCCAGTCTCCATTTCGTGTCCACAGGGTCACCACCACACAGTTAAAAAGCTGCTTTACACGTGGGGATATGGAAAATTATTGCCTGTCAGTAGAATTCACACTGGGACTCCGTAACAGGATGAAGTAATAAAGTAGAGATAATGACGGGCTTGTCCTACAGAACTCGGGCTGTTCAACACGTGCAGCAGGAATCAGGAGGAGCAAACACGCTCTGGAGTTTACTAAACAGCCCACCTCGAAGTGCCATCAAAGGCTCCCAGCCAGAGCTGTGCTGTTTCTTACAACAATTTAAATTGCTTCCACAACCCCGGTGCTGTTTGCTAAACACCCATTACTAAACAGAGCTTCCTGCACTCTTCTCCTCCCTGCCTTGGTGCTCACACAGAGTTCCAGTGACAAATAACACACCAGGGCCAAAACAGCCAGAAAACTGAACTCCTTATCTTCCCCCAGCCCATGCCATGTCCCCCTGTTCACACATTTTGCTCCTTATCACCCAGCCCTGCAGCCCAGGAGGCTGCACGCCCCACTGCCAAGGATGTGGTCAAGTTCTGGTGCTTCTAAAATTCACACCCTTCCCTCTGTACCCTCAAACTTACTGCTCCTTCCCCCGAGATCTCCTCAAGTATCTGACATTTGCACAACTTCTCTATTTTGCTATTGAAGAAAAAGGAAAATGAAACTGTTTTGAAACTGTAATTACCCCACACCCCTCCTGAATCACTCACTGAAAGCCCAGGGTGCTCTGAGAGCAATTCTTGCTTTTCAGGTTTCCCTCCCAAGCCCAGCTGTCACTGTCACTATTCTGGATCCAGTCTTACAGTGTTCTACACCTCCCTTCACACGCTGAACTCTGCTCTTGCTTGTTCTCTGAAGCTTTTGAATGCCTAAACGTACAAACGATACACACACATTCCATATAAACAACCACACTCTAAGTCAGAACTTCATCTTAGGAAGAAAGAAAGCCTTTCAGAAACTCAAACTGCAGCCTCACAAGACCTCGGGGAGAAGAATGAGTACAGGAATGATGACTGTCACTTGTCTGGGCATGCTCCTGTCCTCAACACTGACTTACTTACAGCTTCTCTGCTACTGCAATTAAACAACTAATACATACATAAATACATAATGATGATATATAGTCACATCTATCAAAACCATCCTCAGGATACTAAATGTGTTTCCTATTCGTCAGGGACACTGAGTATTCCCCCATGCTCGCATATGAGCGAGTTATAAACCAGCCACATTTCAGTCCTTCCATCCGGACTCACAAAAACAGTCAGAAGCACCGCTAGGGAAAAAAACACCGTTCCCAGCCCATTTCAGTTTATTAAAATTACTTTTTTTTTCACTTTTCCTGACGCAAGGGAAATCTAAGGGGGAGCTCAGTGCGATTACACAAGGCAACAAGACGAAAACCTTCCCAATGATTCAAATTTGGAAACTGACGCCTAACACCCTGAAAACAAACTGCAGCCCTACCATCGCACCATTGCCAGCTACGTAACACAACAGCGTATCCTCGCCTTGTGTTTACATCTCTCTTCTCCCAGCGTGCCCTCCAGTCCTTCTTGTTCTCCCCAGTTAACTCGGCTCGGCGGCCGGGATGCCCTCCCGCGCTCTGCCGCGATTCCCGGCGCGGGGATGGCAGCGCTGGAGGGAGGGAAGCGGGGAGAGAGGGAGGCACTCACAATAGTGCGGGAGAGGGGGAGGAAAAGGCGGCAGGGAAGCGGCGCAGCGCGGGCGGAGCGGGGGCGGGCGGGGGCAGCGGAGGGTCCGCGGCGGGCGCTGGCACTTACGCAGCTTCTTCCACATGGCGCGGTGGCAGGCGATGAAACCCTTGCGCAGGGCCGCGCACACCTCGGCCGGCTCCGCCGAGCAGAAGCCCTTCTGCTTCTTGATGAAGCCCCACAGGTTCTCCCGGGCGAACTGGGCCGCCTCCCGCCCGCCGTGCCCGTCGCACACGGCGAAGAAGGCGACGGAGCGGCGCGGCCGCCGCCCGGGGCCGGTGCCGGGGGGCTGCGCCCCGTCCTCGGCCGCCCGCGGGGTCCCCCCTCGCCGCCGCCCGCTCTCGGCCGGGGGCTCGGCGGCGCTGGGGCCTGCGGGCGCCGCTCCGCCTTTGTGCGCCCCGGCCGGCGGCGGCTCGGGCTCCACCACGATGTGGGTCACGTCCTCCATGTATTTCCTGCCGCCCTGGTCGGAGAACACGCTCACCCCGAGCGCGTACGGCCCCTCCATGGGGAGAAGGGAGAGGGGGGGCGGCTCCGCGCGGCGCTCCCGCCCGCCGACGACTATTGCTGGAGACAGCGGCGGCGGCGCTCGGGCATGTCCGCGGCGGCCCCGGGCCGCTCCCGCTGCCGCTCGCTGCGCCCGCCGGAACGGGAACGGGCCCGGCCCGGCCCGCCCAGCGCCCCCTGCCGGCCCCGCCGCGGCGGAAGGGGCGGCGGGCGCGGCCGGGGCTCCGCGGCGCCCCCTGCGGCCGGCGGGTGGGAGCGCAGCGGCGGCGGAGATGCCAAAATCGCCACAGAGCCCGGGCGGGACGGGACCGGGACCCGGCGGGACCCTCCGCTCCTGCTGCTGTCCCTGCCCAGACACCCCAAAAATCCCCCTGGGCATCCCTGGCAGCGCTGTCCGAACGCTCCTGCAGCTCTGGCAGCCTCGCGGCCGTGCCCATTCCCTGGGGAGCCCGGGCAGCTCCCCACTCTCCGGGGGAGAACCTTTCCTGATCTCCCCCCCTAAACCTCCCCCGACACAATTTCAGGGGTCCCTCGGGTGCTGTCGCTGCTCAGCAGAGAGATCGGGGTCTGCCCCTCACGAGGAAGGTGTAGGGAGCCATGAGTGTCCCCCGGGTCCCCCCACGACACGCGCTCCAAAAAAGGCTTACACAGAGCTCAGCATCGCAAGTAGGATGCAGAACGGGAAGCACAGGATTCCTCCCCTCGTTCCAGGAACCCCCTGGCTGTTACTCAGCCCTCCTGTCCCAGGAACCCCGCTGTTACTCAGACCCCCGTATTTCCCCTGCTCCTTGCTTTCATCCCTGTTCTCCCACTCGAGTCCCACCAATGACCCCTCTGGAATTACACATCGCGGCAGCGTTTTATGCTCATGATCGTTTAAGACGTTTCCTTCACGCTGGAGGGGTTTGTGTATTTCGGTTTTATAGCTGAAATTCCAGACATTGTTTTACTGCCAGCTCCCAGAGCCCCTTCTCACTACAGCGAAAACCACCGCGGAATTTCACAAAAATACTTCCCTGGAGATAATTGTTTGGCTTAAGGACTGCAAGCCCTTTAGATTTCCTTCCACCAACCACATTAAAGTCAGCAGTATTTAAAAAATAAAAAGGATATCAACAAAGCTTTGGATTCCTGGAGCGCTGAGGGATTTGCAAACCTGTTACAACCATCAATGAATTAATCCACGCTAATCCAATCAGGTAAGGATCCTTTCCTACTTTACAGGTGTTTATACCCTCAGATCAATCACCAGATCATCAACCCCAATATAGAATTGCTTTAAAAATCTGACCATGACGTTTCATAACAGTATTTTATAGAAGTATATTAGGCATTTCAACAGTGTGTAAAGGAGACAAAGACTAATTTGAGCTTTATGCAATCCCAAACATCACAATGTATTTCTCTCTTAATTAACATAAAAACCATGGGCATGACACATCAATTGCCAAGCCTGCATTGCCACCCACATTTTTGAATACAAAGGAATCAGAAAACAAACAAACTGACTTAAAGCTGTCAACCAAAAAAAAAAAAAAAAAAAAGACAAAATAACCTTGTCAGACCCGTGTCATCACAGGGACAGCTAAAGCCCATCACTTCCAAAAAAGTGCAATATCCCTATTTCATAGTTAGATAAATGTAGCCAGAGATGTTGTCATGTGAGGAGTAGTCTCATTCAATAAAGGCAATGCTTTTCTAAATAATTTTGAGTGGAAAAAATCACAATCTACTCCAGGAACAGAACCACACAGATTGGCTCCTACCCCTACACTTTACAGAAACATACTTTAAGTAGTCTGGTAAAAAGAAGGAAACAAAGGAAAAATATAGTTATGATGGAAGAAACTCCTTTTCAAACCCTAAGGTATTTCTGTCTTTTTATATCCAAGTATTGCTTTTGCCTTCCCAAGTGAAAAAGTGCCTCATTTCTGTCAATACTCCTACAATCAAGACAATAGCCATATAAATCATACCTACACTCACAAATTCAATCAAATTACAATACATTAAAGATGGTTTTGCCTGCAACCACTACACTCTCCAAACTGCTGTTGGAAAAGCAAAGTGCTTCAAGATTTACAGGGCACACAACCAGCAGATCCTGCAACAAATCAAACCATATTTCCTTATTTTCTTCTGAAGTCCTTCAGCTCACAAAAAAAACCCCCTTCAACTAAACCAGACCCTCACAGAAATAGGAACATATAAAAGTTGAAGATGTAGGGAGAAAAGTTTCTAATAAAGATGGAGTTTGATGCATGGAGAAAAACTGTGACTAAAGATGAACCTTGACAGGAAGTGCCACTGCCATTTCCAGACCCCAGGACCTAAGGAACAGGCAATAACTGAAGGGCAATTTAGCAATTTTTGTGCACCCTTGGTGCTTTTATAAAAATGGAGAGTGCTTTTCTTGCTTTATGCTTAAAGGAAGCAAATGCTAAGCAGAAACTGTCCATGGTTCCTCAGCCATATATGTCAGATGCAGAAGTCAGGTTAAGCCACTCAAAGCTAAAAGTTTTTTATATAAGAATAAATTAATTTCACATAAAATGTTTCTAACTCAAACACAATCAGGTATTTACTGTAAGGATAGCTTATCCTCATTTTGTTTAACAGTTGCTGAAACAAATTACCTCAGAATGCTCTGGTTCAACTAACTTAAATTTCTCAAAATTAAAGGCAAATATTGCTTTTGTGATGAAAAGTTAATTTTTCTTCTAACTGGGGCTTAAAAAAAATCTCAAATAGGCTTAAACTAAATTAGTTACATTTTTTTTTACAGCAGAATTCTATCCCCTTAGCTGCATTAGACAATCAAAAGAAACAAGAGAGGTACATTTAAGTTCTTCCTAATTCCCCATCCCAGTGTGCTGCTGGGTGAGCAGCATCCTGCCCTTTCTTTCCCCAACCTCCTGTTCTCTCTTCCCTAGCAGCTTGAAAGACACTCCAAGTTATATTTTGCAAAAGCCATGACTCATTTTGTCTGACACATGAAGCATATGTAATTATCAACACATAAAAATTCACATCAGCTTAACGTCAGATACAGAAAATCTCATCATTTAGGTACAAACTTATTAATTATAGGACAGCAGAAAGGAGCAGTGCCCACTGCCTTTGGCAAACCCACGTTCTTAGAGCCTTTTTCACCTGAAAATCATCTCTGCACTTGGGGACTCACCTTCATCTCTTAGTGCTTACAGACACCTCAGAATGTTTCTCCTTCCTCCAGCCCCTAATTAAGCCCCTAATTAAGCTCCATCAGGCCAGCTGACAGTGCCCAAAGGTTGTTACACCTCTTGCATAGCCCATGTGAAATGTGCCAATCATCTCAGCAAGGGGCTCAGCTAAAGCATGAAAGTCTCATGTAAAAGAGGAAACTAAAAGTGAACAACATGCACATTTTTAAAGGTTTTTCCCAGTCAGTGAAGGAAGGTGGGACCTGACCACACAAGGAGTCAACACCCCTGGGTCTAATGGAAAATGTGAATTTCTCCACTTGCCTTGAGGTCTGACAGTAAGGGCACCAGTTTCACATCCCATTCAGAATGGGACCCTGAACTGATGTATATGAAAAACAGAAGTGAAAATGTATTTATCTGTGTTGCAGTAAACATGAAAGGAAAGGAAAAAAAAAATTTAAAAAGATCTGACAAGTTCATGTGGATGCTCTGCATTTAGCTCTTGTTTTAGAGCAACAGTCTGTTATGTTGGCTCCTCTACAGTTTAATGATTTCCTGTTAAGAATTTAAAATTAGAAGCCTCCAACAACTTCCCCATAAACTATTTTCAAGGTTCCTTTAATATCCACATCAAGGAGATATAGTAGGTTCATATGTTATCCATGTCAGTTCGCTTCCTTCCCACTTCAAAATAAGCATATTGTAAGGAAATTCAGCAGGTTTTTATTGTTTTCTTAGAACCTCTTTTTCCACTAACTATGCCCAGCTATAGTAATTTTAAAAATAAAGCTGTCCACATAAACAAGCTCACATTTAACCCATGACAAAACAAGAACTGCTGGTCCAATCTGAAAATCCTAAACTGTGCCAGATAATGATCCAAATCTTAATTTCCCATTGATGACTTAGCTCAAATGTTCAACTCCATCCATACTGAACTTCCTCTTTGTCACCACATGAATTTTACAAACAGCTTTTTGCTCTTTGATAAGTATCTTACCTTTGAAGAAAGCATGCAAACAACATTCTTTCACTGGCAGCATATTAAATAGATTCCATATTTTTCATCGAGGCTTTCTAGAACTGTATTCCTGGAAAAAAAAATAGTATTTATTTACTAAATCATTTGAGACAGGCATTAAAAAGGCAGAGCACCTGTAGGCCTCCCCTCTCAGTTCCTCACTGGGTCAGTGAGAGAGCTCCCAAACACAAATCACCTCCCAAATCTACCCACCAGAAATGCTCCTGATGTGAGCACTTCCTAATTGGTTTCAGTTACAAATGAGTCAGGTGAAGCTGCAGGTGACTTCACCTGACCTCTCACAGCAGTGAGAAAAAAGCAGCAATAGGAGACACAATTCTATTGTTTCCTGCATGGGCTTTAATGAACATACAGCTCCTAATTTGGCTGAAATAGAAATATATGAGCACAACAGAAAAACAAAAAACTAAGAAAACCCTATTTTCGGTTTGAAGCTCAGTTACAGAGTCAAAAGTTGTGAGATAAAGACAACACTGCTACTTTCTGCAGTAATTTTCAGACCAAATTGACTTGTTAGTGATCCATCCACATCTGGGAAGGAGCCACGGAGTAGTTTGGGTTGGAAGGGACCTTAAAGCTCATCTCATTTTCACCCCTGCCAGCAGCAGGGACACCTTCCACTGTCCCAGCCTGGCCTTGGACACTTCCAGGGGCAGCCAGAGGTTCCTCAGGGCAGATGGCACCAGGGTCTCACTGCCCTCCCAGGGAGGAATTTCTTCCTAAAATCTAATATAAATCCACCCCCTGTCAGTTTGAAGCCATTCCCTGTGCCCTGTGGAAAGAGTCCCTTCTCCCTTGGAAGTTGGGTCACCCTGAAGCTTCTCTTTTCCAGGCTGAGCAATCCCAACTCTCAGCCTTTCACAGGAACAGCCGCTTCCAGCAGAGGGGAGCTTCAGCAATTCACTGGTGATCAGAAATAGTAACTCAATACCAATATCCGGTTGGGATTTGGGTTTTTTTAAGGGTTTTGAGCTTTTTAGGGGAGGCAGAACGTCACCAGGCTCCACTTCCATTCTCCTGAAATCACAGAACCATGTCTGCAGATGTAAAATCTCTTCCATACGAGCTCCTTCCACACAGGGAGCTCTGACAACCCCAGAGGCTGTTTGATCTCTGAGGGCAGTTTGATTTTTTTTTTTTACAACAACCACGATTAGATTTTCTTTCTACATTTACCCCTTGTGATCCTTGTCTGCATCCCCTTCCCCTGCAGTGACACCCAGATGTCCCACACTCCAGATTCTGTGCATGTGAGGGGCTCAGGCACCCAGCTGCATCTTCAAAAGCTCAGATTGCAGCAGCCAGACCAACTGAAGGCTTTTCCCCAAACAACATCCATCCCCACTCTGCTCTCAGGCATCGGCAGCGTGTGGAAAAGTCCTTTAACTGCTTCTCCATATAAAGAAAAAAGACAAAAGGAAAGAGAAAGATACCAACAAAGATAAGAATATCCATCAGAAGTTCTGCCAATGAGCACTGGAAGGATTTTCCAACATCTGCAATGATTAATGAGTGATTGCATTAAAATAATTTACGGATGTGAAAAACACATTATTGAATGGAGCTGTTTTGTTAATGAGCTCCCAATATGGTTTAAGGGGAAAAAAAGGAATTAAACAAACATTATAACAAAGGAGGAACCAATTATTCAATAAAACAGTCTGTTGTAAGCCAGTTTTTCTGCTAAATATGTTATTTTGATACTTACCTAGTATCTCAACGCAGTGAGGACTCCACCAACTCTCTGCAACACCTTTAACAAAATAACTGTTCATGATAAAAGAGCACCAAATTGTTCAATATACAAATATATCAAACCATGCAGTATTAATAAAAAACAAGCTCTTGTATATTTAAATTCTATCCCTATGTAGAGATTAAATTGCTTTTGCCATGAAGATTATTTTTCAGGTTCCACCAAAATAAGTTACAGACTGAATACATAACACGCTCCAGAGGGACTTTATATAACATTCTTCCTGCACAGATACATTTATTTCTTTCTCTGAATGGGCACACTCTATTTTTTTTTTTACAAAAAATTGCCAGGCAGCAGAAGGTGCAGCCAAGCTCATTTTTCAAAACATAGCAATTTATCAAGAAGATAAAGTCCATTACTACAGTATTTGAAAAGTATATTTACCTTCACTGCTTTTTATTTTTTTAGAAAATTTACTAGATACTTTGTTTTAAAGGAAAATAAGGAGCATTATAAGTTTAAAAATATCCTTTTTGCTACATTAGCAATACTTTTTCCTTCATGCACTAAAAAACAGCTCTTTTCTGCTCTTAACAAGCCTCCAACCTTCCCAAACCAGGCCTCTAAAAGTAACTGAGCTAAATAGCCTCGACCCCCGGGGGGGCTAATTGCCAACAGGATTCCCTCAGCTGTATTCCCTCAGGTGAAATAAATCCTCATCATTTCAGAAAAAAATAAAAGAAAAATCTGAAGCCGCTAAAAGGAAAAGCAGGGAGGAAAAAAAAAAAAAAAAGAGGACAAAACAATCTTCCATGGTCTGGTTATGTCACATTCCTTTCTTCCCACCCCATAACATTTCTTTGTGCAAGTAAAGCACAAAGAATAATGTCCTCTCACAAAAATGGGAGGAATAGCAACAACTTGGGGTTTAAAAAATAACTTGCCCAAAGCGAAACAGCAGGAGCTCTGCCTCCTATAATGTTTAAAATTAAAAAGAACAGTAGCAGTCCTACATTAGCTAAGAAAACACCAGCAACAGAAATTTCATACAATAATGAAACTTCTTTCATAGTTATGATTATTGTGTCCTGTAATAGCAAACTCCAGGTGCCCAAATAGTGCTCACATGAGCTGCCAACACACCTGGAGGTCATGGAAAGCCCAATATTAGCTGGGTGTTAGCACAGGTGAGCTGTAAATGATATTTACGCTCTATGAGAAGATTGGGCTGGGTGGGGCTCAGGGTGTGAGGGGTGATATTTGATATTTGGTGCTCAGCCCCAAAAGATAAAGCCCCTCGGGCTGGTGCGGACTCTGGGCCCGTGGTGGTCAATCCCACCTCACTCCCTACGGCTGCCTGCAGGGATTCACAGAATCCAGAGGTTTGGAAGGAGCTTTAAAGCCCAAGGCAGGGCCACCTGGAGAAGGAATGTGTCCATGTGGGTTTGGGATGTCTCCAGAGAGGGAGAGTCCGCTCCCTCCCTGGGCTTTACCTCCCTCATGCAAAGTTCTTCCTCGTGTTGGGGTGGAGCTTGTGTTTTAGCTCACGGCCATTGCTCCTCGCCCTGTCGCTGGGCATCACCGGAGAGAGTCTGGCACCATCCTCGGACAGCTCTGAGAGGCTCATTACGCGTTAACGAGATCCTCTCCGTCCTCTCCAGGCTAACGAGGCCCAACTGCCGCACCCTCTCCTCAGCGGGGAGCAGCTCCTGACCCTCCATAAAACCCCGCCTCACAGCGCTGCCCTGCTTCCCCCTAAATCTGTTCTCTCGTGCCTCTCTCACAATCCCCCGGCACTGCCGCTGCTACCTGCCCGGGCAGGGCTGTGGGACCGCGGGGAGCCGCGGGGCGAGATGGAGAGCGGGCGGGCAGGGGGACGAGAGCCGCGGGGCGTGAGGCGGAGCGGGCAAGGGGACGAGAGCCGCGGGGCGTGAGGCGGGCAGGACGGCGGGAGCCCCGTGAGGCGGAGCGGGGAGGGCTGTGGGAACCGTGGGGCGTGAGGCGGAGCGGGCAGGGCTGCGGGAGCCCCATGAGGCGGAGCGGGGAGGGCTGTGGGAACCGTGGGGCGTGAGGCGGAGCGGGCAGGGCTGCGGGAGCCCCGTGAGGCGGGCAGGGCTGTGGAAGCTGTGGGGCGTGAGGCGGAGCGGGCAGGGCGGTGGGAGCCCCGTGAGGCGGAGCGGGGAGGGCTGTGGGAACCGTGGGGCGTGAGGCGGAGCGGGCAGGGCTGCGGGAGCCCCATGAGGCGGAGCGGGGAGGGCTGTGGGAACCGTGGGGCGTGAGGCGGAGCGGGCAGGGCTGCGGGAGCCCCGTGAGGCGGGCAGGGCTGTGGAAGCTGTGGGGCGTGAGGCGGAGCGGGCAGGGCGGTGGGAGCCCCGTGAGGCGGAGCGGGGAGGGCTGTGGGAACCGTGGGGCGTGAGGCGGAGCGGGCAGGGCGGCAGGAGCCCCATGAGGCGGAGCGGGCAGGGCTGTGGAAGCCGTGGGGCGTGAGGCGGAGCGGGCAGGGCGGCGGGAGCCCCGTGAGGCGGAGCGGGCAGGGCGGCGGGAGCCCCGTGAGGCGGGCAGGGCTGCGGGAGCCCCGTGAGGCGGAGCGGGCGGGAGGCGACGGGGCGGAGGCAGGGAAGGAGGGGAAGGCGGCTCCGCACAGCCAAGATGGCGGCGGTGGAGCTGGAGTGGGTGCCCGAGACGCTCTACAACACGGCCATCTCGGCCGTCGTGGACAGCTACGGGCGGGCGCGGCGCCGCGACATCCGCTCGCTGCCCGAGAACATCCAGTTCGACGTGTACTACAAGGTACGGCGGCGGCCGAGCGGGGCCGGGCCCGGCCGGGCCTGCGGGACGTGGAAGGAGAAGCGGCCCCGGGAGGTGGCCCGGGCCTGGCCTGGCCGGGAGCGCGGGGCTGTGAGGGGTCTCGCCGGGGACGGGCACGGCCCGAAGGACGGGCCGGGGGCTCAGGGCCTGTGCGGCCGCCCGAGCTGCGGCTGGAGGAGCGGCGGCTCCGGCCGTGACGGGGCCTTGTGGCTGCCCCCGGGAGCCGCCCCGAGGCCGCGGTGAGGGGCTGGGAGCCCCCGAGGGGGACGCGGAGACGGGGCCCGGCCTAGGGGGTCGTGGGGGAAGGTGCCTCTCGCCATTGCGGAGCGGTGCGGGCAGGATGAAGCCAAGCTGGCTGTGCTGGAATATGTTTTTTCCTTTTTTTCCTTTTTTTTTTTTTTTTTTTTTTTTTTTTGTAATAATGAATTGGACACGGTGATGTCAGTGGTTGAGGGAGCAGTTTGCCGTGGTTTAGTATAAATGAGCTGGTAGGAACCAGATGGAAAGGACTGATGGTTGTTTAATGCTGCAGTTTTATTGGCATTAAATTATTCCTTGGTGAAAGGGGCTGTTCCTCGTTCAGCTGCCCCTGGAATATACGGATTTGGTGTAAAAGGTGCACTGAGATGGTCCATTAATTTCTTATTGTCCACTAAACAGGCATTTCATTCATGTGCAGGAACAGCTGGAAATGAGCATTCATCAGGGGAGAAACACTGTCTATAAAAACCTACAAATACCTAAGATAGGGAATAACTCTCCTTTCCTCTGCCAGCAAATTTCTAAAAATTTAGGACTTTTTAAATGAAGTTACTCTTTAGACTAATATTTATCAACCAGGGGTAATGACCCATCATACACATAGAGAGTAGTAGTATTTACTGGAGACAGGGAAATTGCTTTTCTGGCATTGAAACAGGCATGTTTCTGTGAATCCAGAATCACGTCTCATTTTCTGTGTCCTGGTTATTTCATGTCTGCCTTAGGTGCTAAGAAGGATGGAAACCCATTTTTATGACACATGAGCATGCCTATAGATAATGATGTGATTGACATATCAGCTAAAGGCTAGAGATATGAAAATCACAACGTGGAAGAATATTTTGGGGGTGACTTTCAGCCGTTAATAAGTATGACCGTTGACAAGTAAACTTCTTTGGCATTGCCTGTTCTCACTTCATTCAGGTGAGAGGATGGTGCTCTGTGGCTTTCAAAAGCATGAAACAAAGCCTTCTGATGATAGAAATGTGCAAGGATGTGTTATTCCTAGCTGTTTAAAA
Organism: Vidua chalybeata; assembly: GCF_026979565.1. Lineage (NCBI taxonomy): Eukaryota > Metazoa > Chordata > Aves > Passeriformes > Viduidae > Vidua > Vidua chalybeata. The sequence continues at coordinate 9,483,783 of NC_071549.1, forward strand.
ACTTATCTGTAGGTGAGCTTAATAGATCACTGACTTTTTATGCTTTTATTAGCACTCTTAAATGGTTGCTTTGAATCAGGTTCACGTGGAGTTGTTCAGTGCTGAAGGAGCTCCAGCAGCACATCTGATTTCTGAGGAGACTCTCTAGCATGTTTCTTCTGCTGGGGTACCTGGGTTTGTCATCTTGCTGGGTGGATGATAGTAAAGGTGATGAGTGCCTGTCCCCAAAAGAGTGTTTGTCTTGTAGGGGCAGTACGGCTGCTGTTAATGACAGCGATTGCATGGACTCAGACTGGTTTGGGTTGGAAGGGACCCTTCTGCCCATCCCATTCCATCCCAGCCATGGGCAGGGACTCCTTCCACCATCCCAGGCTGCTCCAAGCCCTGTCCAACCTGGCTTTGGACATTTCAGAGATCCAGGGGCAGCCACAGCTGCTCTGGGCACCCTGTGCTAGGGCCTCACCCACCTTAGACATCTTTTTCTAATCTCTAATCTAAGCCTGTTCTCTGTCAGTTTGAAGCTTTTCCCCCTTGCTTTTCCTGTAATTTGAACTGTGTAAGGGGCACTGATATTCCCCTTACCAACCCACATCTATGGGATGTCCTGATGCAGAATGAACCAAACTGGGCCATGCCTGCAGTGAGTGTTCTGTGCCTGTAAGAGTGGGCTGGGCTTCCATGTCCTCAGTGTCATCTTTTCTGTGCAGGACAACCAGCTTGGATGGGGCCTGCAGTGACCTGGTCTAGAGAATGGCATCCCTGCCCTTGGCAGGGCTTGGAACTACTCCAGTGTCCCTTCCCTCCCAAACCCTCCTGTGATCCTCTGTGCACCTATAGAACACTTGGTGACTGGTTCTTGAGTCTCTATTTGGACACAACAGCATCAAAAGTATCATTTGGGGTAGCTGACTGAGGTTAGGCTGGGGACAGCATCCCTCTCACAGCGTGTGTGGTGCTTGTTTTGCTGTTCTGGCTCAGGGTAGTTATTTTGAATATCAGGTGGATATTAAATCCCAGTTCTTCATGGTGAGCCATATTCCATATGGCCTGACCATTGAGTTCTTTGAAGTAGAATTTCCAAAGCTATTAACAGTCTTTGGAGTAAGACAGACTAGAAGACTTCTAAATATTTGTTTGACTACATGGTGTTTGTTGCTGCCGTGTTGGAGGGTGTCAATTGTTTGTTAGTATCCTGTGTTACTTTCATTCTGTGATGAGTAAAAGGAATAAAAAATGTTTCCAATCTTTCATATAACTTGTAAGTAATCGTTTTTTATCTAGGTAGAAGTCATGGTTTGTGATACTTGAGAAACTACCACTGATTTTTGCAAAAAAATAAAGGTGATACCAGTCACATTTTGTTTTGATCTGTGGATGTTAATTGTCTGTGGCTATACAAAAATGTTTTCATCATATTCATTGGTAGTAATGCTTAACATTTGCCAGGCTTGCCCAGGTTTACCAACGTGTCTAGGTTGATTCAGAAGCTGGAGGTGAGATACCCCAGCAGAGACAGTCAATGTGCTGCTATTTAAGAGGGAAAAAAATACCAGCAGTGTCTTGGTGTTGCTCCCCAGGGCACCCTCTAATCCAGGGTTTGGCTCTATTGTCATAACTTACTGCCTTTATTTCCCACTCCTTAAAAAATCCAATTTGTTTTACATCTTCTAGAACTGATAACTTCTGGGACATGCCTTATAAACCTGAGTGGGGAATGGGTCTGGGACAGCTGCAGGATGCTCTTGTGGCTTTGGTAAGGAGTGGGTTCTGCTGCAAGGTGACAGGAACAGGCAGGTTCCTCATGCTGAGCATATTTATCTTTCTGGAGCATTCTCAAACAGTGACTAAAGCACAAAACAAGGCACTATCAAATAATCATGATTATGGTAAAACAACAAACCTGCCCTGCTTCAGCAGGGTATCGCTGCATATCTCTTTTTTCAAGCACTGTTTGACTTTTCCTTGCAACCATTAGAGAATTAAGAGGCAGAGCAGGATGCTTGTGAGGATGTCCTGGAAATTTCCAAGCCTACATGAGCTACAAAATATTTAGAACTCTTATTAATGACAGCTGTATTTTGAGGAACTTAAGAACTAGTTTTGTTACAAGTAACACCTGCCTCTTGGGGGGGGAAATAAAAATGTGCACACATATCATACTTTGTTTCCTTTAGTTGTTTGCCAGGTTTGTGTACATCCTGGTTGGGTTTTTTCCTAGTTAAACTAGTTAGATTCTCTTGCCTTTTTTTTTTTTTTTTTTTGGGGGGGGGGGGGGGAGGATGAGTGAGAGGGTGTGTAGGTATTAGAAGCCAAAGAAAGAAATATGCTGGATCTCATATAACTCAGACTCAGCATATGAGCAAAATGCCAAAATTGTGTATTAAGAAGTAGTGACAGCTGGAATAAACTGCAAGTCCAAAAAAACCCCAACAAACCCAAAACAAAAGAACCCAACCAACCAAAAAAACCCTCAAAATCTCTGAAAAAAATCAGCTTATTATGTTCTGCAGTTTGTTGGGGTGAGGATGTTTTGAGGGAGGGTGTTCTGTAAAGAGTCAAGGTTGTTGGCAGAAGTCTGGTTTTGAACTCTCTAGTCAGTGTCTTGTACAGATTTCATTTTTCCCCCTTGTGCCTCTGCTTTATACTCTATTTTGCATAATTATCTCATGACTTTGGTTCTCAAGGTGCTTTGCTGCTTTAGCGTTCCCTGTCCCAGGTATTTGTTGCAGTTGCACAGTGCCAGCCTCATCTTGGGCTTGGATTGGGTAACAGGGAGTTTCATCCCATGCTCAATTTCCTTTTGGAATGTCTTTTCTGGGTTGTGTGTTTCTCTTTTCTTCCAATTGATTTTTCTTGAAAATAATTTGTTCTTGGAATGTTTTCTGGTGAGATCATTAACCACAGGAGCACTTGGAGATGACATTAATTTGGTTTCTGTCACGTTTAGGTATTTTTTGAACCAAAGAAAATGAACAAGCAGGAATTTGCTGACTGTTGACAACAAGCAGCAGAACGTCCGTTCTCTGCATTGCAGCAAAGGTTGAGTTTACTGATGGAGAATCATTATGAGCATTATTTCTGTCCATTAGAATATAACAAGCTTGTCCCAAGCTTGTCTCCAGGGGGTTTGATGAGAGTGAGAAGGATGAACTCCCCCTGAAATAAAGTGTGGCTGTGCTGCTGCTTCAGTTCTGAGCTTCCCTGCCCAGGGAAGTACAGCCAAGGTCACAACACAGAGTGTGAGGGAGGCAGAGCATCCCAGAGCTTTCTGAGGGGCTTCTGCTGTGACCCCCAGGGTGAGCTCACAGACTGAACCCCCCTGGTTCTGCTGCGGTTCTGGGGTTAGGAGTTAGACGTGTGTGTGGGAAGCAGCGATGATTTCACACGTGTACAACCTCTCTGTCACCTGGCAGGAGCAGAGTGTGCAGCAGGGCTGCACTGAATGCTGCTGGGCTTCAGTCACATCCTTATAGCACCCCTTCAGATTAAAGCCTCCCAGTGAAGGAGAATCATTGCCTCATGAGTTTTTGCCAGTTATTATTATTAACACATGCCTTACTTCTACAGTCTAAATTTAGATGTGAACTGAACTGGCTTTGCTTGTTAAGTCTTTACTGGTTTGCAACTTCTTGTCTTCTAACTTGTACTACTGAGGCTTTTTTTTTTTTAACCTCTAACTATGGGGGACATTTCCTCATCCTGATATCTTCCAGCTTCCCTACCTTTTCAGTAACCTTGTTGAGTCTGAGACACCAGAACTCATCATAATTGAGATAATGAGGTCACATCATGAACAGAGGTGTTGAGCTCCTGCTGAACAATAATTCCTATTTCCACTTCATTTCCTCTGGGCTGATTGAGCTCCAAGCAGGCTGGGTTTTCCCAGTTCCTGAGGAGAATCACATGTTTGTGAGGCTCTGACTTTGTCTCCCTTGTGGAACACAAACTCTGCTACTCTGGCCCAGAGAGCAGAGCAGGTGGGAACATCTGAGGTGTGCAGGCATTGGGCTCTAGAAGTTGTCTCTGAATTCATGCTAGTTCAATAACATTGGGTTTTTTCTTGGTTATTTATTTGATTGAGGTTTGTATAGATCAACCTGGTAGCTGGCACTGTGCTTTCCAAGGACAGCTGGAATTTTCTTTTTTTCCTGCCTTGAACAATATCCAGTAGAAGCAGTGCTTGTCCAGAGGGTTTTGTAGATGATTTTGAAATTGGTTTAAAAGCATGAAATGTACCTAAATTTTGAACTGATTATTTTTGGTAATGAGTGAATTGTTGACTCAGGAAAGCTTTTTCCTTCCTTGTTGCTTGGGGAAGGAAGATGGTGGTTTCAGCCCAACTTTTTTCCCAAATTCTGCTGTCAGTTAAGTACACTGTCCTTCCCCAGTCTGGCCTGATACTCCACATTACATTATTAGGCATTACAAAACATCCTGGGGAGCTTCTTAGATTTCCTCTGTAATTCTTACTGAAATATCCATGTTTTTCAATCCTCTTCCAAAATGGAGCAACAGGAGCATATTTTTCAAATTGCGTCTTCTTCAGTTCCTTTTCTAGAGGATCCTTGTACAGCTGGCTGGAATTAACTCCCATCTGCTTTAAAAGATTATTTAAAAATATTTTTATTAAGTTTAGAGAAAGTTTGGTTGTTTGGGTTTTTTTTAGCTTAATCTACCCAGAGAGAGAAAGACAAGAACTTTAATAGAATTATGATATAATAATAAAGTTAATGTCATTAATATGTTTAACTGGGGACACCACAATGTGCAGCTTTTGTAACACACCCACCTGGACATGCAATTCAGCATCAGACTTGGATCCTAAGAAGGGTTGTGGCGAGTTTCTCACAGCTGTGCACAACAGCTGGATTGGGCATGGGTGTAATAATCCACCTGTATATTAAATTTATACCTGTCCTCAGAGCCAGAACTCATGTGTGAGCTGATGGAGTTGGGAGTCATCTTGCAGGCTTTGAGTCATTTTTCCATAGTTAAAGAAAAATAAATCCCTGGTAGGTTCCAGATAGGTTAAGCTGGTGTCTAAAGCATTTCTCTCTTCAGAGCAGAATAGTTCTTTAGAAGTCCAAAGCTCTGTGTTCATGTCAGGGCATGTTTTTCTTGAATCGCTATTTTGTTTTGTTTTCATGTTATGTAGCAATGCTGTGGTCAGGAATTGTCTCTCTGGAGCTTTAACAAGAGAATTGTTTCTTCAGTCTTCCCAACTGCTTCTCAATGAGTGTTACTGGATCTCCTGGAATTACTTCACAGTTTGACGTATACTCACTATTTCCATGTCAAATTTCATTTGAAAGTATTGCTGTAACAGCCACAACAGTTCCAAGAGGCTTCCAGCTGAGTTAATTCCTCAAAATGTTTGCCAGTATGTTGAGGGAAGGGGTTACAGGGATAGTAAAAGTCCCAAAGATGTTGTATTTCAAGTTGGAGCAGTGAAAAATTTCAGCTTGGACTTTGGGGCCCGAGCCAAAGTTGACATGTGCCCAAAATTATTGCAGTTCCAAAACTGAGGGTCCTGTGGGACCTTCCCCCTCCCTCCCACCCCACCAGGCCATTTACTCCTTGGCAGTCTCAGAACCTCTTGTAAGAGGGATTCTCTCCTTACAAGAAGTGTTTATGTAACCTCATAAATACATAAATTTTTAAAAGTCTTACTATGGTTAATTTTTGATAACCCAGGAATCTCTGGGATTTTGGGTTGGTGCTACAAGGTGGTAGGAGGGAGTGATGATACTGTACTGGAGCACTGTGAAACGTGATAGTGTTTTTGCTTGCCTTAAATCCTGCTACAGTGCTTTGGGGATGTGTCTAATCTTCCTCCAGAAATGATCTCATCAATTATTGATGGGATGCCCACCTTCACTTTGGCCATGGAATACCAGGCAGTTTAAACAGCTGCTTTTTTTTTTTTTTTTTTCTGCAGAAAGTACATTTTAGGTTTTATAGAGCATTTGCTATGAGCCAGCTGTGCTGAAGGAATGAGAACATTTAAGCATGGCTGTAGCTTTTAAATACAGCAGACTGGCTGTTCCTTCAGTGCCAGAGAGAATCCAGCTCCAGCAGGAGCTCTGATCCCTTTGAAGTGCAGGGACACGCTGCTTTATCGGAGCAGTAACTTTGCATGCAAACTTGCTCTGGTTTTTAAAAGACTTCCTTTTTTTTTAATGTTCCCTCAGCAAAATAGATAACAGAGAGGAAAACATTCATTTCTGGCAATTGACATTATTAGGTCAAAGTATTTTTGAAGGTTTCTTTGTAGGTTGTGTTGTTAAAATAACAAATTTGCTGTGCTCTAGAGCCAGTGTTGTGTGCTTTTATAAGAGTTGACTAGAACCAAATTTCTGGCTGGAGATGTGCTCACGTGCTGTGTTTGGAATATTAATTAATCAGCTCCTAGTGTTTGTGGGGAAAAAGGTGAACCAGGCACCAGATGCTTATCACTGGAAGCATTTGAAGGCATTATTAAAACTGGGAGGAATATTAATGTTTCCATTTAAGCACTGATGGTGCCTGTGGCAGGTGTGGAGTGCTGCTTCCTTAGGTCATGTACCCTCCTGTGCTCATCTGTGGGTCAGGGCCTTTAAGATAATGGGAATTAAGAGTTCACAGTGGATTTCTCTGACATTTCTTTGCACAGTCCCTTTGTACCTGTGTAAATCCATGGCATTTATAGCCTGATGTGGCAGAACTTAACCATGCACTGCATGGACAACTGTTTGTGGTTTTTTGTGGGCAACTCAGCTGATAAATTTGCTTATCTGCAGGTACAAATCACTGTGGGCTTAAAACAAGCCAGTGTTTTTAATAAATGCATGAACAGGCTCCAGTTTTCCCATTTACTGCTGGGGGAGTCACCTGTGGGAGCTCAGGTGTCAGTGGGGACAGGGCTGGTGCCTGCCTGTGGTGCTGGTATTGGTGAGTGACCCCTTGCAGAACTTGTGGGTTTGGGTTTATTTATATCTGATGTATTGCTTTATATATATTTATTTATATATTGATTTATTTATTTATATCTGATATATTTGCATTGTTACATCCTAGCTTGTGTGTCATTTAAACATGTTCTGAAAGCATTTGGTCTCAAAACTGTCAATTGTATTTTTTGCCAACTTCAGTCATTTCTGGCTTTTTTTCTTGGATTTGTAGTTCACATGTAGCAGTGTTTTGGTGTTGCAGGAGGGCACAAACACCTGAAAATACATCCATAGATTAAAAAAAAAGCCCTTGAAACCATCTGTGGACCTCTCATAGCTCAGTTTTTAACACTGAAATTGTGCTCCTGAGGTGAAATCTTCTGATACAGGAACTTACTTTTTAGCCTGCTGATTTCAATGCTTTAAAGTCTAGATTTCATCATAAGTTATTTCTGCTAGTAAGCTGAATTTCCCAGAAAAACTAAATCTTAAATACTAAGATGAATTTACCTGATTATTTTTCAGCTTTACCAACAGGGCCGCTTGTGCCAGCTGGGTAGTGAATTTTGTGAACTAGAAGTTTTTGCAAAGGTGCTACGAGCTTTAGATAAAAGGTGAGTATCTTAATAGATCAATAATTCTCATTTCAACTCTTAATCTCTCCATCTAGGAAGAGATGTTAAAAAGAAGCACAAAGCAGAAAAAACAAACTATGCAAAACCCTCCCAGTTGCTCAACACCAGAGGTCCCAGAGTCCCTGGGAGCAGCAGTCACAGCACCCATTTCCTGCTGATTTAGCAAATCCTGAGGGAAGCTGATAGGGTTGCCCCAGTTTGAAGAGTTTTCCTGTCATTAAATATTCCAATTTGTGGTGTTACAGAACTTGACTGTTTTAGATCAGGTTCTCTGTAACAGGGATGAGCTTTGAGTCTTCCGACAGCAGACCCGCCCATCGCTGGGTGATGTTAATGGAGCCATCACTGCTCGTTTGTCTGCGAGTGCTGGGGGAGGGAGGGGGGGGTTTGGGGCCTCCTCCCTGCTGACTTTGAGCTGGAAACGCTCTCTCCCAGTTTTAATCCTGTGTGGGCAGCTTGTGTTTGGCTTCCAGCAGAATGTGTCCCTTGGTGTGGATCACCCAACACCTGGGATCCATCAGCTGTGGCCTCACAGGAGGGCTTGCCCTGATCTGCTTTGGGTTTGATTTCTCTCCTTGGAATTCATGAGAGCCAACTGACTGCTTTCAAACCTTCATGTGTAACCAAACTCTGCTTTGTTGCAGACATCTGCTCCATCACTGTTTCCAGGCTCTGATGGACCATGGAGTCAAGGTTGCTTCTGTCCTGGCCTATTCCTTCAGCAGACGGTGCTCCTACATTGCAGAGTCAGATGCTGCTGTGAAAGAAAAAGCAATCCAGATTGGCTTTGTTTTAGGTAACTGCTGCTCATGGGCTCTTTGCTTTCTCTCTTGCAAGCTTCAGTTAATCTAACATTTTTTTTTCCCCTGTTAAAGATAGGCCTTTTAAAGAATTGTGTGTTTTGGAATGGAATTTTTAGAAAGCTACTTGGTGTCTTGAGAGAAATATATTGGATTTTAATATCTGAGAATGTATAGACTTGTTAGTTCAAACAGTTCAGATTTAAAATTGGTTTGCAGATGTGATGAGGAATTTGCATGATTTTAGTGTAAGTTCTTGGTTTTTTTGACAGAAATCTGTAGGAAAACTCTGTAATAACAAAAAACCATCCTAAACCAAGTGTTATTTCCTTCAGCTGTAGGAGAACTCTTCTCTTACATTTCATCCTTTCCAGGTCAGGAGGGTTTGACCTTGACAGGATTTCTGTCTGTAGAAGCAGGTCTATGAAATAAATGATCTTCTTGCAAGACCTGAGCAAACCCTTTTTCTCTTGGAAATGTTTTGCTCTTCAAATTGCTGTTTGTTGCTGATTTTTGCAGGGGGGTTCCTGTCAGATGCAGGCTGGTACAGTGATGCTGAGAAGGTTTTCCTTTCCTGCCTTCAGCTGTGCACCCTCCACGATGAAATCCTTCACTGGTTCCGTGCCGTGGAGTGTTGTGTGAGGTGAGCTCACCTTGAATTCCCAGGAAACCTTGGAGCCACCCAGCTCCAGATGCTCCTTTAGTGTTCTGCTGCACCTAAACCCTTTCCTGGCTAGAGTTGAAGATCAGGAGGTGCTTGTTTTACACTAATCCCTGGATTTTCAGCTTCTAAGTTGGCAGTACAGTACAATGGATTAAAAAACCCAATGTTTTGCTGTCCTGTGTAATCTCTCATGGGTAACACTACTGGATAATAAAAGTGGTCCAGCAGTTCTTGTTTCCCAAGGATTTTTGCACATGAAGGAATGTTCTGTGTTGGACTTTGCTGAAGTTCTATTTACTACAAAGAGAATTTGCCAAATCCAAGTGCAAACAGTAGAGATACAACTGAGCAGAAATAAAGGCAAAAGTTACCTTTCCTGATTCCAGATCCAGCGAGTTCTCTTGCTCCATGCTGAGTGCTTAGCTCTGGGCCTGGGTAAAGATCTGGCTGTCCAGTTCCTGTGGGCACCTCTGGCCACAGCTGAAAACATTTGGAAAAGTATTTTGGTTTTATTTTTTGCTGTTAGAGTTTTGAAGCTGTCTTGTTCCTCAGGGCCTGCAGAGGTTCACATTTCATTGACAGAGGCCTCTGTTGCTCTTCCTCTGTGTATTGAGGTGTGATGAACTGCAGGCAGGAGCTGGCTGGGTTGTGTTGCTCTCACCATGCCAAGGTTGTTTTTGTACACTCCAGATGTGCCTATGGGCACCTGAAGGCTGCTGGGCAGATTTAATGTAGGATTTTTTTTTTTTTTGTTTAGCTGCTCTAACAAAGAACAAAGCATGTGCTGTAGTTATCTGAATCTAGAGCAAAACTTGTTTGGAAAGCTGCTCCGAAAAAAGCCCTGCATCTTGTTTATGGTTGGGCAAACACGAAGAGTAAAGAGGCTTTGCCAAGAGCTGCTGCTGTCCTGTGCCAGCCCCAAGGCCATGGCAACACTGCTCTGCCTGGTTCTGCTGGCTGGCGTTCCAGAAATGATGCCAGGAGCCTGGGCACACGTATCCAGCTTCCTAGAGCTGGGGAGTGATGGATATAGAGGCACAGTTACTGCTTGGTCCTTTGCCTTCTAATTAATCTAAAAAAAGTTTTCTCGTTGCATCAGGCTCTTTGGCAAGCTGGAGAAGTTGCTTAAAAATAACTCACCTTCTCCAAATAGAAATGAAAAGAAGGGAAAGAAAGGGAGGGGGGGAAAGGGAACTATCTCTGCTGGACAATAGTGTGGAAAGGAGGTTTTCATTCTGTGCTGGAAGAAAGCACCCTGTGTTAGAAGAGCCCCTCTGACCTGGGGTGTTGGCTCTGTTTGGCAGAGACATCCATTGTTCCCTGGGGAGCTCTGCTGGGACATCACCCCTCTGGGCAGCAGGAGCAGTGGGAAACGTTCTGGCATCTCCCAAACACTCAGCATGTTGGTTTGGAGTTGTATCAACCTGAAAGAATGGAAGAAGTGTTTAGCCCTGAGAGAAGGGCTAAATCTGTAAAATCTAAACACCTTCGTGTGGCAGAGAGCAGTCGTTAGACTCAGTTTACTGCCTTTCAGCTTGAGAGTAAATGGTGGTGTTAGCACCTGATCTCTCCACGCTGAGCTTGCACTGGAGTTGGGGGGAGTTTTAAGGGGACAAAATTCAAGTCCAGATTTTGAAAATATTACATTTTCTCTGGCAAGTCAAACCTCTGGGAGCTGAATGAATACATTGCAGTATTAATAGAACACAGTTTAAAAACATGTGAAATTTTGTGTTATTGAGGCACAACTTGGTGTTTCCTTGTTGTGGCAGTAGTAAATTCTGTGGAGAAGCTGGGAAGGTGTGAGGTTTCTCTGAGCTTGTACCCTGCTTTTCTGGGAGTGTGGTGCTCCTTTTGGTTTGCCTTCTCTCATTATTCTGTGTTGAACAATGGGGTACTAATGTGTAACACAAATATGTGGTTCGCCCACTTCATTGTTGCACATTTGGCTGATTCTTGGGTTGTTTTCTTCTGGTGGTTTTAGACTTCCTAAGCTGCTGTGTTGGCTCTGAGAGACTGAGTTTGTTGGGGGAGGTTAGTCCCCAAAAGCTGTTATTGCAGACATCAAAGGAGGTTCAGAGCCATTAGCATAAACGTCCTGAGGCCTTTTCTCTTCTTCTTGGCTTTATCTCCTAAGATTCCTTTGGATTAATAAAGGATTTTTTGTTACTCAGAACTGGATCACATAAACTCTGCTTATCCTAGAGGATTGGCTTAGGTTTAGCTTGGGTTTTGGGGAGATTTCTTTGTTTCTAGACACTATCACTGAAGCATCCAGACACTGGATATGATCTTTCCCAGGAGCTTATCTAAATTGCAGTGCTATCCCCACTGGCTTATTCCATTACATGGGATTTGGGCTCCGTGGTTTTGATGTTGCAGAGCAGTTCCCAACTGAATGGTGTTGGCAAAATGTTTTTTTTTCTCTTTAGGAAAACTGTTTACTTAATTCTTCTCTCGTTTCTTTCTAATTCCTGTCTCTTGCTGCTGGAATGTTCCTGTGACCAGGCACACAATGCACTTGTACATCGTGTTTGGTTCTGAGGCTTTATTTAAGGAAAAATGTGGGGGTTGCTTTTTGCTGTCTGTTGTTGAGCCACAGTGCAGTTTCCCTCTGGAGAGCTGGAATTTGTGTAGCTTTTGCAGGGTTTTGAAGGGCTTTTCTTTTGATGTTCTCCTTGTGCAGCAAATCCGCATCTGTCATGTGCCCACTTTCTGGCCCTGCTTAGGAAAACGGAAACTTTATTTCCTTTCTTGTTACTGTTGGAGTTTGGTGATGCATTTGGGTGGGAAACAGAGGGACAGTGTTGGACAAGCTGCTCTTAGGATGAGCTGAGCTGTATCACGGGGGAATGGCTGCAGTAGCTTAAATCTCTATTTGGAGCAAGTGGAAACAGGTTTAGAAAAGAAACTGAGCAAAATTTTCACTGTTCACTCCTTCCCCTTTAACAACTGATTGGAAGTTTTATCCCAATGTATGATATCAGGACTAAAATGCTGTTCCTGTACATTAATCCACGTAGTCAGAGTTTGAGCCTCTTTGCAGCTTCCCTTCCCTCTGTGCAGTTCTCCCTGTGCTGTGTTGCCCTGATTTCCCAAGCCTTGCCTGGTGTGTTCAGTCTCTGTTACTCACTGTCTAATGACACATTTCCAGCAGGGACAGTGGAGGTTAATTCACCAAAATTCCATGTCTGCTCGCTGGCAGGTGTTTGCCATGCAGCAGGAGCAGCTGCCCTGGCTGGGAATCCAGCTCTGCCCTTGGGGCTTGGAATATCAACACACACCCATTCCAAATGCACCTCGTTAAAGCCCTTGAGCATCAGCCTGCACTAATGCACAGATTCTTTGTTTTTAGTGATAATAAGTGCCACAAGCTGGAAGTGTTACTTATCTGAGAAACAGGAGTAGGTTTCAGCAGTGCTGGGTGTTACTTGGCTGTATTTGGGTGTTGACCTTTCAGATGGGAAGGCAGCAAGACAGGAGAGGGAAGAGCAGGGGATGTTTGAGTTGTTGTGATCAATAAAATGGTCTCTCCTGGTGGAGATGGTTCTCATGTGGAATGGATGTGACTAAATCTTATGTGAAGACTTCCCCCAAGCCCCAAAACACAAAAATTCCCACTTGGAGCTATTCAGGGTTTGGGGGGAGAGTGTAGGGATGCAGGAAAATGAGCTGTGTTGCACTTGCTATGGCTGCTTGAGGTTGCACCCTTTGGGAAGGAGGGGGAAGGGACTTCACACTGTCTAGGGCAGGGTGTTGGGAATGGAGTCTCACTGGTATTGGGAAGAATGGATTTTATGGAAAATGACACACAAAGTCACCACACCGGAGTGGTTCAATGCAGAGCTGCATCAATAGGTAAAATCCTGTGGCATCTCCAGCAGGAGAAATTCCTGCCCTGTGCCCAGCTGTGTGTGACCGAGCCCAGGCAGGGCAGCTGTGCTGGGCTGGCAGAGCTCTCTCCCTGTGAGTGTCCCCCAGATCCCTGGTGCTGCTGCAGGCAGAGGTTTCTGCAGCTCCCTCAGCAGCTCTCTCTGCATCCCCCAAGGTTGCTGCACGTTCGGAACGGGAACTGCAAGTACCACCTGGGAGAGGAGACGTTCAAGCTGGCGCAGTCCTACATGGACAAGCTGGCCAAGCACGGGCAGCAGGCCAACAAGGCGGCGCTCTACGGGGAGCTCTGCGCCCTGCTCTTCGCCAAGAGCCACTACGACGAGGTGAGGGCTTGGGGGGCTCTCCTGGCACTGGCACCTCCTGGATGTGCCTCACTAGTCCTGGTTCTGCTCTCCTTGGCACTGCCGGAGCAGTAATTCATTTAGCCACTGTTGTTTCCATGTATTGTTCTGTGTTAGTCTGTGAGCTCTTCACAGCACTTGGACCAACATGAACATATGTGTGTTACCTTGTCCACATGTGTTGGTCACCTGTAAATTAAATATTATCAAAGCTTATTTTAATAATTGAAAATGAATAGCAGAACAGTCTTTGCACCTGGTTTGTTATGCTCTTTCTGAGGTGTAACTACTCCATAAACTGGTTTCCCTTTAATCCCTAAGTTCACTGACAGGGTGTTGTCCTGCACAATGGGAATGGTGAGGATTGCTTAAAGATTATAAAATACCCTGTTCTGACTGTAAAAGTCATTTTAATATTATAACCCTTAGATTAATATAAAATACTTATATATTCACTATTAACCTTAAAAGTGGGGTTTAAGTCTGTCTTTTAAGACATAACTGGACAATTCATTACACATAAGCAATCAAACTGTGTATTTTAAATTTTGGAATGTAAATGACCAGCTTTTCAGAGGCAGGTAATATTTTTCTCTTGATGCTACAATGCTGTGAAGTTCCAGCTTCCATTGTGTTGGTGCCTCTCTGTCCCACAGGCCTATAAGTGGTGCATAGAAGCCATGAAGGAGATCACAGTTGGGCTGCCTGTAAAAGTAGTGGTGGATGTGCTACGGCAAGCATCAAAGGTGAATCTGAAATCTCCCCGTTGCTTTGGGTACTAAGTTGCTGCCCAGAATGGCTGAGGAGAGGTTGTTACCTCCAGAATTCTCCTCAGGGGCCCTAAGGATTGTTGTTTGTGCTTGTCTCAGAATGGGTGGGGGTGTTTGTTTCTATTTGTGTCTTTCTGAAATGGAGTTAGAGCTGCCCAGGTGACCGTTGTGACAATGTTAACCTGCAAACTCCCCTGGAAGGGCTCTGATCCCTCTTTGATCTGGACTAGGTACAGCACAATCCCTTCAGTCAGGCAGGATAAAATAACAAGTTTATTAATGCTGAGCTCCTTTTCTTAAATAACCCAAAAGTCCTTTAATAACTACAATGATCTTTTGAAATTAAAAACAAGAGTAAGTGTGGCAGTGTCTGGAGGGGCTGAGCTGTGAGTGCGCAGCTGCTCACGTGCTTCCCTTCCCCTGCCCAGGCCTGCGTGGTGAAACGGGAGTTCAAGAAGGCTGAGCAGCTCATAAAGCATGCCGTGTACCTTGCCAGGTAAGGGCCATTCCAGAAAGAACCCTTCTAAAATTATACTCAGCTTGCCTCAGTTTGTAATGGAAGTGTGTTTGTGCAGGGAGCATTTTGGAGCCAAGCACCCCAAATACTCCGACACGCTACTAGACTACGGATTTTATTTGCTCAACGTAGACAATATCTGCCAATCTGTTGCCATCTATCAGGTAGGCAGCAGGACTTGTTTCTCTTGATGCTTTTCATCTCTCAGATGTTGTAGTTAATTCATGGAGATAGAGAATAGTTGATTTCATTACTGCAGTCGTGATGTTTAAAAAAACCCCAAACACCACCAGCTATGGGGCTTTGCTTTCTTGGTCTTCCTCTCACTCGTGTCTTTTATATAATTAGTTCCTCAAATATGTAGAGAATTTCAGAGCCAGTAGATTGATCATAGAGATGAATTTGGGTTTTTTTTCCTGTGTTAACTGATGAAATTGTGTTTTTGGAACCCTTGCAGACAGCGCTCGATATCCGGCAGTCAGTATTTGGAGGTAAAAACATCCATGTAGCTACAGCTCATGAAGATTTGGCTTATTCTTCATATGTTCACCAGTACAGCTCTGGGAAATTTGACAATGCACTGTGAGTACAACACACAGCAGCACAGTTAGTGCTGTAAATGAAGAAAAATATTCATTGCATTAATATTTCTAATTTTTCATCAGTCAACTGCTGGCATACATAAACAGATCCTGAACTTTTTATTTCAACTCTCTCAGATTCCATGCTGAACGTGCTATTGGCATTATCACTCACATTCTCCCAGAAGACCATCTCCTCTTGGCCTCTTCAAAGAGAGTTAAAGGTAGTTCCCTTTGTTGTTTGAACCATTTGGTTGTGCTCATCCTGGTCCCTCCCAGGCAATGTAGGTTGAGTTGTCTTTTTCAGTGGAGGTGTTTGTAGTCCTTGGTGTTTACAGCACACTTGTAAAATACAAAAAAAACTTAACCAGACGAGTTGGAGTGGGGGGATGAAACTACAGAATATAAAATGTGTTGGGAGCTTGACACAGCAGTGTGACAGCAGTTGGTGACAGACACAAAGCCTGGGCTGTGTCCCCAGGTGTCTGGGGTCCCTGGCTCTGAGCTGGGCGTGGGCACAGTAACAGTTCCTGTCTCCTGTCCCCAGCTCTTATCCTGGAGGAGATTGCCATAGACTGTCACAACAAGGAGACAGAGCAGAGGCTGCTCCAGGAGGCTCATGACCTGCACCTCTCCTCCCTCCAGTTGGCTAAAAAAGCCTTTGGGGAGTTCAACGTGCAAACAGCCAAACACTACGGCAACCTGGGCAGACTGTATCAGTCCATGAGGAAGTTCAAGGTAAGACTTTACTCCTGGCCTAAAACCTGCAAGACAGCTGAAATCTGTCACTACAAATGAGGGGTTTCAATGTCCACAATTCCCAAGTTCAGTTGGTAGTTCTGTGCTTGGAAAACTTGTGCAAAAATAATCCATGGAGATGGATGATGCCCTCAGAGGATGACAGAGAGCTGGGTGCTGCAATCTACTGATCCACTTCACTAAAGAATTTGAAGAATTTGGTTTATATTTGGCATCGTTACTTTTTGCCTGTTACAAAATGCTACTGTTTGAGCTGCTACATAGTTACATTTATTAAAACTAATTTTCCCCTCTTTTTGTGGGGTGGTGAGTGGTGTCTGGCTGACCTGTGTGAATCTGGCCCTGACAGGAAGCAGAGGAAATGCACATCAAGGCCATCCAGATCAAGGAGCAGCTCCTAGGGCAGGAGGATTATGAAGTTGCCCTCTCCGTGGGCCATCTCGCCTCCCTTTACAACTATGACATGAACCAGTATGAAAATGCTGAAAAGCTTTATCTGAGATCCATAGCAATTGGTAAGTGACTACAGGAAACTTAAGTTCAAGTCTTTGGAAAATAACTTGGCTGTTAATCTCTAGACAACATTTTGTGGCTAGAACATAAGTGGAGAATGAAGGCAAATTTTGGTAAAAATAACCTGATAAGTCAGATGCAGCCCGTGGATATTTTACCTCTCAACTTGGTTTTTCTCTTGGGTTTCTCTAGGAAAGAAGCTTTTTGGTGAAGGATACAGTGGACTTGAATACGATTACAGAGGTCTCATTAAACTGTACAATTCCATTGGCAATTACGAGAAGGTGTTTGAGTACCACAACATTTTGGCCAATTGGAACCGGTTGCGGGACCGGCAGTTCTCGGTCACGGATGCGCTGGAGGACGTCAGCACCAGCCCCCAGTCCACGGAAGAAGTGGTCCAGTCTTTTCTGATGTCTCAGAGCCTCGACGGACAGAGCAGCTAAGAACTTGGTCAATTAACCAGTTAAGGTTTTTTCCCCCAGGTTACAGGGGGAAAAGTCATACTGTGAAATCTAAACCATGTAGTTCTCTGGGGGCTGGAATTTGCGTTGAAACACTGGTCCAGTCTACTGAAGAGTGCCCATACGGATGAATGTGTGTTAAATTCCTCTCAGCATGTGTATGGCATGTTTAGTTCGGCTCACATTTTTAACTTGGTATTCCCAAAAAAAAAAAACCCCCTTCTTTCTCTCTTCTTTCAAAAGAAGCTACTTTGCAGAAAGTCTGCAAGAAAACATTAAATAAAACTGTTTGAGTTGAAAAGAGTTGCATTCTTATTACAGATGGAAGGTTTCATCGAGAGCTTTCTGCTGATTCCCAGAGAGAACAAAAGCTGTACTCTGAGGAGCTGTAGGAGAAAGGTCTTGCTGCTGTATCATTGTAGCAAAGTTCATGGTAAATAGCCAGCAAAGGGAGGATGTGCTGGCCTTGGCTGCTGCCTTACCAAGAAAAGTGGCAAAGACCCGCTCTGGAGAGCACCATCCGCTCGTTGTGTGCCACCTGTGCTGCTGTGGATGCCCTGAACTGGACCAGAACAGATCCCATAGACCAGCACCCACAGTGTCCTTGGTGCCACCACCAGTGCTCCCCTGAGCAGGACCAGGACACCACAGTGGACCAGCCTGCTAGAAACTGCTTTTGGACCAGTGGCTTTAATTTAATATTTCTGCCCCTGCATTCACTTTGACAGTAGAACTCTCTCATTTAGGTGTCTGATCAGTGCAAATGATATCCATGTGATAGATCCAGAGCTAGGAAGTGAATTGATGGTTTGTCTGTACCCAGTGAGCTTCTGCAGAGATTCCTGGCAGTGCTGCAGCTCCACACGCTCCACTCTGCTGCAGCCACTCCTCCTCTCCTCTCCCACGGGCTCTTTCTCTGCTAACAGAGGCCATACCGTGTTTATACCAGTGAAGAGTTTTGTATTCCAATCCAGTTCCATTTTCTGTTTCTGGAGAACACAACTTACTGTACAGTTCGCAGGGGTCAGTGAAAAATGCCAAAAAGCACAACAGGTCTTTTTTTTTGTGATGCTTCATTTCTACATTAAACAAGAGTACAACCAGAAACCGATTCCTTACGTTAATTTACGAAGCAGAGCTCAGCTGTACAGACCCTCTGAGAATGCCTCTCTCACTAGCTTGTCTTAATTCTTCTTCTGTTGGGGGCTGTGTGGTTGTGTGGGTTTGGGTGTTGTTTTATTTCCTAATGTTGGGTAATATTTGAAAGTCTGTGTACCACAAACTAGAACCGACTCGCTGCTGTTCCCTCAGCTGTGCCAGTGGCACCAGCAGTGCCCTGGATCTGGGATTCTGTGGGTTCTGTCAGTTTTGGGGGTTTCTCTCCCCCTCTTTTCAGGGTTTGTACCTTGGCCAGTCGCTGCTGGGGCTGGGCCGGCTCTTCCCGCGGGACTGGGACTGGATGTTCTGCTTGGGGTCTGGTTTTTCATTGGTTTATGGGGTTTGTGGCAGGGAAAGGTGCTGGATGATCTTCAGGGAAGAAACAGAGGTTTTGGACATGACTTGGAGCTTAATGGCTCTTCTAAGAAATGAAATTTTACAGGCCAATAGTTCATATTCTGGTGCCTTCAAGTGTTTTTTTGAGGGGGAAAGGCTGAGTAATATCAACTTTTAAATGCAATGACGTAATTAGTGAATGCAGATTAATGATTGCATACTTCGAATATCTTCACTGAGGTGAAAAGAAGTATTTGCATAAAACCCCCTGTGGTATTAGGACTTAACTGCAGTGTGTCTGCAACAGCTGCTCAGTGAAAATCCAACTTAGTTATGTGTGGATTTAAAATGTGATTTATTTATAGCAGTTTTTGTTTTTGACTGTGTAGGAGCTACAGACAAATTCAGCTATACAAGGCAAAACCTTCTCCCTGAATGCCCATGGCACTGACAAGTTATAAAGTTCTTATGAGTTCTTAAGTCCTATTAAAAGGTATTTAAAGTTAAACAAAGTACGTAACAGTGTCAGGACTTGGGCAGGAAAGTGGCTTAAAGCTGTCCTGAAGAACCTGAGTGATTCTGTACTGCAGAAGTGTTAGTGCTCCCAGCTGGGTACATGGGTTTACACTGACATGGGCTGGAGATCATTTACCCACTCCATGTTCCCAGTCTTGTGGTCTCCAGCTTTTGGCTAAGGAATCCCAAAGGTGTGTTTGGGATGAGGAGCATTATTTGACTGACACCAGTCAGTGGCCTGCGTGACCCACTGCTCTTGTGCCAGCCCTGGTTGTGTGTCCTTGTTCATGGTTTGCCTTCAGGTCAGGGCAGCTTCTGGTGTGGGCAGCCTGGGGAAGAGCCGTGCTTCCTTCCAGAACCAAACCCATCCCTGCAGTTGTTTTGTTGGTGGCCCCACTCCCAGCTCTGGTGGCCGTTCCTCCGTGTCCTTCCCCAGAGCTGCCTCAGCGCGGTGCCTGCCCCGGGCATTGGCTGGGCTGGCAGGAAGGAAGGTCCTGACGCTCCCTGGGAATCCCTTTGGCAGAGGACTTGGCCAGGGGCTGTTGTGGTGATCCTTGAGGGCTCCAGCGTGTTCCTCCTGTGCCTGCAGTGAATCCTGGCTGGGGCTGAGCTGCCCCTGCAGCTCCATCGTGCTGGGGCAGGTCCCTTCTGGCTGTGGCTGATCGCTGACGCTGCTGGAGCATGGCGGGTTGGCAGGATGATGCTGCAGCTGCCAGGGACAGCTCTGCTGCCTCCTGGGACAGCTCTGCTGCCTCCTGGGACAGCTCTGCTGCCCCTGCTCAGGACCTGCATTTGTGGCTGGGATGGCACAGAACTGATCCTGTGGGGTTTGGTTCTGTGTCTCCCAAGTGGAGCTGTTGGAAAGTTCTGTGTTGGCACCTGGAACCTCTCTGGGATGCTGTGCTGCCGCTGTTTCTGTCGCTCTCTCTGCTCTCACAGTTTGTTTGGTGCTTTTGAGGAGTGGGAAGCTGCTGGGGTGGTGCCAGAGGCAGGTAAAGGACTGGTTGGGGTGGATCTTGTAGCAAGACTCCAGTCCTGCCCCGCTCTGCCCCGGCAGAGCTGCAAGCAGGGGCTGCAGTGCCCTCTGTTCCCCTCTGGGGTTTTCCAGCGCCCCGTGGCTCCTCTCTCCCCTCCTGCCGTAGCCCAGGGCGGGTTTTCCGTGCACGGCTGGGTCAGTGCTGGGCTGGGGCCTGGCAGGTGGAACGTGGATCCAGGAATGAATGGTTGGCATTTCTAGATGCACAACGTGCCCATGCAGGGGCTGTTGGTGCTGGCAGTGAAAGGGCAGACCTGGGAGTGGCAGTCCTGTGAAATGCATCTTTTCCTTGAAGGTGAGTAAAGGAATCACCCCAGAGTCACTGGGTGCAAGTGGTGAGCGCGGGTGTCACCTTAAGGTAAATTATTTTCACTATTGATGAAGTTAAACCCTCAATATTTTACTTTGTGTGAGGTTGTTTGGGTCAGTGAGGGGGGAGTTTGCTCGAGGTGCCATTGCTGCTTCTCATGGTACAAAATGCACATTGAAGTTCATTCCCTTTTTCAGTCCTGAGCGTGGGAGAGCACAGGAAGGAAAACTCTGTGCCTCAAATGGGGGAAGCTGTTGGCAAAACCTCCCTTGGGTGATGTGGATGGGCTGGACTCAGGCAGTGCAGGGCAGGTGCTGCTGGTACCAACCTTTCAGCAGATCCTTCCTTCTGCTGCCTGTGCAGAACCTGATTTTATCTGGAAGTCCTTGTTCCCTTATAAGAAAATTCAGTTCAAAGCTGCCCCTGCACTGTGGGGTGTGTTTGACACTCCTGGCCTGGGGCCCTTGTGCCACTGGGCCCCGGGAGGGCTTCGGGGAGAAGCGGGGAAAATTTCCTTTATGCAGAAATAAACTCCAATACCTACAAAGAATTGGCAGCACTGGGAATGCTTTTGTCCCTAAATCTCAGGAACGTTTTGGGCAGTGACGCAGGTGTCCCTGGGTGGTGTAAAGTGTGTGCTCTAGGGTCTCGTATTCCACTACTCCTTGCAATCCTCGGTATCTATAGCATGAGTGGCCTTAGTGAGTTTGTTGAAGTGCACATTTTTTTTTTTTTTCTTTTCAAAAGTAAATTTTAAGATGAAAAAGATATATACTATATAAATATATAGAGATATTTAGAAACTTGGTTTGTGGTGCACAAGTTCAGTGTTGGATCGCTAAATACTCGTCGCAGGTACCATATGTGTAACTTTTCTGTATATTCCTTTCTGGGAAGCAATGTTGCCATGGTAATTACAACTTTACAATTTCTTTACTACTTAATGATGTGAATGAATTCTACATTTTATTGAATATTACCAGGTTCAGTACTATTTTTATACTTTATTGAACTACAGGGGATTTTAATTTAATAGCATTAAAAAAAAAAGAAAAATATGTTGCTTGAACTGTATAACTGTATAAATTGAACTACTTACACAAACCCACCTCTAAACCAGAATCTCCACCTGTAGTGCCACGTTCATTTATATAAAAGTATCTTGCTCATTACTAGACCTTGCAGCCCCCCCTCCCTGTTGTGTCAGGATGGAGGTTTTGTACCCCACTTCTCCCTGCCATCCTTTGTGCCCACGGAGCCATCCTCTGTTTGTAACCAGCATTGTGATATTCTGTAACTGTATTGCTCAAATGAAATATTGACCTAATAAATAGAGTGTTCCCGCAGCCTGGAGTATCTGCAGTGAATTGGTTACAACTTCCCTCCCGCAGTGCCTGTCCTTGCCAGGAGAAGGTGAAATCCCTGCCTTTGGGGTAAATCCTTATGGATGGGGCTTGTGTTGATACCTCTGCAATGTGGACAATGGGAGGGGGGAGCCTGTGCTACTTGGAAGATGCGGATCCTTCCCAGATCCTTCCCTGCTGCTTGGGTTTTTTTCCCCCTAAAAAACAAGGGGACACAAATTCTCTCCTGCAAGTGTGCACTGGCAGCACCTTGTGTGGCTGCCTGAGCACAGAGTGGGTTAAAAGTCAGCATTTCTGGGGGGTTTTATTTTTAAACCATCAGGTTTGTGTGACCTGCAGCTCCCCAGCTGTGCAGAGGCCTCCCTTCGTCTCACGGGGCTGAGATTTCCATTTTTAAAGGCAAAACGCCCTGGAACACTCCCCTGGCTCTGAGAGCCCAGGCCAGGCTTACGAGGGTGACCCCAGAGTCCCTGGGGCTGTGGCAGTGCCAGCTCTGCTCCTGTAGCCTGAATTCCATGATGGAAATGGATACCCCTGTGTGTGCTCCTGCAGCTTTCTCAATTCTTCCTCAGGGAAATGACAACTGGGGAGTGCTGGATCTACACTGCCAAGAAAAAGCCAACAACACTAGACTCCAAAGCAATTCTGTTTGCTGATGTAAAGGAAGAATTAACAACAACAACCCTGAAAGTTCTGCCCAGGTGAAGGGAAAACTGAGGTATGAATGAGGCTGTTCTGCTGATTTTTGGGGAGAGCAAGTCCAGCTGCCTCTGCCATCTTCTAAAATGCAGCAGCAGGAAAGGCAATCCCTGTAACATTGCATCCTGTAGTTTATTCCAAAGATTTTCTGATCCTATTTGGAGCAGGAACCCCTGAAGGTGAAATCTTTCCTCCTTGCCCACGTCACCTGATCAGGAAACTGAGGTTATTTCTGGCAGAGCTCAGTTTTCCTTGAGAGCTTTCCTGTCACTTCTAAGTCACCTCAAGTCCTACTGGAAAAATTGTGGGATAATCCAAGTCCTGAGCAGCCTTTAATCTTGCTCAGTTCCCTCTTAAACCAGTGTGACACTTTGAGGGCAGACAGTGTTTTCCTAAAGCAGCCACAGGAACTCCGACATCGGGTTTACCTTTAGCTGGAGGCACTATTCTGTTATCCAGGGAAAATTCCTCAAGATCCAGGTCTGCCCCACACGAGTGTCTGCTCTGCTGCCCTGCGAGGGTGAGACACAACAGCCTCTCCAGGGCAGGGCCAGCACAGCCAGGAATCCCCGGCCCCTGCCCAGGTTTGGGGATGGGACCCACATTTAAAAAGGAAATCTGTTGTCCTGATTCTGAGAATGGTCCCCCAAAAGGGTCTAGGGGAGTTTTTCTTGCTTGGGTTCAGAGGTGAAGGCAATTACTGAGCCCCCACCCAGCTGTCCCATTCCAGCATGTGGGAGTCAAGGATCTTTTGGGGTTTTGCTGGTCAGACTGAAAGATTTCTGGGACAAATTATTGATATTTCTGATGTTTCCTTAAAGCCTGGATTGAACTATGAATCATGTGGCCAACTCCAAAGCCCAGCCAGAGTCATTCAGAATCCCAGAACCATTCAGGCTGGAAAAAAACTTTGGGATCATCAAGCCCAATGGTGATCCAGCCCTGCCAAGTCCCTGGAAGAGGAGTTTCTGGCCCAGCAAGGAAAGGAGCAGCTGCTGCTTCCTCCAAAAGCTGCTCTTCCGTGACTGGGGTGATACAAGAGGAATGATGTACTGAAGGTAGGTCTGGTACTTGCAGAGCCTTAATCCAGTCTTGGTGTTGATGCCCAACTCTTAGGGATCTCCAGGATCATCGTGAATAAGATCCCATGGTCTAAAAGAAGAGAATTTGCATTTAGCTGGGCTGGAGCTTGTTGCTATGACACTGCAAGTATTGCAGGACTTTGTGGTTCTGGGAAACCATGGAGACAGTCTGGATTCTCTGCTTTTGTTCAGGTGAGGATGCTGTACTGATTAACTTCCATTGACCTCTCTGATGGTGTCTGGGAACCTGAAAAAACCCTTAAAGTAACTGGAAGGCAGAACTGATCCTGCTGAGCCCAGTCTGTCCCCTGGGGGTTTGACTGGGTGGCTTCTGTGGCTGCATCCCACAGCTGCCTTGTCACTAGGAGTACAGGGGAGCAGCAGGAACTGCGGGCTGCTCTGCTGGCCCGTCCCCAGGCTCTGGCCAGAGAGCAATCCCAACCCCAAGGGATGTTCCTTGCATTTCAATTGCGCTGATTTGGGGCGTTTCACGCGTTTTGTGTCCCTGGTGCCTTTCTCTCCGTAGGAATTGGCTGGCTGCTGTTTCCCCAGCCCTGCGGGAAGCAGCCAGGCGGGGGAGGATCGCCCGGAGCCGCGCAGCCGGCAGGGCACTGAGGGACTCCTACTCAGCCTCCCGGATCACGTTGTCTGGCAGCTCTTGGCTCTGACTTTTAGTTTACCTATTTATATTTAAAGCGCTCCCTCTGAGCTGTTACGGACCAGATTGAACGTTTCAGAGGTAAAGAGAGAGAGAGACTGGGGAGAAAAGAGATGAGAAACGAGCTGGTTCTGAGTGCCTGAGAACTCCCACAGGACATGTGGCTGTGTTTTAGCAGCTTGAAAATAGGTTTATGTGGGACAAATCCTCCTCCCCGGGCAGCCTGTGGCACCTGTTTGTGGCAGAGCCGGTGCTGTCAGCAGTTGCCTCTCCCGTCCCTGTCTCGTTCCACCTTTGGGGTGTGCAGGTGCTGGAGTAACCAGTGCAGGGACTGGGAGGCACAAACACCCCTGCTACAGGTCGAACTGCATTTTTTTCTTGGGAAGACAAACGTGAGGCTGGGCCGGGGTGGGTCCAGAGGAAACCACAACTATGTTGGAGCATCCAGATTGCAAGGTAGGGACACCCTAATTACCAGCAGCTGACAACAAAGCGATGGCTCATTCCTCGCTCCCTCCCCGGCTGGAGCAGCTTCTCCAGCTGCTGTTTTCCCTGCTCCCATGTCTGGGACAGCAGCTCAACCTGCCCAGCTCCTCCAGCACTGATCACATCTGCACCTGCTCATCCTTCTGTAAAAATTCCAGGTGTAAAGGCTCTGTGTGAGCAGGAAAATGTTCAGCCTGCTCGGTGGCAGTGTGACAGTGGCTGTGTGAGTGCCTCACCTGTCCCTGCTGGGTGGTGACCTTGCAGGTGTTGGAGGTGACAGTCTCTTTGACCCGGCTGTTCCTGAAGGTACAACTGGTTTAAAACTGCTTCAGAGTCTTTCCTGTGAGCTCTGGAGCCAACTTGAGTTTTCTGAAGGACAGCAGAATTGCTTAAACGAAAAAAAAAAAAAAAAAAGGAACATAAACCCACATTCAGAGGTGTTAATGTGAACGAGCACCACAGGCTGACTCATGCTTGGGCAACAGCTCTTGCTTAACCTGGGCCCTGTGGGGTGGCAGCAGCAATGAGCTGAGGAGTGACACGTCCTGTCCTTGTGCTGGGTTTGTCCCTGCAGGGGACGCGGGGCTCCATCCCGTGCTGGCAGTGCCAGTGCCAGCCGTGTGGCCGTGCTGTCCCTGCTCCCTGGGTGCCACCCTGCCCGCTCTGCCCAAACGCAGACCTTTCCCGGCACAGGGAATTGGCATTCCGGGCTCTGCGGGGAGCTGCTCGGCGGCTGCGCTTGAGCAGGGGGATGCGGAGGGGTGTGCGCTGCCACTGGATGTCACTGTCGCCGTGTGGCACTGGGAGCACGGCGGGGGTGGCGCTGGTCCCTGAGCTGAGCAGGGTGGGACGGGGAGCTGCGCATCCCTCGGGCAGTCCCTGGGGATAAAGAACCTTCCTGATACCAGAGGTCACGCTGCTTGGATTTTTAATTTTTTAAACCAAACGCTTTCAGGGTCTCAGAGAGCCCAGGAGCCTGATTTCTTTCCCGGAGCGAGACGTGAGGCTGATTTCTGCAGCTTCCAGCCACGTACAGGAGCCAGGAGAGGGCAGAGGATTCTCTGTTCTAGCTCAAAGCTGAGAATTGGATCTGGGATTTTCACCGAGTGTAAAACAGAGCTGGGACCAGTGCTTAAATTCAGATGTGCGTGGCTTTTTGGCTTATTCGTTTTATTATAAAATTATATTAATACCAATTTAAATTTTTAATTTAAAAAAAGCCTAGAACCCCAAATGCTGAGCAAAGGGGATGTAGATCCCTCATTTTAGATGATTGCTGAGCAAGGCTGGTGGATGGCTGCCCACTGGCCTCTCTCCTTAACAAAGCCCCCAAAATTATCAAATGACCGTGCTGACAACCTCAATCCCTTAAAATTAAATATTGATTCCGTATTTTTCTGTTGACTCATTCGAATCAGGAGGCGTTTCCAAGGCATCTATTTCTGCTGCTCGGAGGGTGCCGGTGCCCCCCGGAGCCGTAGCCTGTTGTTCGTGCTCGAGCATGGAGTCGCAAAATGCTGATTTTTCTCCCACTTGTCTTGCATAACAAAAGGCATTTGTCACCCGTTACATAACGGCGGGGTTTGTCACTGCTCCCGCTGGCCCTTCCCGGCCCCAGCACAGCCTCGCTGGATGCTCCTCAGCGTCCCCGGCATCCCCACAGCCCCCCGGGGCTGATCCTGCACCCAGCACCTGCCCTGGCCTTTATTCCCTCCTTCTACAGGAAGGTGTGGAGCTGTGGGGTTTGCTGGTGGTTTTTTAGGGGAGCAAAAGGATGGGAGGGTGTTTGGGGGATTTTTTGCTTTTCAATACTTGTCTGAGGGGGCAGTGGGGTTTGTCCTTAGCTGAGGTCGTGTCCCAGGCCTGCGGGAAGGGCTGTGCTGGGAATGGAGCTGAATTTCCTCTCTGCAGCCCTCACAAGTTTCAGGGAGCAGGAGCATCTGTCACCACCTGCCTCCCTGGGCTGCCAGTTGCTCTTTTAATGCCTCTCCTCTAATCTCGGGTGTCTCTGCTACCAGCAGGAATTCAGGTTTGGGTTTTTCTTTACAGTAGGTTTGATTCCCTCCTGGGTGGAATATCTTCTTGCAGCCTTAAAAAGAAATAAATGGTTTTGTTTCCCCAGGAACTAAAGGCAAAAGTTGGCTGGCTTCCCCTTTCTCTCTAGCTGGAAGAGAGAGCTGTTTAGCTGTGGCCTCACACTTTTTTGTGGCCTTATCACTGCCAGCTATCAAATGACCACAGCTCCTTTCTAAATGTGAAGCAGGCAAATGTCCCAGCAACCCAGCAAAGTAGTCCCTGTTTTCCTCGAAACAATTTCTTAATTGACACTTTTTGTGTGTGTGTGTGTGTGTATCTGATTCCAATTATTTTTTAATGAACTCCCTAATATTTCTTGTGGACCTTTGAACTTCCTGGTGCACCCAGCCTTTGCTCAGGAGATATGTTTATGGTTGGTTCTGAGTTAACCCTTTGGAGTTTGTGTTCTCAGGGAACTTGCTGTACTTTCCTTCCCTTGTACAGGTGATGCTCAGGCACAGAGATCACTGCTGGGAAACCCAGGCTGTACCCGATCTTGTGGCCTGTTTCAAAGTTTAATTCCTATAGAATCTGATAAAGCTATGGATCAGATTGGATCTGTAAAGCATGACTGGAAGATGGGATGAGCAAACAGCTCTAAAGACTGTAAACAGCACTCAGCCACCCAGAGCAGCAGAGAAAGTACTGCTGATAAACAGATTTCCCAGTAACAGGCTTCCCCTTTGACACGGATCAAGCCACAGATGCTGCAGGGAATGGTCATCCCCTTAAATCAGTACAGCAGGAACACCTTTTGGGGATTAAGTGTCCCATTTTCTCATCCATTTGCTTGGTCTTGATGTGCTTTTACAGATTGTGCAGCTGCTTTGTGTCCATCCTGAGAAGAGGGAGACAAATTTTCCCCAAAGACCAGAAGGCAAGATGTGGATTGTGCAGGTGAGTACAAACTTCATCCTCCTCCTCATTCTGCTCCTCAGGTCTGGCTTGGGAGTGTAACCACTGACAGACCCTTTGCACAAAAAATAAACTTTTATTCTGATGGGGGGAAAAAAACCCTTTTATTCTGATGGAGAACAGGGACCTTGGGCTGCACCTTGGGTGTTCTTAGGGGAGCTGGCTGGAGCTGAGACCTGAATTCCATCCCAGTGTAATGGGGATTCAGGGTTATCTCCTTCACAGGTGATGGTGAAAGCCAACAGCAGTGGCATTTCTTTCTCCTGCATGACATCTCTCAGTAAACTGCCCCTGCCAGGGAGAAGCCTGGAAAGGCTTGGAGTTAAAGGGATTTTGTTTTGGAAATTTACTTCCAGGCGAAATGCTTTCACAAAGAGAACTGCCCTGTGCTGCCGTCACGGCCTGACCAGTCAGACAAGTGCAATTGTTGTGTCCCTGGGACAATTGGTGCAATTGCTGCAGCTGTGACTCAGCTGTGCTCCTGTGCCAGGTCGCTTCTGGCACCCACAGTCGTCCCAGGGCTGCACAAAGGCCCCTCTCTCTGAGGCCTCTCGGGCCCAGCACTGCTCTTGGCAGAAGTTGGGATGATCTTGGTCAGGAATTCCTCGTGCAGCTGGTGCTGAGCTCCTGCTGAGCCAAATGCCCAGAGCAGGTATCACCTTGGGAAGGTGGGTCTTAAAACAGAGGCAGGTTCTTGTTCTCAGGCTGTCTTAGGGAAGCTTGGCTTTTACTCATGGCTGAAGTCAATAATGAGAAAAATCCATTAAGACAAACCCTCCCCCTTGAGATGTCTGTGGCATTTTCCCTCCTGTGTCTGCTTTCTTCCTGCCCCTTGTCTGAATTTTGCTGTCAGCTCTGGATGCAGGAGCCTTTCACAGGCAGATGCTGAGCAGATGCAAAGGC
Source organism: Vidua chalybeata (assembly GCF_026979565.1). NCBI lineage: Eukaryota > Metazoa > Chordata > Aves > Passeriformes > Viduidae > Vidua > Vidua chalybeata. The sequence continues at coordinate 9,512,189 of NC_071549.1, forward strand.
AATTTCTTGCTAACTTTGCAGTGAGGTCTGCTTGGACCATCTGAGGTATGTTACCATTGTTTAACCCACACTAGGATTTGACAGTGTTAGGTGTTACTTTACACAAGATAAACTGTGCAGAGGGAAGCAGAGGTGATAGCTGTGAGTGTAGCTGTGCTGCCTCAGCCTGGTTGTTGTGAGGACTCTGTTAGAAGTGGTTTGGTTGAAGGGGGTGTTGAAAATGCAGCTGGTTTCCCAACCACCCTCTCGTCATGCCTGCTGCCTGCAGGTCATGTCACCTGTCCCCGCTGTGACAGACAGCTCCTCTCCTCCTCACCTGCAAAGACTGAAACCAAGGAGTAGCCAGCTTATGTCCTCACCTCTCCAGTCAAGGTGCCAAAGGGTAGCATGTTCCTGGCTGATCAGAGCCAGGAGAAATGAAGCTTCTCCAGCACAAGCTTTCACCTGCATTAGCAGCCAGATTAAAGCCATTTAGGAGCTCCAGGGACATGAGCTGGATGTTAGCACAGCCATAACCCATATTTGCATGGCCGTATCTGTGTCCTCGTGAGATTATAGCTTCCACATGGCATGTGACTGCAGCATGGAATGGCTCTCCTGGCTTATCATGTGTACACTTCGCTCTGCAGAGGCTTGAGAGGGCCTTGAGGTCCCCTTGCAAATCCAAGGCTTTGTTCTCCCTTTCAGTGTTGGCTGCACTCGGAGCTCAGCCAAAGCCAGGGAGGCACAGATGGACTTCTCTGGCCAGCCTTCATCTGAGGATCTTGCTGTATTTAGAAGTTGTCCATCAACCTGGTTCACTCCTGCGAGATCAGGCATGTGAGAAGCCTGTGGCTGTCCTTCCCCCTCCTCTGGGAGACAACACTGCTTTCTCCTGGGAAGCCTCTCCTGCTGGAAGGTGGCACAAGACAGGCCACATCTCTGGAAATCTATCAGATTATCCTGCCTACCTACAACAGGAATACTTTGAAAGGATGTTCTAATTGGATGGGGAAAATCAGAGTACAAACAGATTATGCCTCTCCCATTTCTCCCTGTGAAGGAAAGGAGCCCAAGTGCCAGTCAAACACACTGTACTGAAACAGTGCACCTTAGGGAAAACTCTTCCTTTTCCCCTGACAGCTCTCCTGTGAATATTAATTTCTCTATTTGAGTGCCTTCATCTTCCAGGAGCTGTGCAAGTGCAAATGTTAACCAACTCTGGTGCAGCAGCTCTTGCAGTGCAGAGTAGGCATGGAGCCAAAAAGGAAGCAGTTGTGAAGGTGTTCTGTGTCTGCTGCTGGTTGTTATTTGCTGCTTTGGGCAGATTTACCATGATTACCATGTGTAGTGTGGTGAGTCTGGTGTATATAATATATGCAGGTATCTGATATGGTATTTAAGTACTAATAGGTCACAGGAAGGAGAGCTGATAAACACAGATAAATGTACAGGTATTCTGCATTGTACTTACACCAACTGCCTGTACATGTAGTTTAGTTAAACATCAACCCCAAACACTGTTGCCAGATGTATTGCAGTGCAATGCCAAATAGGAATTGTAATGAGGAATGTTTTCCAGCAACCTGCTCTTACCAGGAGGGTGGTGAATGCTCCATTTGATGGAATGATTAATGATACTCAGCAACTGCTTGGACTGTAGGGGTGGAGGCTTTGCTAATTCCATCTGGAAATTCCTTTCCTGGTGCTTAAGGGTGATGAAGATCATCTTCTCTCTGCAGCTGGGTGCCTATTGGCTCCAGTTAACAAATCTTGTGTCAGGGGAAGGGATCTGAAAGAGAATTTGGGCCAGTTATTGTTTCTGTGTGGCATCATTAGAGGCATCTGAACTGCCAGAGGAGTTCCTTTCTGGTACCTGAAGGGAGGTTGCCCATTTAACCACTTGTTTGCAATTAATGTGGTCTAAACACAAGTGTGATTGGTGACCAGTGGTGTGGGGAAACCATAAACATATCTGCATCTCTTTTATCCACCTCTGGCAAAATCAGGTTGTTCCAAGTGCTCCCAGACTGGGAGACACAGGCAGCCAAACCTTCCAGAGTGCCCAAAGGTACCAGTGACCAACCTCTGGTGCTGGTGTTCCTACGCAATTTTATGCTTCAATGGTTATGTAGATGTTTGTCTTCAACTTCTCAGCCAGCTGTTTGTAAGCTGATTGTTGGTGTTTGCTAATGTCCTGTAACTGAGCTTGAAGTCCTCAGGAACTGAAAGAGCATTATCAGCTTCCTCCACACTTCTTCAACTTGCAGCCTGTGGGAAACAGAATAGTTAAAGGCTTTTATTTTTATCGTGCTTTGTAAGTTTTTAGGGGTTTATGCAAATTAAAATAGGCATTATTAATGAGATGTTAATGAGCCCATCCCTTAGGTGCTACTTATAAAATCAAATCTGTAACAAGTTGGGCATCTCTTTGTATTGAAAATAATATGACTTCTTTCATTAATCTTTTGGATGATGAAATATGAACTCTCTAGGTGATACCAGCCTTGGTCACTTCCTCTCCCCAGTGAATCAGAGAAGCCTGTAAAATGATGAGCCTGGCACACATTTCCCAGTAGGTGCTGTCTGGGGAATGGGGCAGGGGATGGCATATCCCCTCCATGAGCCATGGCACCCCCAATTTCACAGCCCCCCTTGGTGGCAGAGGCTCTCAGTTCTGTATCTCCTTTCCTTGCTCCTTTAGAAGATTTTGGTGTCTGTCCCAGCGATGTTCTTTGCAGAGGAGTGTCCAACTGGCTGCAATTCCAGGGAGCACATGGTGGGATGAGGCTTCTGGGCAGTGATGTGTCCTGGGGTTCCACGGGGTAGTGAAGTTCAGGCTGGTGGCAGCATTCAGATCTCGTCTCTGTGCTGTCACTGCTGCCCTTTGCGTGCTCGTCCTGCCTCTCTCCTCTCATACCTGTGCCTCCTGTCACACTGCCCTGTGCCTGACCCTGGATGCACAAAGGGTGGCTGCTGCTTGCAGTGCTGCTAAATTCCCACTTAACACTGGCTGCAGTTCATGGATTTTCTAGAGGAAGTCAAGTTTTGGCTTTTGTTGTATTTTGGCTTTATTCAAGGGAAAAAGCAGGGAAGTTCCCCTCCAGCCTGCAGAATGTAGCTGTCAAGAGAAGTGGCTTCATTTCTCTTTCTTAAAGCTTTGAGTAGCCTGTTATTCTTAAAATAAGCCCAAAAAAGGGCAGTCTTCTTTATGTTATGCTTTGGGTCTCCTGTATGGTGGTGCAGGGGAGTAGCTGTAGTGAAATGTAGGCTCTACTGAGATTGGCAGGAGGAAAAAAAAGCAGAGCATGGATTTCATTTCTGTGATGATCTGATTCCCTCCTACCAGCCTGGAAATGCTGAACGTGAGCCTTTGTCTGGCATATGGGGATTTGGAACTGTTGCTAATTACAGCAGTTGTGCTATCTCGTTTAAATGGCTTAAATAATATATTAAGTGCCTTTATGATCTCCCACGACATGCTGGAATGCAAAGAAGTGCATATTTTGCTGTTTATAGTTTATGGCAGGAGTAACTTGGAGAACATTAATCTGCACAAAAAATGGGGTTTGATGATTTATTGCTTATGTAACTCCCTGTGGGGTCTCTAGATGCTCAGATCCTGTTGTGCAGGGTGTTATCCTGAGGCAGGGCATGAATTTCCATCTTGGAAGGTGAAGTTTAGTCAAAAGGAAAGACACTGTGGATGGTTCTAGGGATGACAGGGAAGGGTCATGACACACTGCTGGTCAAGCATTGTGGAGTTAATCTCAGTCTCATGGCAAAGGTAAAAAGTGTGGGACCTGGAGGAGGACCACGGGAAGTCTCATTCTAACTTAAGGAGTATTCCCATTATTTTCATTAAAATCTAATTTGAAATTAGAAAAATGTTACTAAGCATCATATCTAGATGTGGGAGTGTTCCAGGGCCTAGATTAGTGCTTATCCAGAAAAAGAAAGGTATTATGTCTGCTCAGGAATCCTTTTTTTACTCCTTTTCATGTTTTTATTTAGCAAAAATTCTGTTAGTCATCTGTTTCCACCCAGATTCCCGTGTCTCTTGCTTGTAAATCTCCAATTTCTATTTCTGCTATTGTACCTAATGCTTAGAGAAAATGTGAGAAGAGTGTGCTGTGAATGTCTTGTTGCTGGATCTGGTGAGAGGAATAACTGTGGAGCAGCTGAGCAGTGCTAGCCAAGGGCTCCAAGAACCTGGGAGGGCACATGTTGAGGGGGAACATAAATCACAAAGTGACAACAATGAAAAGATTGGCACATTCTGACCCTTAATCTGGTTTAGTTTGACAGCTCACTGTAAAATCACAAGTTCTGTTAGAATATGGTACTAATTAGCGATATTTCACCTATCTGAAATTAATAGGCTCTGCAGAGTAGGAAAAAAAAAAAGAAGCATTTTTGTCTGGTTTTGCTTGCTAGTAGCTTGAAAACAGGGAGGTGAGAAACTTGTGTCAAATCCTGAAGTATAATTTTGCAATTAAAAGACTGAGGAGAAAGTGTGATCTGAAGACCTTCAGTTTCCTTGCCGTGACATAAAATTAACAGCTCTCTTCATTCTCATTCTGGTTTAATATTCCTGCAGAGAAGGAAGCAGAAAGAACTCCCTGGGCTGGCTTCCATGGAATGGAGGAGCTGTTACTTAGGCAATAACAGGGTACAGGCTGGGAGGGGTTTGGGCTGGCATTAGCTGGGTAATGTCTGCACGATGCTCTGGATGTTATAATGTGATATATATCTAAAGCTAAAAACAGAGAGATGCTCTCTGGGAGATAGGAAACTCTTTGAGAGCACCTCCTGATTGGCTTCCCAGAAATTTTCAAGGTCGTACATGCACCAGCTTGCAGGGATGCACAGCTGGCACCTCATCACTAAAGCCAGAAGAATCTCAACTCAAAGGCTGTTAGTGAACTGTGTGGGTAAAAATAGAAGGATAAATTGAAACTACCTGAAAGTGGAAGAAACAGCTGGGAAGTGATAAGAGAAAGCAAAATGAGTAAAGAAACTCTTGCCCATCATTGTGGTGTCCAAGTGCTTTATAAGAACTTCAAATTGTTCCTTCCTTGAATATACCAATTTTCTTTTTCAAACTGTGACAATTTGGTAACCTTCATCTACCCTGAACTTGTCTTCTATTGCTAAGAATCTGCTCAAGAGTCTACTCCATACTTCAGGCCTAAATTTTATTACAATTGCTGGGTCTAAAGCTCTTCTAGGAGTAGCTGGACTTTTACCCAGGGGCTGAGTGAGTACCAAAGGCTTTTATGGATCAATTAACCATACGTTTTATAAAATAAATATACATGCAAATACTTAATATGGTAGGCAAAATTCTGCTTAACCCCTAATGATTTACCTTGCTGCACATGCACAATCAATCCACAAGAGTGGCAAGGCACAATGTTGTCAGAGCTACATGACCAGTGGTGTGTCATGTTTGGGTTTGGGAGTCCTCTGGAACACATCGACAGGCACCGAGTGTTCAGCTGAAAGGACAGGAAAACAACCTGGTTGTCAGTGTCCTGCAGTGGCTCACTGCTGGACTCAGGGGGTGGGGTGGCTTGAGCAGATGGCAACTCATCAGACTGTTTTAGTTGCCTTCTTGGCTTATCAAACACTTTTTCATTGACTCTGATTACAGGCATGAAGCCATCTTAGATAAAGCCTCTTGATAAGGGACTTTAAGATCCTTAATTACTATAATTAGCCATTTGACACCATAAAATAGAGGTCTGCTGTTTTAATGCCTGTTTCACCCCTGTCTGTAGGGTGTCTGTCCTTAACAAAAACAGGGAGGTGGAACTTTTAAAACCTGATCAGAGGTAATGTGTGCATGCTAGCATAAAAATGTGTGTGTGTGCACATTTGGATATGTCATTGTCCAGAGCTCTTTCACTCTGTGTTGGGAGAGCACTGAACTGAGACATCAGCCTGTTGGCAGGGGCATGAAGGCTGGCAGGTTTCTGTTTGGGGATGTCCTTTGTTCAGTGTTTGAATCGTGTAAAACCCTAATTAGCAAATAAGAAGCTTTGGCCTTCCCTTGCAAGTTCTGAAGCAGAATTAAGGGAAGTGCCAGGATGTGCCAAATGACACAACAGTTCTGGCTCTGTGGCTTTTGTTTTGCTCTGCTGCCCTGCTGTTTTGAGATGCGCTTCCCACTGTATCAGCCGCTGGCAAAATGTTCCCCAAGTTGGTCCGTGTTTGATGCTTTGGTGTTGCTTTCTCTGTACACAACAATCAAACTGCTGCAGTGCTGGGGATGCTGTGAGCAGCAGCCTTTGAGCTGAGAAGCAAGCAGCCCTTTCTTTGCAGGAGAGAGGTGTCCCATGGTGCCACCGAGCTGAGTCCCTGCCTGCTGTGTGCCGTGCTCTGGGGGCCACTCAAGCTCCTCTTTCCACAACGCAATCTGGGCCTTCCCAGAGCAGAGTCAACATTAGTCACTTCTTGCAAAGCCACTCCTTTAATTTGATCTTCTAGTATTAATTATTTGCACTTCCTCTTGTCACAACCCTGGTGGTTTTACTGCCCTGGATGGAACTGCAGAGAAATCCTTTACCTCCATTCCAACACTACAGTGGTTTCTGTCTACAAGAGAGCACAGAATTGCTTTTATCAAATACATTTCTTCTCCCATTGTTTCCTGATGACAGATACTACTCTTAATCTACACAGAAACAACACTTTGAAATGGGAGATCTCTATTCCCATCAATTGTTGGTACGTTGATAAATCATAGCATGTCTCATTTCCTGAATGACACGTGTCTGGATTGCAGTCTGCCTCTTTTTTGTCACAGTTTTTCAGTGCTAACAACAGCCTTGCCAAAGCTCATCTGTTCCCTTAGTGTGCACTCCAGCAGGCTGATTAATTCTGTCACACTTTCCCTGTATAAGGCATAATCAAACAGGTTGATAGAAAATCGGGAAGGACGTGATATTTTTATAAATATCCAAGGCATTACAATTACCTCGTGACTGCCATTAGCTGTGGCACCTCGTTACTCCTGGGTTGGAGGAGCATCAGCAAAGTCTGCCAGGAAAGAAGAGTTTGTCACTGTTCTTTGTGGGCCTCAAGTGTGATTGTGCCACCCTTCCACGCACAGGGAAGCCTTGCTTAGGAGAATATCAAGAGTGGAGGGTGCCTTATGGTGTTTTCTTCTCTGTCTTTCAGAGGCAACTGCAGGAAAAGTGGGGGACCACTTACCCACGAACCTTAAAATAGCTGTGAACGCGTGTGGCGTGCCTCACTTTCCTGGTTTGTGGAGATCCCGCTATTAATAACAGGAGCTGAAATTATGGATTGAGCAGTAATGTGAGCAGCACTTCTGAGCAGCTTTAAACCTGTCACGGGCTCCCTGAACACAAACATCCAGGGGTAAGTGGCTCAGCAGAAACATTCATTAATTCTCTCATAAAGAGGAGGCAGAATTAAACAGAGGTAGCCCACAGCTCAAATGAGGTCTGAGGGATGCTCCCGCTTCCCTTGCTGCCTTTTCTGGAGCCTGGGCAGTGCTGTCCAAACCCCGTTCCCGTATCTGCCACAACCTGATGTACAGGTCTGGCGTTTGGCACGCGTGGGTGTGCAGAGCAGGGTTGTCACTTTGCCTGCGAAGCAGTGGCTGTCACCCCCGCACTGAACTGTCACCAGAGCTCAGCCCTCTGGGACAGAGGGACGCGCTGTTCTCTCCCGTGTCCCCGCCCCGCTTGGAACTCACCAGGAAAAAGGAGGGGATGAGGTGTCTGCTGCTGCCGGGAAGCAGCAGGGGATGATGCCAGGGCAAGGGCCTGGCTGTTGGGGCAGGGGTGGAGATGGGCAGCTGCTTCAAAAAGTCACGAGAGTACTGGGAAGAGGGGATCTCTAGGGCAGGTGTGAAAAGACAAGTGCCCTCAAACTGGAAATGAGGGAAAAAAACCCAATCATCACACCCCGAGAATCTCCTGGCTACACCACACTGCAGCCCTGGTGAGCACTGCCTTCATTAGCATGTCCCTTCAACAAGGGGGATGACTTTAATGTAATTTTTAAATCTTTTTTTTAATTAAATTTTTCATTTTCCCCTGCAGTATTCTACTACAAAGTTCATACTAGCAATAGTGTGGGAGTACAGGTTACAACAATGGAAGGGACCTGGTAAGAATCTGCTCCTTCTATTTCCTCAGAGTTCATATAAATCTGTCACCCTCTGCTACCACTCTAAGCCACTTGGTTCCTAGAAAATGTGGGATGTGATAGAAGTTTCAATTTGAATATTGTTCTGTTGTTCTTTGAGGAAGCCTTTTGTATTTCCTCTCTCTCTGATAACCTCAGAATCAGACTGGCAGATAATGATTCAGGGTATTTTTCTCATTCACCAGTTCACTGTAATTAGATATGAAACCATTTAGTTCTGACCACTGCAGACCTGATTGAATCCTCTTATTGCATCTTGTTCTCTCTCCCATTTTCTACTCTTCTCAAATATTTGGGATGTGCTCTGCCACAGTCCTGTCAGGGTTGTCTGATGCAGGAAGGGGTAAAAGTTGTCTTGTGTTTTTCCAGAGCCAGGAAGAGTCCTTTAAATTAACAATATTCCAGGGTGGGGAGACAGGTACTGGGGAAAGAGGCACCAATTTAGAGGCCGACAACAAAGTTGCATTTTTGGCTTGTTTTAGTGAACGTGAATCAGGAAATCCTAAGGCCTTACAGTGCTCTTCTCAGAAGTGTTTTTGAGTCGCTGCAGCAGTTCCTCTGTTGTTTGGCTCGTCCCTTTTGAGTTCAGGCCTTTCCAGTGCGGCTCCAAAGCCCTTCTCCTTGCAGCTGCCTGCTGTGGGCTGAGCAGGAGCCGGAGGCTGTGGATTTTTCCCTGCAGCCTTGGACTGCAGCAGCCCTGGCAGAGCCCGACAGCCGCTGTGCTGCCAGGCTCCCGCTGCTCCTGTGCAGCAGTAAATACCTGCTTTGCCTCAGATCCTTGACAGCGATGCAGAGACACTTAAAGATATTTGCTAAGTGCTTGTGAATTAGTTTTTGATTAGCGAATAATTAAATAAATTCGAGCAATCCAAAGGACACGTGCCCAGTTCGATTTGCATACGTAGCACTTCTCTCTGACAAGAGAGGAGCTCAATTCATTTAATGCAAGTCTAAATTTGCTGTATCTTAATTTGATTTACCTTTGACACAGCATTTAAATAGCAGCAACATCTAATCTTGTGCTCCCCAATAAGGCTTCAGTAAAAACTTACTGCCAGATCTAATCCAGGGTTAGCACACACATCTCTGGGTTCTTGCTTCAGTGCCTTTGAGAACATGCTTAATTTAATCTGAACAAAGGCACTGCCATCGGGAGCCTCCAGCCTGGCTTTCCAATCCAGAGTATCTTTGTGATTAAATTTGGTGCAGGCCACCGTGTGTACAATGGATCCAGTAAATGATTTTGAAGTGCTCTTCAAACAAAATTCAGCTGGTTCTTGGACACCGCCTGTACCTCTGGGACATGAGGGATGCCACTTTAGTTGGGTTTTTCTTAAAGTGACATATGTTTTCTTCAGAAAGAAGTCTGGGTTTTTTGGTTTATAGGAAATGTTAGCCATTATTAAGAACCATCACTCCAATCCCTTTTCCTTCCCACAGTGGAAGGAACTCCTTGCTAGAGGGTTCTGCTTCTTCATTTGCACCAAATACCCAGTCAGCTGTTTGTGACTATAAGCTGGTGGCTGATCTGTAATTATAATTTCAGTCATTCATTTTTTTCATGATTTAGCTGTCATTAAACCCCCTATGCTGCCTGATAATCTCTACTGCCTGAGAGTGGGGTTTGTGTGAACTGTAAGCAGAAGTTCTGTCTTGACATCACAGATAAAAATGTAATAATTTTGCAAACTGTGGTGGCTGCAGAGGCATCGGGTCAGAGCTGTCCTGGCAGGGTCCCTCACTGCTGGGTGTAGACAAAACAGGCCTGGCAGGGTTGTGTCAGGTCTCTGGTGAGCCTTGGTACTCAGGGGTTGGCTGTTGCTCTCTAGTAAGAGCCTGAGGATAAACAGTCATGGAGAAATTGGCCTGAAATCCAGTAGGAATTGGTGTGGAGCTGCCTTGCCCCACCACTGAAGCTGCTTCCTGCTCTAATTGCTTTCTCTAACTGCTCTGCCAGTTCGGGGCTGGCTGTGTCCCAGCGCTGCTCGTTCCAGGCAAAATGGGACTTGGTCATTATCTTTGTAATTCAGAGGAGAAACCAAAACATTAAAATATTATTACTGGACGTAAGGTCACGCAGGAACACGACAGACAAGTCAGGAATTAAACCCCATCATCTCAGCTGAGAGTTAATACTTTAAGAAAGGGATCCATCACAAACAGAGCGTGGCTCTAGGGATGCCATGGAATATTTCACTTAATCACAAGATAAAACAGATTTCTCCAGCTGTTTCTGGTATTGCCAGCTTAGGCTATTGATTGACACATTGCCATGTTTGTTGAATTCATCCTCAAATGTTTTAAAGAGTTTATTTTGTATCTAAACTGAAAGCTGCTTGGTGAGGAACTATGTTAAGAAGAGATATGTAAAGGTAGGGTAGGAATAAGAGGAGATATATATCTATATCTATATATATCTATATCTATATAATCTCAAGGGAGCTTATATCCTGTTATTCTTCTGCTACTTTTACATTACATTTACCTTTACTCTTTAAATGATAAGTACATAACCAGTGGCTGATGAGTGAAGTATATTTCCACCAATTTAATTTATATTTTTAAAAATCACTGAAGTTCTCCCCCTCATCCTCATAAGAGAGGTAAAAGGTCTCTTTGTGGCAGATTTTATGGCTGAATTTTTTTTTTTTTTTTGATATGCCACAAATCTAAGATAAAAAAAACAGATCAGAAAAGATAAAAGGAAGCTTTATGGAGCTTATTTCACTTGTAGTGTGTTTGCCCTTGGGTTACATGAGGAGAAATTTGGCCTTGGAGCCCATGTCCCTGTAAGCAGCATTCCTGGCTTTGCATATCAGATATGAAATTTGTTTGGAATGTTTGCTATAAAAATACCTACATGAACTTACATCAGCGAGAAAGCAACTCCGGCTTGACCTTTCTGCAGCTCTGATGTGGCAAGATCATTCTGTGTGGAAACAGTAACTTAGGGAATGACTCGCAGCTGGTGTTTTCACAGGCTTTGTTTCAGCACAGGAACAATCCTTGGAACAAGCTGCCCTTAGAAATCAGTGTTTTCTTTCAAACTCCTTATTTTCTGCTTGGGAGTGACCCAGGGTAGGTTACCAGGCTTAATGTTGTAACAAAGCCATTTGGGAAATCCTCCCATTCTGTGTCAGTCCTGGGCTGAATACTAAAAGCAAACATGCTGGAGAACAGCAAAGGGCAGGGGTGGTTTTGATCCTTTTACAATTCAGCCCGTGTTTCTGTTTCAGACAGTGAAAAGACATTTTAATGGAACAGGAACCTCCTACTGTCACCCCATGCCTGCAGCCCTGCGACTTAGAGGACTTTTTGAGGAGAACCACCGTGCCCTGAGAGGTTTGAGGGGGCTGAGGGGCTGCTCCCCTACGAGTTTTTTGGGGGTGAGGAGCTGATTCCCTGTGCAGTTGGAGGGCATTGAGGGGATGATCCTGTGAGGTTTTGGGGGGCTGATCCCTGTAAGGATCGAGGAGATTGAGGGGTTGTTCCCTGTGCACTTTGAGGGGGCTGAGGGTTGATCACCCTGTGAAGATCGAGGGGATGATCCCTGTGAGGATGGAGGGGGCTGAGGGGCTGCTCCCTGCGCGGTTTGAGGGCATTGAGGGGATGATCCCTGTGAGGTTTTGGGGGGCTGATCCCCTGTGAGGATCGAAAGGATTGAGGGGCTGTTCCCTGCGCGGTTTGAGGGCATTGAGGGGATGATCCCTGTGAGGTTTTGGGGGGCTGATCCCCTGTGAGGATCGAAAGGATTGAGGGGCTGTTCCCTGCGCGGTTTGAGGGCATTGAGGGGATGATCCCTGTGAGGTTTTGGGGGGCTGATCCCCTGTGAGGATCGAAGGGATTGAGGGGCTGTTCCCTGCGCACTTTGAGGGTGCTGCGACTCTCACCCTCCCACAGGAGCGAGCCTGAGGCTGTTCCGCCGGGGGCCCCATCGCACCGCAACCTTCCTCCTCTCGCCGGCGCGCGCCACAGGAAGCGCTGACACCTTTCGCAAGCGACACCCTCCGAAGCGCCTCTGCCGGGGCAGAGCCACGTCCTTCCTCTTCACAGCTCCTTCCTCTGCGGCCGAGGAGCGAACCGGCAGCCGAGGAGGCACCGGCGCGGCCCGAGCAGAGCCCCGAGCGCTGCTGCGGCTCCCCCTCAGCCGCCCCTGAGGGGACGCGCGACGGCGCCGCCGGGCGCGGGGGAAGGGGGGGGTTGGGGGGGGTGATCGGCGTTGACCAATCACAGCCGCGCTCCGGGCCTCCACGTGACGCGGCGCGCGCCCCCCCCCCCCACGTGACCCGCGATGGAGGCTGCGGCGGCGGGGCGGGCGCGCGGCCGCCGCCTCCTCCTCCTCCTCCCCCCGCCCCCCCCGGGCGGCCCCGCCCCCCCTCCCCCGTCGGTAGCGGCTCCGGCGGGCGCCGCCGCGGCCATGGACTGAGCCGGCACCATGGGCGCCAAGGAGTCCCGCATCGGCTTCCTCGGCTACGACGAGGCCCTGCGGAGGGGTGAGAGGGGACGGGGAGGTTGGCGGGGGGAAGGGGTGTGGGGGGCCCCGCGCTGCCCCCCCCCCCCCCCCCGGCAGCGGGCGGTGAGGCGGGCACCTCCATGACGGACCCCGCGCGGAGGCACTTGCGGCGTCCGCGGGCTCCTTCCCCGCACCCTTCGCCCCTCCAGCGCGTCGTTTATTTATTTATCTACCTTATCTATTTATTTATTTTACCTCTCTCCCCTTCTTTAACGCGGCCCCGGCAGGGCCCGGTCCCCTCCGCCGGTGCCGTCCCCTCCCCGCCGCCCCTCGGCCCGGCCTCCGCCTGTGGCCGGCCGGCTGTGCGCGGGCAGCCTGGAGAAATCGGGAAGCGCTGCCATCCCGGTGTGACAGGGCTGTCACACAGCTCCCGGCTCCGCCGTCCCTCCCCGCTCCTCGTGTTTACTTCCCCGTGCTCGGGGATCACGCATCTGCAGCTCCGCATGGCAAGATGGATGTGGCGAGCGTGGCTCGGGCTTGATGTCGCTGTTTTTAGCCCGGTTTAGGGTCCTCCCGGAGGATTTAAAGAGGAACTAGCGAAGGGAAAACATAAACAAGCTGAATGGTGAATGCTTGCAGCTGCAGGGCTCCAAGGCGACGGCAAGCTACACCCTGGAAGCTCCCTGGCTCTGGAACTGGTAGCCAAGTCCAAGGACAAAGAGGGACAGGAATTGTCAGCAGTAAATGGTCTGCAGGGAGGACAGGTGTTGGTAATTGTTGCCCTGTTGTGCGTTCACGTGGTGCAGCGCAGGTAAAGCAGCTCACCTGTTTGATATTTAAAGCCCTGATAAAATTCATAAGCTCAAGGCAATCTATGGCTGCCCTTTTTATTCCTGCTTGCATGTGAGAGGCATGTCAGGAGTGATAAGGGAGAACTGGGAGGAACCGCTGGGTGTTAACTGAAAAAGAAACAAATTGATGTGAAATGGGGTTGTTGTTAAATATTTTCTAATTTTTTTTTCTGGTGGAGCCTCTGAAGGATGCCATGTCAGATAGGAAATGGAGCAACGTAGTGTCGAGCAGGAGAAACAAACGTATGATTCAAAGTCGCTTGTTACAGCTTTTAAACATAACAGCCCTGAAGGATTTTCACTGCTAGTGAAAGTATAGGAGGAAGTCTTTGAAAGCTTTGGTGCACGTATTTTTAGAAGAGCTGGAGTTATAAATGCAGCTTGGTAGAGGTGTGAAGTTAAATATATCAGGAAGCGTTTGAAATAAGCTGTTTGGTGGAGAATACAGTCGTTTGGTCACGATGTATATTCCAAAGTTCCTAAATAAGAAAAAACAAGTGTTTTGAATTTTAAAGTTCAATTTAAACTCTTACATTGCTTCAAAATCAAGGCAGTTGATCTAGATGCTTCATAAGTAATAAGATTGATTTCTCCTTAATAATGAATTATTTCTGTGCAGTGAATATAATACTTTTTTGTTATTTTTTTTGGATGTTTTTCTTCTCTATATGAGACCTTCAATACTGTTTTTCTGTAGGAGAGCAGAAAGGTTGTTTTAGGCACTCTGTTATAAATTGATGTTTTGCTAAATAACTCTGTTATTTACTTAAACCAGTGAATCACTGTATGTATAAAACAGGCCAGTTATCAAAACATTATTTGTTAGACCATTCCTACTTCCACAGAACCTTGCTGGTACTTGTGGCATTTCTGTGGATGCAAACAGAGATAACGGATAAACGTAAATGTTAAAAAAAGAAAGCCAAATATATTTATCTCCAATTAGATCCACCTTCTCTAACATTGTTTCCTGGTTCTTAAATGGCAAGAAAGTTTTGTATTAGGTGGTATTTGTACAGATTTTTCTGCTGGGAATTCTTTATGAGTAATCAGTACTGGTTACCTGTACTTGTGGTAGTCATTCAGAATGCTGTGGTCGTATTTTTGAGTCACCAATTTGAATTTCAGTTGTTCGGAATATCTGGAAAAAATGCTGCTTTTGTCACCTTCAGAAAATGAGGCTGACTTCTAAGCAGTTTCATTTATTGCAATCCCATTTTGGTAGTAACCAAAGGTTGTGAAGGTGAGGGGAATTGTGGTTAAAGGCTCACAATATAAATAACTGTAGCTAAAATGTAACTTCAGTTCAAGGAGACAAAAGTGCCAGAGCGGCCTGGTGCTGATGGCTTTTTCCACCCTTGAACAGGAGACAGTCCTGCTGGTTTATTTTCCTCTTTTTCCTTGGCACAGGCAGCTGACACTGCTGTGGTGACGTGGCCGTGTGGATGGGCACGGTGGAGTTGTCCCGTGTCCACCAGTGCAGGTCACTGGAGTCTCATCAGCCTCCCTGAGATCTGTGTCTGCCTGTGCAGCCTGGCAGTGGAAAGCAAGGGATGCTATTTTAGACATCTCTTTTTATGAATTTTGCCAATTGTGGTCATCTTATTTATAGTAGCCAGAGGCACAGAGTGGTGCTGCTGTGGAAAAGGTATGAAATGAGAAGTGAGGAGAGCTATTCTTGACCCCACAGACCTCCTTCCAAGGATGGATTCTTTGTGAGGAGATGAAATCCTTGGGCAGGTCATTAGAGGTGAAGTCAGAAGTGCTTTGTTCCAAACTGAGCATAAAATTGTCGGTTATTTTATCAAACTGAATTTGTGGTGGCATGAACTGGTACTGTGGCTCTCGAGCTTGTTGCTTTCTTCTTAGACCTAAGCTCCAACAGCAATTTTCTGCTTATGACAGTGCTGCAAGTCAGCCAGTGTCCTGTTTTGGTGGATTTTCCAATGTTTATCCCTGATTTCCCACTCCTCTCCTACCACTGTGTCCATCAGGCTGTCTGGGTGCTCTGGCCTTGCCAAGGAGATGGTGCTCTAAAGCCTGCCTTATCTTTTAGTTCCGCTGCCAGTCTTAACACCCAGTTCCTCAAAGGGCTGCCTTTGGGCCAATAAAACTTGATAAAAAGAAGAACTTTTTATCACTATTGTATTAGCTCCTGTATTAGCACAGCAGCTCCTGCACTGTCCTGTGTTGTATATGGAATATTTTAATAAGAATTCTAGGAAAGAGGTTCCTGTGTGGTATTGGTGGCCAGTTTATTTCAGATCCCTATGGATTGTATTTCCCAGTGGCTGTTAATGTGTTCTGCTTCAGTAACTTTGAGAGGATAATCGTAGTCTGAGCGTCAATTTATGTAGGTACTTGTGAATTATGAAACTGTGGAATCTGTAGTCAAAGTTTCTGTGAATGCTACTTAGAGCAGGTGTAATCCAGGCCATTCCCAGCTAAATTATCTATGCTAAATATTGAGTCAGGGAACCACTTAAAAGAAATGTTGGTGAATAATCATGGATCTGTCAAATTTGGGCCAGAGAGGAAGGCAGAGTTTTCCTTCTGCTCAAAGCAAGGTACAATTTTTGTTTCATGAGTGCAGGATGGAAGAAGGGGAACTGCTGCAACATCAGCATGGTCAGTGAGCGTAGAAT
Organism: Vidua chalybeata; assembly: GCF_026979565.1. Lineage (NCBI taxonomy): Eukaryota > Metazoa > Chordata > Aves > Passeriformes > Viduidae > Vidua > Vidua chalybeata. The sequence continues at coordinate 9,528,301 of NC_071549.1, forward strand.
TTGGAGAAATGAGTGACTGCTGATAAATCCATTTAATTGTGTTTGGTCCTGTGCTCAGTGATCTCTGAGAAAAAAAGCAAAATGAAAGCACAGAAATAGTGCTGTTATTGGAGAATGTACATGCAGTTAAAATGCCAGCTAACAGCGAGGCAAAATTTGCAGGTGTATCAATTCCACAGGTTTTCCCTCTGGAGAGCTCATGGAATAATGGTTTTTAAGGCAGTTTTTTCCCTCGGTTGTGTGTCTCTGAGATGGCACCAACTGGAGAGCACCAAAGTAACAAAAACCTTCTCTAACCCACAAGGAGCTTGGTGAGTGTGTGCCAGTAATGACTAATGTGTGATGGGCAGAGGATAAATCTTGCTAATGACCTTTTGTGTCTTGATTGAATTTGAAAAATAGCTACATTTGTTTTATTTAAATCAAGGCAAATTTATCTAGTGTCTGATCATTAACATCCTCAAGCGTACAGATGTCATAAATCTGACAAGAGGATGATGGAAAACTTGTGCAAATATATAATCATCTAGTTGAGGCTGTCGATCTCAGCCTGGTGACAAATCCATGGACTCAGCCCTTCAGCCCATGGAAAACTGCTTTTTATCACTCCAGATTATGAAATTAACTTTCTAAATCCCAGACATCTTTTTAGGAAAAACAGTCAGGGAACCATTTTAGTAGTTTATTCTCTTCTTCCTGTATTCCACAAAGAAGATTGTTCTGCTTTATTTTCTCTCGTAGCTGAAAACCAGAGCTTGACCATGATAAGGGAGGTGAAGATTCTTTGGGATATGTTATTTTCTAAGGGTACAAACCTGTGCTTTTCTGAGCCTTGAGTTTCAGAGGCATGTGCTGAAAATGCCTACAAGTCTCTCAGCCTTTTTTTTTAAGCTATCAGATTGAATAGAATCCACTGTGGAGACAGTCTAGATTCTGCAGCGAGGCTTGTTATGTCAGCCAGTATTTGATGGCTTCAGGGCTCTGTCATATGATGAAAGCAGGTATGAATGCAGAGCTTCACACTTCCTGTTTATAAAGCTGCAGAGCTGCAAGTGGCCGCTCAAATTCACAGAGCAGTAATTATTTCACAACTCTGGCATTCAGTTGTGGTGCTTGTTTTGGGAGGGCACCTCAGCAGTCTCTGCTGAACATGTATTTCAAAGGCAGGAGTGACTTGGGGAATTCTACTGAAACTTCCATGAACTGATGAGAAGATGTTCCTTGGAATCACGGGTTGGTTTGGGTTGGGAGGGACCTCAGAGATCACCTTGTTCCACTCCCCTGCCATGGACACCTTCCATGAGACCAGGTTGCTCCAACCTGGCCTTGGATAATTCTCTGAGCAACCTGTGCCAGGGCCTCACCACCCTCACAGGGAGGAATTTCTTCCTGATGTCCAATCTAATCCACTCTCTGTCAGTGTGAAGCCATTCCCCTTCTCCTGGCACTCCAGGCCCTTGTGAAAAGTCTCTCCCTGTGTTTCCTGTCAGCTCCCTCAGGGGCTGCAATTAGGTCACCCCAAAGCTTCTCTTCTCCAGGCTGAACAATCCCAATTCCCTCACCCTTTCCTCCCAGCAGAGCTGCTCCATCCCTCTGATCCAGGTCCTTCTGGATTGCCCCTCAGGGCTGGGGGAGCTCTGCAGGTGGGATCCCACCTGAGAGAGCAGAATCCCCCATTCCCTGCTGCCCACGCTCTGGGGTCAGCCCAGGACACAGGGCACGTCCAGCCTCTCACCCACCAGCACTCCCAAATCCTTCTCCCTACAGCTGCACTTGATCTGTTGGATGAGAGTTGGTTTGTAATCTGTAATTCTTCAGCTGCTAAATTGCAGCCACCACTTTCTCCTTTACCTCAGTTCCTTCCCCAAGTTGAGGGAAGTGAACTCAGGGGGTTTCAGCCTCTTGCTTAGAACTCCCCAAGTTATTTCCCGTTGGAAATGAGGAACATTGGTGGCGTGAACTTAAGTCAGCTAACGGTAAATTTCCTTTCCTGACATACCTTTTGTGGTCTTTAGAGGCTCTTTATGAAATACCAGTTGAAAACTTACAAATTAGGGGTAAATATTGCCTCCTGCTTGGGCTGCTGCAAGTGCTGTGGTTCTGTGGGAGATGATTGCATCCTTTTAGTAGGTTTTTAGTAATTCTTAGATGGTTCCCAAGCATGGCAGAAACGTGGGGATTGCACAAGTGTTGAATGTGCAGAGTGTGATGCAAGTCTGAGAAAAGAGGATTTAAGAACATAGGTGTTTCATAAATAAGAAAAGGTTGAGCATCTTAAAGGAAAAAAACCTCAAAAAGTTGAATTATGATTCAGTAAATGTTGGGAATCCTCTGGTTTCTCACTTCTCAGGTGAATCATGTCTCTAAATAGGAGCAGGCTCGCGATATTAGCTGCAGTTTTGTCCTGTCAGAGTGTTACTGGAGATTCCAATCAAAGCAGTGAGGAAAGCTGCCAGGGGAGTTTAAATAGATATCATTCCAGCCATGGGGCTGGAGGTCACTGGATAAGCTGAACAAATCCTCATTTTGAGTGTTAAATATCTTGATATAAGTGAAAAGACCACTATCAGGCTATTCTATATGTAATACATTTTCTTATCTTGATGTAGACTGAAACTGAGTCCTCAAAACATTTATTTGGATTATAGATTATACGCCTGTGTATCTCACAGGTCATAAACCTGAGCTTTATTTCTTGGATTTTAATCAATGACATCAGTTGTTTTATAGTTTCTAATCAGTTTCTAGTTTTCCCTCCTGTAACACCAGGCTTTTTAAAAAATATACATGCCCAGAGAAAGTTGTTGAACTTTCATCCTTAGAGATTTCCAAGCTCTGCCTGGACAAAACCCTCCGGAAGCTGGTTTGAGTTCAGCCTTGACCCAGTTTTAAGCACAAGGGTGAACCAAGTGACCTCCTGAGATACTTTCCAACCTGATAGATTCTATAAAATATTTCTGTTCAGCTTGAATTTTGTGAAGTCTTGTTTTGATGAAGTCCTAAATCTACCTGACAGTGTCCTACAGAGGGGAAAAAAAAAAAAGGACAAAAATAGAAACTAGGAAGTTGTTCAGTGTGAGATGAAGCATCTCTAATGAAATGTGAAAGAAAAAAAAATAAGAGGGGACTACTTTGAATCCTGTTTACTTGACTTGTAACAGTTTCAGGCTTTCTGGCTGCTGGCACTGTGGCAGGAATGAGTAAAACAAACCTCACCCCTTTGCTCTGCTCAAGGGAGCTCGGCCCACTGTCTCCTTTCATAAAATAAGTAAGGCATTCAGTTCTTTAGTACTCAAAAAAATGAAATCAGATTAAAAAAATAGGCCTCTGAAGGGATGGCAAGCCTGTGAGAATGAAAAAGAACATAGCATTAACAAGTAATGTGATGAGGTGAGGCATGAAGTGTCTATTGAGTTCTGTAAATTAGGATTATTGTACAGCTCCTGCTTTGAGGTAGGACTGGGTAGGGTTCTTCTGTATTTAAAAAACCCTGATGTTATATCTGTCATTCAAGAAGTGTCACTGTCTTCTGAAAATTGAGTGTATCTTTGGTTAGGTTGTGAAGTCATACATTGCTATAAATCATTTGCCATATGGGAGGTCTGATGAGTCCAGAGCTCTTATGACATCTCCATTACTTAGTTATTAATTATTATTAAAATAATCCTGCTCTGTTCTGGTCCAAGAAGTTCTAAATACTGTGAGCATGCAGAAAGCTGATGGAGGAAGGGTAGGACAAATGTGGCATTTTCAAACAGCAGAGTTCTTTCTGTCCACTGACTTTGGTTATTTCCAAGCCTGATGTAAACCAGAACTGCCCAGCTGGGCTTTTTAGGGCCTCCTTTAGGGCTCCTCTTTGCCTGATGGTTTCCTACTTTGAGTTTCTGTATAGTAAAGAAAGTTCTGTGGGTTAATTCTAATTAAGACTTTCAATTCTTAGTCATTTCAAAACAAGTTATTTCTTAATTTGTTCCACTCCTTGAAGCAGGTGCTTTTTCTATAAGTTGTACTTAGTCTGAATTATTGTGAATGTCCATGTGATATTTGCAGTATTGAAGAACTACAAAAAGCATCTTTAACATTTAATTTTCATATGAAAAGGTCATTTACATAATGAGACAATGAAGCCTTTGGGCAAAGATGAATGTAGAAGAAAAATCCATTAAGGTAGATTCTGCCTAAGAGTTTGAAAGGGCCTAATTCACCAAACTTTGAATGCTGGATTATTGCTAGCACTTACTGGAATAAAATTCCCTGCTTGCCTAAAAGGAGTGGCAAAATCCTAATGCACACTTTCTTTTGTGATTTCTTTGGGGACACCTTACCTTTGTTAGTGATGACTCCATATCTCATAGGCTGTGGAGCTTTAATGTTTGCAGCTGAGCTGTCTAGTAGTAGTTTTCATTTCTTTTTTTATATAATGAATTTGAACACCTCTGAGAAATGGGGATTTTATGGGGTTGTATTTACAGCTGAGCAGGGCTGACATGGTCCCTGCAGGTGGGGCTTATTTGGCAAGTGCATCACTTTGAAATGCTGCTTTATTAAACTGATGTAAAATCTCTTCTGCATTTCTGATTTTTAATGGCTGTAAACGGAGTTCAGATCTTGGTTTGACACTGAACGTGTCTGCATGTGGGTTTTGCAGTAGTTCACCAAATCTGCTTAAAAACTGATGCAAGTTATAATCAATCAGAATTTCTCTATGTAGCCTACTAATTAATTCATTAGAATGGCAATTAAAGGCAATTCCTTAATTACTTTAGTGTATTACTGGCATGTGCCTAAGTCCTAGAGATGTGAAACTCTTGGTTTAATAATCTAAAAGTTTAACAAAACCATTTTTCTTATAAAAATAGAGTAACTTTTGCAACAGGGCCTTTATTTGGTGTTGAATATAAGGAGCTGGCTGAGAAAGGTTTGGGCAGGTGCTAATCAGGCACTTTGTAGTGACCAGGGTTTATTTCCCACTGAATAAATGTTATTTAACGTGGGACCGGTGCAAGCCCTGAAATAATTCCTCACTGAATTGTTGCCTCCCCTGGAGTGCTCAGCTGTCACAGGTAGGGTGAGCTGGCAGATGCAGTGACATGCCCTGATCCTCCAGCGTGTTCAAATCCTCTTTTAACCTGTCACTAACCAGGCCAAGCCTCTCCCATCCCATGGAAATGTGGTTTTGAGGCGACCTGTGCTTCCTATGGGATTTATTTAGGGCAAAACAAGGTATTAATGGTGCTGTTAAGGAGCTGTTTCTGTTCCTGTGCCCACCATGGAGTTCTCTGCAAACCAGAGCTCCTGGCACAGGGATGCTCCTGAAAAATAATACATTTTACAGCCCTCCCTCGTGGTGGGAAACACTGGGCAGACTGAGATGGGCAGAAAGAACGTCTGGCTTTGTCAGACACTGCGGTTCTGACTTTTGGAGTGGTTTTAAATAGTCACTGAGACAGTCTGTACCTTAAAAAGAGCTCTGACTTCCTCCTGGTCAGGCTCTGCAGCCACAGGGCTGGGCAGTGGGAGCTGCTCTGAGCCAGGCACTGCTTCCAGCAGCAGCTACAGAGGCAAAAGGAATCTCTAACCTTTATTTTGATTTTTTTTTTTAATGTCCAAATCCTTTGAAGCTGTTTCACTTAGAGTCTGAATTGGGCCCACAAGCTATGAGAGGCAATGTCATTGGGCCAAAATAAGAGAGAATTACATTCTGTATTAAAATGTAGGCTTCATCCTTTCAAAATAAAACTTACTACAAGCCCTTTGGAATTCTTCCTCAAAATCAGTGATTTTATTCACATTATATCTCTCTTTTTGTTAGCTGGTCTTTCAGTTGTCATCCACTCACAGTTTAATTTCATGTTAAGTGTTTAATATAGAATGGATGCTTATGTTTCTTTTGTGTTTTGAATAGATGTTCCTTATCTCAAATCTGGTGACAATGGCAGTGCTCAGGGTTTGTGACAGATTCCTGAGCTGAAATATTTTAACGGGAATTTCTATCTGATTTAAGCTTGCCTTCTTCCAGTTGGAACCCATTGCTGCCACTACAGATCCTGATGAAGAGTCCTTCTTCAGCTTCCTTGTTAGCTCCCTTCAGATGCTGGAATTGTTTCAGAAGATTAATTTTACTCCATTAGTTTGCAAAATTTGTTCCTTTAAAATTTTGAGACCTTGAATGAAATAAAAAAGTGGAAGAAACACAGAGCCCTAAACAGAACAGGAAGTACCAGATTGAATAAGTCTGTGGATGTGGGGGGGAAAGAACTGAAAGTATTGGGATAGTAATTATGAGAACTTGAGTTTTGCAGATTGAATTTGTTCTAAAAATGAACTTGAATGTGGCATCATGAATGTATTTTGGGCTGAAGAAGCACTTCTTTTCAATCCCTGTTTCTAGCTGTTAGGTGTTATCCAGAAGCAAAATCTTACTCTGGAAATTTCCTAGTCTTGTCAAGATTTCTAGCACGTTTTCCCTCGTGATGTGATACAGTTAAATCCTGGATTTCAGTTTAAAAATTGAAAAAGTGGATTTGCACTTTGTACAGCTGAAACAGGAGTGCTTTAGGAGGAATGAGCAGCAGTTGGTGCAGTCAGGGCAGCCTGGTCTGTGTTGTGGCAGGATCTTAGGGAGGGCTGGTATCAGTGGAACAGTATTGTCAGAGCTTTGTGGTCCCTGTTTTCCAATCCTGCAGCTAACACCATGATTTGTCTTTGCCTAAAGAACTATAATTGATCTTTTTGCCATTAACCAATTCCCCACTTTTTTTTTTTTTGTTGCCTGCAATTCAGTGTTGTCTTCTGATCACCTTGGTTAAAGAATTGTGGAGTAAATATGTTGTGAGAACTAATGTTATTTTAAAAATAATGAGTAGATTGCAATGTTGATAGGGTGGAGCAGGAAGAAACCACAACATGCACTAATTCCAGTGCAGAACACAGGATGAATATCTGCAGAGGCCACAGTGTTACAGGGCTAGAGATTAAAAAGCAGAATAGAAAATATTTGATAAATATAAAATCATAAAACGTTCATAATTTATTATGTAAATGTACTGCTGCTAATAGAGACTGTAATGTCCTTGAGGATGTCTTGTGAGTCTCTCCAGGGATTCAGGGAGAGCTTCCAGCTGCTGCCTCCATTCAGGGCACTGGGGCTCTTTGGTGTGAAGTCATTCTGACACCTTTTCTGTCTCTGTGAACAATGGGCAGTGTGTTCACAGCAATCTCTGGAATTGGAGCCATCCCATCCCTCCGAGCTGCTCAGTGGCCCTGCAGTGACTGGGAGCTGCTTTCCCCTGCAGCTGGCCCAGGGTGCACCTAAATGTGCTGTTTCACCCTTCCCATGGAGGGCCTTAGGAATAATGCTGAATATCTGCACTGAGGAATTCTCTCATGTAAAACTAGCATGGCATCTTTCAGGATAATCCTAAATATGAATCCTGGCATGTTCATTGAGGATTCTCTTAACAGGAGATGCAGCAGTGGCAATGGAGTTTGGAAATAGTAATGCTAATTGTTTGCTATTGTCTGTTAAAAAATAAAGCTCTGATTCAGTTCTTGGTGTTCTACCAACCATGTAATGGGGTCCCAGAACTAAGCACATGGTGGTTTTTATTTTATTTCTTCTCTCCCTAGTCCAGTGTCTGTGTTTGTGATGGTGCTGGTATTTTTCACAGGTTGTATATCAAGCTTGTCATTATGTGCTTGTAACAGCACAACAGGAGACAGAAATTTGGGACCTGACACTAAAATATGCCCTTTACAGCTGAGTTTGAGATGATATTTTAGACAGATGTGTCCCCAAGAGCTGGGAATAGGAAGGCTGGAAGCAGAGAGCCTTCTCTTGGCCGTGTGAATACACACGTGTGGAGTGCTTGTGCCAGGACACTTGCCTTGCAAGTGAGTCATGTTTTTCCTCTGACTTCAGAAATTAAGATGTAGCAATGTATAAATATTATCTGAATTTTTTATTATTCGTGTCATAGTATGTAAGTGCTGTGCTTTACTAGATTTGGCTCTTTTAGCTGCCAGAGGCCAATGCTGGAGTGAATATTTGATCAAAACTATGCCAGCAATCCCAAATTAGAACTCCTGCCTTGCCTCTCATCCTCACTGAAGGTGATGGGAAGCTCTGCCTTCCTATGTAGAAGTTGTAGCTTCTGTTTAACTTTCAGGCTTAGACTATATTTTTTTATTTAAAGAACAATTCATATTACAGCAGCATTTAGTATCTTTGGCACTGCTGGGAGACGGGATGTGAAATATTTGTTATATTTCAATTTATTTTGTAGCACGGTCCTTATGTGGTGTTTGCATTTACATAGTTGGCACTTGCCTTTCATTTTAGCAGGGTGTTTATTTCTTGGAAATGAGTTCTATATTGTAATTTTGTGAATCTTAACAAGCATAAATGTCTCGATGATTTTCGTGGTGGCAATAAAGCAGAAGCAGCTTTTTTTGAATTGTGACAGAAGCTGCTCTGCTCACCTATAACAACACAAACTTTCAGTGTGTTTGCCAGGAAAACTGATGAAGGGACAGCTCAGAAAAGCAGAGTTTAGTTTCTAATCTAAGCAGGACTAAACGTTAATTCTAAATGCTGGAAAGATTGAGAGCTAAAACATTCATCTGGGAAATCATGGACAAACCACAGCTATGGCAGTGGAAAGGGAAAGCAAATACTGGGAGCTCAGGTGAAGATGGACATCCCAGACTCCTGATTTATTTTTAGTCCATGTTATCTTTTGGAGAGTAGTTCAGGATTCTCAATGCTGCTGCTCAAGATGATGTGTGCTCTGTTTAAAACCATTAAAAACCATTTAAAACTTGTCCCCCTTTTGCCCCTTTTTCCAGCCAGCAGAGTGGGTGGGAAAGGTGACATCCTGGGATGATCCAGGGTTAGGAATTGCTCCTGGAGAATGAGTTCACCAATTCTTTACTTGATAACAGGAATCCCTTTTTGTCCCTAATATATAATATTGCAGTTTATTGTGCTTAAATTTGCTGTTGTAAAAATGATAAAATAGGTTTTGCTCATCTGCCAAGTTTTGTGAATTTTCACATTTATCCCATGGCTCATATGGATGGACCAGGGAGCTCCTTTAATTCCTGAGGATCTAAAATATGGCCAATAAGATTTCCATGCTCAGATAGTGGGAGGATTATTTCACTGCTATTGTTATTATTATTATTATTATTATTATTATTATTATTATTATTATTTCACTGGCTGTTGTGTACCAGTTCCTCTCCACACTGGGCTTACTGGGAGAGTTAATCTAAATAGCATTGTGCCATGATGGAAATAGAGAGGGATAAAACTGGCTGGGAATGCTGGAATTCTTAGGGGAATGGGGACTGTGAGGAGTAAGCTCTTTGAAGATTAAAAGCATCACATAAATGCTAAGAATTCTTGTTACAGAAAATTGGCAAATCCTATTGTAATGACTAAATCTCCTTGCACTCCCTGCACAGGAGATGTTAAACCTTTGATATGCATTAGGGGAAGGTCTGATAGAACCAGGGAAAGCTTTATCCACAGGATGAGCCACTGCTACCAAAACCAAGGAATAGGTGGGAGGAAAAAAATACAGCTGGATTGAATAATTCCATTTTTTTTTTTTTTTTTAATACCCAAACCGTGGTGTTGTTATCCTTAAATTCCTGTTAGTGGTAAATGTGTGAAGCCTTTATGGAGGTGCCCTGTGTAAACTGAGTGGTGCCATTTCTGGTATTCCAGTCATGAAAGATTCCTTAGGAGTGGATTCATTTTTCCATTAGGGAAGGCAGGAATTTTTAGTCTGTGTTTTCTCCCAAAATATTCCCAAACGGATTCCTTTTTAGCAAGGGTGTGTGGGTGTGGTGGTTGACTTTTTAGTCATAGCTGCTTCATTTATCTCAGTTGTATTTTGCAGTTGGTTCCTCCAATTTGGGGTTGTTCCCAAACACACTTTACTTTCGCTTGCACATTTTACCTCCTTGAAGCTTTTTAGTAATTGCTTTGGTTCTTGACAACTTCATAACCACAGCCATTAAGTCACAATAAAGACTAATGAAAAAAGTAATAAAATTTCCATGTATAACTAGGATGAGGATTCCTAAGGGAAATATTGAGCGACTGATTACAGGGAAGATAATTGTCTGGTTAGAGAATTATATGCCCTGTGAGTTTGATATTGAACCTCTAAAATTGTCACTTAAAAATCAAAATATTAGAATTATGAAAAAAAACAAGCTGGAAGTAAGGAAGAACTTGAGGCAGGTGAATTTTTCTTGCTTTCTGAAGGATGAGCAAGTTGTCAGTTTTATTAGAATTCAGGTTTGGTTATTTTTAGTAAAGAATAAATGCAATGTTATGCTGATGGTTGCAAATTATTGCTTGCTTTGTGTACTTGTGATGTGCAGGGCTGGTGGGATTTTGTTTTTTAAGGCACTGACTTAGCAAGCTGCTTTTCACCCAGTGGTGACATTGGAAATTCAGATTTTGGGGTGTGTTTGGAGGTAATGGGGGCATTTTGATGCTTCCATTTCTAGGGGAAATTTCCAGTGCTTCACTCAGATGAGCTGGAAAGGTTCTTGACCCTTCACCTTGACTGACCTTTTTATCCTGTGTTTTCTCTTCCTGCTTATGCAAGGTTTTGTTTCCTGTTTTGACTTTCAGCATTGTTGATACATCGTGGTTTTCTCCCTTGGTTGGGCTGGTTTGGGTTTTGTGCTGAGAACCTGTGAACCAGAATAAATCCTTTATTTTCACGTAGTCAAATGAAGTATTTCAGGCTTTTGGGACAAAGATCAGCTTTTTGCTGTGGTTACTGCTGCTCCTCCTAATGGCAGTGATGGTTTGCAGGGAGCTTTTGTGATTCTGGAGCTGTTTCTGTGTCCAATTAGTTCTACCTGATGTTAATTGGTCAGTTTATAGTAGCCAGGACAGATTAATTCCACCTTCCCCTCGGTTAAACACTTGGAGTTCTGCCCTTTTCACTGATTAAATCAGCTTTTTAGTAGTAGCTTGTAGTGCTTTTACAGAATATCTGAGCTCATTTATCACATATCTGGCTGATGCAGCCTGGGGTTTATATCCATTTCAGAGCTGAGACAAGACATGGAGAGGTTAAGTGTCTCTTGCCTGCATGTCTCAGGCAGTACTAAGAGTTCAAATGCTTTTATTTGTCACCTTTGCTCCATCAGCCAAGTGGCTGCTTTGGAAAGCTGTGTTTTGGGTCTCAGCCTCTATTTCTCAGCATTTTACACAAGTGTGCTTTAATTTGGAAGGATGGGGGGAAAGTATTGTAAGGGAAGGTGTTTTTGTGGCTGGCCTGACTTTGTAAATAAATATTAAATAGGAATTTTAATTACCTTTATTGTGTTTGCTCTTGATGCATATATCACAGGTAAGGTGTATAATAATTTTTTTCTAAGCTGTAATAACTCCACTAGGCCTGACCAACCACTCCTTTTAACCTTTAAGCAGAGTGTGTGGCAGTTCTTTTATTCCTTATGTTCAATAGTTACATCATCAAAAATATGTAAAATTAAGGAAGATTTTGAGTTCCTTCTTACAGCATTTGAATAAAACACTTTATTGAGGTAAGTTTTGCAAACCTTAGCTCAGATTCAGAGGCCTCTAAGGAAGTATCACAGAATATGCAGTGTAGGTACTTTGAGAAGTGAGGAATTGGCTTTGATGTAACCATTTTCTCCTCTGTCTTTTTCCAAAACAGGACGTGGAAAAGCAGAAATATCAATATTACTTGTATTTAGCCATGCAGTTATATTTTTATGATGACTCTTAATAATTTTCACTAGCAGCCTGGTAACAGCAGAGCAGCTTTTGCTGAGAAAGGTATTTGCTGCCCAGTTTTTGTTGTCAAAAATTGTCCTTTCACTGTGATTTTTGGAGGGGACAGAGGTGGTGCCATACCCCAAACCCTACATTGCTCCCAGGGTATTTTAGAGCCTTCCCAGAAGGTGGGGGTGGGATTAGAGCTACAGGATGTGGAAAGAAAAAAAAAAAATTCTCAAGTGAATAGAGGTTCTAAAATGAATGGAGAAATGTGGCAGCAAAACTTGCAAAGCTCCACTGGAAGGGTTGATTTCCTCCAGCTTGGTTTGAACAATTTTACAGGGATGGCAAAACAAGGTTTAAGTCTAGAGTTGGACTTGCATAATCTGAGTTTCAGATAGAGTTTTAGCCCAAAAGGAAAACTCCAGGATGACTTGGTGACAAATATGTGAAAGCAGAGCAGAAGGAGGTGGTTTCCAGCAGGGGCCAGTTTTGGAAGGCACTACACATTTCATTACCTGGATAGATGGGAATTAAAACAAAAAATGTGGACTAGTCCATCCATATAAACAGCCTGAAGTTTAAGTAACACTGGGAAACTAAAAATACCCTCAGCAGTTGGTGAGCTGAAGGTTTGTTACAATTACTTTAAGCCGGGTGACATTTTTAGCTGAGGTTGCGTGGTTTCATTTAAACTTTATTAAACAAACTGGAGCTGGAATATTCCCTGGAGAGTTGGATGCAGCACTAATCTCCTGTTCAACTGTCTGCAGCTTTGCTGGAAACCTTCCAGCTGAGGTGGCACAGGAGCTTTGTGTTAGCAAAGGTACCACAGGCACAGTGACAGGCTGGGACTTTGTTTCACTGGTGCTTTTTGGAAGTGGCCAGGTAGATTTGTAAGGGTATCTTAAGTGTTGAAACGTGGTTTTGTTACCTTGAATCAACCTCACAGTCAAAAGGTCACCTGTGTGCTCTGGAGGTGTAAAGAATGAAATGTGCAGCTCCAGTTGAGTCGTTTTCCCTGCAATAATATTGAGGTTGTGCCACCTGTTAGTGGCAGGTGGGATGTGAAGATGGTTTTTGCTGTGTTCACTACCACAGACTCCTCCTGGGAAGTTGTCAGTGTCTGTTTTCCCCTGTCAGGCTGTGAATACAAGGGTGCTCCCCACAGTGTGGTGTCTGTCTCCTGTGCCTAATGACAGCAGCCTGTGAATTCTCCTTCTCAGAGGTGTTTGTAGACAACTGGCTCCTGGAAGTGTTTGGGGAATCTGTGCCTTTGGAAAAAGTGAATATTCCTAATGAAAGGACTTCAGTCAGTGTAGGAGACAGGCTGGTGTCTAAAGGCAGGATGAAAAACCCCTCTGTGTTCTCTGATGCTTCCTGTGTGTTGGGCTTGTGGAATTGAGAGAGAAAAGGCAGCTTCTGGGGATGTGAGCGTTCTAATTTCTGAAATTATTATAGTTATTATAGTAATAGATGTATTGCTTCTAGAAATGTTCCTTTAATAATTGAAGACTTAGTTTTATTTCCTCTCAAAACGCCATCGTGCTCTATCTCTGTTGAATAATTGGTGCTTTGGTGTTGGGATTTTGAATTCAAATATTTTGCCTTCCAGACTCATAGTAAACATTGATAGTATCTTTGATTTATACTCTGCTCATTTCAGTTGTACTTTCATGTGCATGGATCTAAATGTATAATGAACTTATCTTTACAAAGCTTTGCAGATGATTTTAAATGGGCAGCATCAGTCATTTTAATGGCTCCTGGGGAAGGAATGGAAGTAATTACCTTTCCTGTTATTCCATGACCTTTTCTGTAGTTTCTGTATGCAAACAATAATACTGAGTGGGTTCTGGCAATAATAATTTGCTTTTGAAATGTAACATGGACTGGCAGTATCAACTTATCACCCCTGTTAAATACACTGATAGTGCAGTTCTTTTTGAAGATCTTGGGAGTGTTGCTTGACAAGTCTTGTTCCCAACCTTCTCCTCACCTTGGCTGGCACTCCAGTCACTCCCATGGATTATGGGAGATACATTTATATGGGATTTTCCTACTCCTGAGCACTGCCTGGAGTGCACACTGGGCAGTCAGGGGTGCTGCAAGCATCAGCTTAGCAAATGTTTGTATAGAAACTTTTGCCAAATAACCCCAAACCAGATGGGATTTAATGGTGAGGAGATCAAAGAATTAAGAGAGGGAGAAGAAAGCGGAGCACAGAGTTTATTTTTGTTAAAGATATGTGTGTGTGTGAGCAGGCATATAAAAACTGCAAAAAATGAGAATAATTTCATCCCAGAACTGTTGTTAGATTTAGTCTAAGATCCAGGTTGTTTGCTTTGCTTTGCCAAAATTCCATAGCCAGGAGCTTCCCCTTCCCGTGATCCCTGAGCAATCCCAACCCTCGTTAAATGTGGGGAGATGTCCCCGTGCCTGGAGATTTGCTGTAGTGACTTAAAGGTGATAGGAGGTGAAACACTTCCTTCATCTCCTCCTGGTTTGGGTGTTCATCAAAGCACCCCCTCTAAAGGCACCATCTGGGTAGATGTTAATGTGAAAGAAAGGAATTTAAACACCTTATAGGCCAGGTAACAGTATGAGACCAGCATTCTTCTGCCATGTAATTACAGCAGGCTCGTTTTAGTCAAACAAGATACGTGTTAATGGTAATCACCACTGTGCTAATTGATAGCTCTGGTGCTGTGTGGGTCACACTTGAGGCTTATCTCTTAGATAATTTGATTTTTTTTTCTTTATGGTTAGAAGTACCCAGAATCTGTAATAAAATTTGAGAGGAAACATAACCCAATTTCTGTTTTTACACAATTGTTAAGTGGAGTCAACTTCTATTTCAGTGTTGACTCGGATTAAAATTAGGGAAGAGTGTTTTAATGTGATTTACTTTTAAGGATTGATTTTTGCTTTTGATGAATGAATTAACTGAAGAGCAGAAGTTTTACTGAGTGCTGGATTAAGCCCTCAAGTGCTCTGTTTTATTTTGGCTGACAAAAAGCTCGACAAGCCTTTGGCCATGGCAGTGTTGTTTCTGTCTGGCTTGTGATAGCAGGGTAAGGAAAATGCCTTGCTATAAATACAGTGACACAGCTCCCGTGTGCAGCATCATTTCCCTGGGCTTCTGCATGGTAAATTGCTTTTTCTGCACCACTCAGGAGCTTCCAGGGGGTCCTGTGCCATTCCTTACAGCTTGGCTTTGGGCAGAGGGCTTGTTTTGTTCCACGAGATCCTTCCCTTCTTAAACACTTTCTAAGAAAGTTGCTTTGTGCTCGTAAAATCTGAAGGCAGCACTGCTTTCCAGGGAGCTCCCAGGCCAGGATGAGTGGGATGTCATCACATTTTCCACCTTTGCAGTTGTGAACAAGTTTGAACAGGTGTAGCTGGCAAGCAGGTTTTGGCTGTGCAAGGGGATCTTGGGTGAAGAATTACATGTAGTCCAACATTTTTTCCTATTAAATCACACCTCACTGCACTGTCTCATGAACTTGTAGTGGTGACAAAGTATTTTATTTGTTTTAAAACAGAAAAGCTGACTGGTTAATAGATGAAACTGCTTGAAAGATGCTGTTGGAGCTGCTCTTAATAATACTCACCACTGTTGGTTGCAGATAATTTCCCTGGCTTACGTGCAATGCAAAATTGATCATAAAGCTGCCTCATTTTCCTTTGTGTGACAAGAATGGTGCTGAATTTAGAACAAATTACAATCCACTATTGTAGTCAGAAAACTTAGGCAGTGAGCTGTTGTTCACATTGATGGTAACCACAGGTCTGCTTCCTTTGTCTCTTTTCAAGCAAGATTAGATTATTCGATCTCATTTTCCCACTCTTTAGGGGAAATCATGCATTTAATTCCTTTGTGTCTTTTTATTGTAAAGGTAAACATAAGGAGTGGAGGATTTTGAGATTCTTTAAGCTATTATCTTTCTGTAACATCTTTATTGACCAGTTTTTTTTTATTTCTTTCCTCTGTTCTCAGTTACAGACATAGAACTGAAGAGGCTCAAAGATGCTTTCAAGAGAACTTGTGGCCTCTCCTATTATATGACCCAGCAGTGCTTCATCAGGGAAGTGCTGGGTGATGGGGTCCCTCCCAAAGTTGCTGAGGTGAGCTGTGGATTGCTGTTTTCCTGGGAAACCAAAAGCAGTGGATAATGAGCAGCTGGATGCTGCTGTGCACACACAAGTATTTATGGAGTTGACTGAATTGCTTCCCATTTTTTATGCAATGTCACAATGCACCTTCTCTGCCTGGAAATGGTTTTCCAGACTTGGGTTGTGGGTGGTCAGGGGTGTGCTGGGCTGTGACGTGCTCCCAACCCTATTAATACCTGGTAGGTGACTTGGAAGTCAAATATCCTATCAAACCTAAATATCCAGATGTAAATTTGGGCAATTAAAAGACTGGGAATTTGTAATAAGAACACAATAACAGATTTTATTTACTCCAGAGATGCACTTGCTGTTGGTTCCTTTGAGATTCCATTGGCTGTTACTTTGTTTTCTAGAGATGAATCTTTACAAGCTCTTAAAAATAAATTTGTTCATAACAGATGCATGAATGAGCTGAAAAATAACCAGAATCAAAATCTGCAACATGGATATAAACATACATCCATGTGTATATATCTAAAAAACAAAATAATAATACCATCCTACACATGTGCAAGTTGAAAAAGTTATTTTCTTTTAGAGAATTGCCCCTTTCTTGAGAGAGATATCAAAATATTATTGGTAGAGAGACACAGATTAGGCAGACCTTTCAAATGATCTCTTGCTCCATGTCATTTCTAGTCACAGCCTCTATTTTTGGCATCCTCAGAGCTGTTGACCTCAGAGGCAGCGTGCAAGTCCCCCAGTTTTATTTAGATAATGTGAGTGCTGAAGTGTTGCATTGCTGAAGGTTTTACACTCTGGCAGAGTTCCTTTTCCTCAGCTTAATCTTTTCTCCGTTCTTTTTTTTCCCCCCCTGTTTTTTCTAAATTTTGGCAAAGAGGATGATACTACTTTACTTCTGTAAACAGTTGGCTTTTTATGTGGGTGTTTAAGGCTTAGAGGAGAATTTGCAGTGGAAAAGGAGGGGTCTGATTTGCCCAGAGCTTAAGGCCTGTCTTCAGCATGAATTTTTGAGTGTTTTCTGGATGCTTTGAGAGTTGGTAGCCCCTAAGATTAAACAAAAAAATGTATCTTTCACAATTGGTTTGAAATAGTATAAAATATTGAGAATTTTATGTTCTGTGCTAACTTGTACCTTTATATCCCTTTCAGGTCAGTATTAAGGATTAAATTACTGATTTGGTCACAAATAGAGATTCTGGAGTTTCAAATGTCTTCTGCCTGGGTTTTATTTTATTTTTTAAAAAAATCTGTCCTTAAAGACACAATTTTGGTGCTGATTATCTCTTTTAACACTCATGATGGTTATAGAGCAGTTTTTGGTTTCCAGGTGGTGAAATAAAATTAATGGAAGACTCCTAATTGGTTTTTGATGGCTTCTCATCAGAACTCATCTCAAAATTTGAGTACAAATTATGATGTACTTGTAGCATTCATACTCAGGCACTGCAGCATCAAATCTGTGAGCTTGAAAATTGGGCCAAAATTGGGATTTGAGTCAAGGGATGCTTTGTAATCCCTGGCTTCAGGATGGGGAGAGGCAGGCAAAGTCATTAGGCAGCTAAAAGCCTGGGTTTTCAGCCTTTCAGTCCCTGAAACAGATCATTTGGAGCCTTGGAGCTGGGCTGTGTGCTCTGCATGCTGTAAATAATGGTTTTTCATATCTGAGGAGTGAGAGGCCTTCAGGAATTTGTGAAATTAAAAACACAGGAGTTTTAAACTGGACATGAAACAGAGAACTGAAACCGGTGGAACTTTGATCCAGCAATTTGGGTGATTGTCCTGCACACAAAACATTTTTTAAATGTTCAGGACAGTAATGCTCTGGGAGGGTCTCTTGGGAGAATGGGGTTGAAGATATTAATAAAAGGAAATTTAGAGATGTGTCTGTGTTGTTAAAGTGCAGGAAAGCTGCTCAGGTGGTGGGAAGCATGAGCACAGCTTTGGTTCTTAAATCTTGTTATGCTCTTCAGCTGCCCATGAAACAGAACATGTCAGGCTTAAATTTTATTTTAAAAAGTACTATGTGTCTTATAATGATAGCAAATTTTACATTCTGAAATGCAGATTGCTGTGGTTCTCCCTGGGTGTGGCTGTTTGAAGGAAAGCTGCAACAGCATTAAGTAATTTTGGAAGACACAAAATTACATCACATTTTGATGGTGCATGTTATCAGAAGTTTTCCAAATGCCACACCAACGTGAAAAAATGTGGAGAAATGATGTGTTACATGACTATTCAGTGTTTATAAACTCTTCCCAAGGAATGATTGAGCACCTAAACTCCAAGCAATGCCAGCTGCCCGTGGTTGCAATTCCATATATTAAATCCTGATACATTGGACATTATCCCTAGAATTCCTTTCCCCTGTTTATCTCATGAGCAATCCTTGTGTTGTGTTGAAATAATGTATAAATGTAATATTTGGTGCTCATCTGGTCTCACAGCTGAGATGTACAAAGTTCAGCAGAAGTGAGTGGATATTTTAGCTGCATATTTAAAAAAAAAAATGATTCCAGTGTAATGTGAAGGTAAATTGCTCACATGGGCAGTGTAGCCTTGAAGGCATTTGGTGAAGACAGAAGGATTAGACATAACAAGTGTGGAATTCAAATCTCTGCCTTGAAGCCTCTACCATTGTTGTGGCCAAATAAAGCACAAATTCAGTTGTCATAATTCAGCCCTTCAAGCATTTGTAAATGGATTAAAGTTTAGTAACAGAAGAGGCTGATGGAAATGAAAGTATTTGGGAATGCTGTGTCTCAGGGTGGGATGGAAGTGAGGGTCAGGGTGTTTTGTGGAGAATGAGACCCTGCTGTGCCTGGGTTGACACTGAGGTTTGGATGGATGGACAGACAGACAAGGAGAGGGTTTCTGCAGGTGGCACAGCACTGCTGAGGAGCAGCAGTAAATCTGGTGTAGCCACTCTGTGTCAGGTGTTCCCTTATCACCTTCCTGCCACCACAGCACTGTGTGGCTTGGCCAGGTCTAACCTTGCCAGGCCCAGGACTGGTTTTGTTTGGGCACTCCCAGTTCCTGGCTTCATTTGGACTTGTGGTGGAAACCACCCCGTGGTGGTGCAGTGACTCACAGGGCTCTGGTGTTCCCCTCTCTGCTGCCAGCCTGCTCCTGGGGATTCCTGCTCCATCCCCTTGATGCTTTGAGATTATCAGAGCCCAGCCTGGAGGAGATTTCAGCCCTGATAAAGAAAGCTGGGGAAACACCACCAGGAGCAAGTGAGAAGTGTCTTCACTGGAGGAGTTTTTATGTTGCTGTTCATGACTTGGACCTGTGTTTCACTAAATAAAGGCTGTTTGGTACCAGAAGAGCTACAAAAGGATAACACAATTAATAATTGGAGTGTCTTTAGCTGAATGTGGGGTGATGAGCCTAAAAACCATGCAAGATGGAGCCTCAGTATAAGCTGCTGGTTTTACTTCTGACATCCCTGTTTGCTCTGGCTCTGGTTAACTTCTCCATTTTATTCTTCTAGGTTATCTACTGTTCATTTGGAGGAATATCCAAAGGGCTGCACTTCAATAACTTGATAGTTGGATTAGTTCTACTCACAAGAGGCAGAGAGGAGGAGAAAACAAAATGTAAGTGATGTAACTTCAAACAGTGGATTGTGATTGTAAAATTGTGACCACTTTACAGTGAAGATGGGATTTTTTGAACCATTTTTAGCTGTATTTTTGGAAATTAAGTGCACTTTTGTTTTCTGTGTTCATCAAAATGAAATATTTGCCAAGTCATCATGAATGTCATACAGAAAGCCTGATGGTCTCTGTATGTGGGCAGAGGAAGGAGGATGGCATTGATATTTTTCAAAAAAAAAAAGCAAGCATCTGCCTACTGGCTTCTGTTGTTTTGTCTTCTCTGTTAATCTGACTTGATAATATTCATTTTTCTTTTGATTACAGTGGTAAAAGAAAAGGAAGGTCTTGACCTAAACCTTGTGGACCTATTTTGAACTTGGATCAACCTAAGTTTTTATCCTTTAGTTGTTGCACAGCCTTTCATTTTCAGCCAGTTATAAACCTTACATTTGAAAAATGTCACTGCTGTAGATGTTTACACATATTTCTATTTCCTCAGATATTTTCAGCCTCTTCTCTAATGAATCTGGGAGTTATGTTGTCCGTGAAGAGATGGAGAAGATGCTGCATGTGGTTGATGGGAAAGTCCCAGAGTCACTCAAGAAATGCTTCTCTGAGGTTTGTCATGCACCTTTCCTCCTGTTGCAGTTACAAAAAAAGTCAAGATTACATTAAATAGCTTCTTTTTCATACTCATGCACATATGGGAACAAACTGACCTTGTTTAAATGGGGTAAAAGCTCATGGGTTTTTTGTGTTGTGGTATTCCGTGTAATTTATATTGATGAGAACATTGTTTGGTGTATAAATGCAGGCATTCACTGTGCTCCTTGGAAAGAGATCATTTCCCAATGGTAATCATGTCATCAGGTGAATTTAAATACTAATATTGCTGCTGGGAACTTAGTCATTAGTGTGAACATTTTATTGCAATCAGGGAAGAAATCTAGAACACAGAGCTGAGAAGAAAGAAAATCTGCACCCTGGATTTAAAAATGCCTGACAGCCATGGTTGCTTCAAAATAATAGTTTTATATTATTGCTTTTGTATCACTGTTCCTGCCAGGAGCTACAACATTTAATTATGCTTTAAGTTGTTTGAGAGATGTAATCTTTATGGAGCTTGCTGAAGTCCTCCTCTAAAGCAGGGCATTGGCACTTTGCTGTATTCATAGATGATTCTTTGACTCCAGGGATCCTGAAGAATTTTCAGGGTTTTTTGCTTGCCTTGTTATCAGATGACTAAGACCAGGAAAATGGAGATATCACTGTACATTCCTCTGGCAAAAGGATTGACCAGATTGACTGGAAGCTTTAATTGTGGCTATCAGGTTACTTAATTACTTGACATTTTATTGTTCTGTGTTGGAGATGGCTCTGGTTGTGGGCAGTGCCTGAGCCAGAGTCTGCTCTGGCCCTGGTGTCCTGTTGGCTTTGGAGGCAGTGATTGCATTCCTGAGTCCTGGCTGCAATCATAAATCCTGAGTCCACTGCACTCCAGCTTCTGGAGATGACCCTCAGTGCCATTTCCTATTTATAATTTCCCATCAGTGTGGTGTGATGAATTGCACCCCACAAGTTAATTGCACACTGTCCAAGAAATCCAGAAATACTTTCTGAAGCCTTGCAGGAAGATGAGTATCAATCTGGGCTTCAGAGCATTTTCCTGTTCAAGAAAATGCTGCATATTGATTTTTCTTTTAAAATGAAAATAGTGTAATAACCCACTCAGCAGGATTTACTGGGCTCTTAATCATCCACGGTCATTGCTGGAGAGTGAGAAAGTTCAATGTTCCTGCTGTGGGCCTTCCTGCCTGCCTTATGGAGGATGGGTTTGATTTCAAGGATGATGTTTATAGGCACTCCTGTTCATCAGAATTATTGCGTGTACTCAGCTAGAAATAGAAGCTTTAGAATATATCTGTGTTTCTCTTTTGTTTCTGAAATACAGGGGAAAAATTCAGTGATAACTGCATTGCTCAGGTCCCATCATAATTCAGCTGTAATCATTGCTTGCTTCAAATGCTTTCTTCCTCCTGTCCAAAGTTTTTCTGTTCCTCTTCGTTGTCCTTCCAGGGGAAATTGGAGTTTTAACGACCCAGCTCTTGCTGCCTTTACAAAGAGCAGTGCAGAAAGTAGAGGGAAAGGGTGGAACAGAGAGTGAGAAAATGTTCTTTTCTCTTGATCCAAACTGGTGGAGAAATGGAAGGATAAGAAATCAAAGTGAGGGAGGTGAGGCCCTGGCACAGGTGCCCAGAGCAGCTGTGGCTGCCCCTGGATCCCTGGCAGTGCCCAAAGCCAGGCTGGACAGGGCTTGGAGCAGCCTGGGACAATGGGAGGTGTCCTTGCCCATGGTGACACTGGCTGGGCTTTAATGTCCCTTCCAACCCAAACCAGTCTGTGATTTGTTGGATGAAAATATAAAACTCTTAAGTCTAGAAAAAGAGGCATGAAAAGAATGAGTATCTGGAACTGAAACAAGCCCCTGCAATGGGAATAGGAAGCAAATGTTTCAGCAGTGCTGGTGATGAACCATTGGAGCAGCCTGGCAAAGGGAATATAGTGAATTTTCAATTTTCTGCACTTGGCAGTTGCAGATAGTCCGTGGCCAAATGCAAATTGTTGGAATCTGTAGAGATGTAATTCAGTGAAGTTTAATGGTCTGTGATATGAGGGGAGTTTAAATAATCAATGACTTGAAACCTCTTCCACTTTGCAGACCCCTGTTTATTTCCCCTGGAGATGAGAATCTCCATATAATGAGTTTGTCTACTGATAATGGGTTTGCTTTTATTTGAGGTAGTTTTGTAGGTCCTGTAGAAATTAGTCTGCTGATCCCTATGGTTTCATGGCCACAGCTTGGCAAGGATCCAAATAAATGGTTTAAACAGCCCTGGAATTGTGTGAATGTGTAGTTTTTACGTGTTCCTGAACAGGGAGCTCCAGGAGACAGGGAGTGAGGAGATCCTGGGAATGTCATGTTCACTTTTATGCTCCAGTGTGGGTTTTGGTCAGTAGAGGCAAAAAAGTCCACATGTTCCTGCAGTAATTAATCACAGCATCAATTGTTCCCAAATCTGATTTTTCTGTGTTGTTTGTATACCTGCACAGATAGAACAGAATGTTTATGATTTTATAGCTCCTGTTTTTTTTTTTGGTGCAGCAGAGCTGGTATCTATAATAATACATTTAAATTCATCAAAATAACCTCTGCTCTTTTGAATTGCAAGTAACCATTTTTCTTTTCATCCCTTTCACCTGAAGTTCAGAGTAAATGAGTTTCCAAAGGCCACATTGAGTAGGTGGCTGAAATGCAGAGAGAACTTAAAGTTAATTTCCCTCCCATTGCTGTTTCAAAAGGAAAGGGAAAAACAGGCATGGCTCCAAGCAGAAAAATTACATTAGCACTTATTTTTCTAGGAGATTGTCCCAATTTTTTGTTCATGCAGCTGGATGGTTCCTGTTTACTGGCAGTGAGAAAAACAGCTCCCATTTTCTGGTTTTTCTTGCAGGGTGAGAAGGTGAACTACGAGAAGTTCAGGGTTTGGCTGCTGCACAACAAAGACGCTTTCACCTTCTCGCGGTGGCTGCTCTCAGGAGGGGTCTACGTGACCCTCACTGATGACAGTGACACCCCAACCTTCTACCAGACCCTGGCTGGAGTCACACACTGTGAGTAAAGGTGCTTCTTGTCCTGCACATCTTAAAAAAAAAAAAAAAACAAAAAACAAACAAACCCTGCCAGAGTTCACAGGCAGAATCGTTGTTCATTGAATCTCCCTGCTCCACCACGTTGGGTTCAGTGAGAGAAATTCCTTCTCTGGGCTCATCTGTTCTCTGTGCTGGGATGTAAAATGTTGTGTACAAGGACACTGGGTTGTTATTTTTAAGAGATAATAATGCTGAGGCTACAACACTTCTATAGAAGTTTGCTACCAAGCAAGCTAAAAAAAAAAAAAATATCTTCTGAAGTGGCTGGCTGGTAATACTGGGTTTATTTTTGGTCTTTATAGTGGGTTGTAAAACTACTGAGAGACTTGAGAAAATAATATTTGCTTCAAAAATAAGTGTTACCTCTTAATTTGCTTCTCCAGTAAAATAAATAATATTCCTGGCATGTGGTAGAATTAACCAAAGAGAAGCATCCTCAGGAATTGTCTCCAGAGAAGAAGTGCTTCCTTATGTCTATGTTAACGTAAAAGAAGGAACAGCTGGGTTGTAAATTAAATCCAAAACCAAAAGGCTGATAAATGACACTTGATGTAGCAGTGTAATGCAAGCATCCATTCCATCCCTGGGAGGAGGGAGTTGGTTGTGGAGGTGTCAGGGATCTGAGCAGTCTGGTTGTGTTTCGTGTGCTCTCGTGGATTTTCCTCACACGTGTCAGTGTGGCATTTAATCCTCTCATGGGTGAGTTACTTGAATAAAGCAACACACCCTTTTTATCCTCTTGGTTTTAAATATGGGCACTCAGACTCTTTTCTGACCATCTGAAATGAAAATGCATAATGAAGTCAGGAGTTTATGAACAGGTAATTTATTTGCATTGCATGAAAGGCTGAAAGGAGACATTGAGGTTACAGAAAACCTCTGAATATTCTGAGGTCTCACAGACAAGGTAGAGAAAGAGGAATGTGAAGAAAAACCCAACCCTCTGAGTGTTCTGGAGTTCAGCTCTGGGAAAGATCTTGACCTGTGTCAAACTGAGATCTGCTCTGTTTTACACTTTGAAATTGAAACTTTCAGAATGGTTTTTACTGGGCTTTTCACAGGTAGTTTATTTATACTGAAACTGAGGTTTGGAATTAAAAAAAATAAATGTAACAGCTACTGTTTTAATAGATTTTATTTAACATTTGTTGTTCTCAATTCTGATTTTGATATCCCTGTCACTGGTACCATTGTGTCAGAGCTGGGATTGAGCATTTCAGTGAATTCAGTGAATTCCAGAAATACATGGAGGTGATGTGGTTATTGTCCACAGAATTGGGAAGTTCATGTGACAGTTACATTTGGACCTCTAGATAAAATTAAAATTTACTGAATTCCCTTGTGATTTACAACAGTGTAGGAATCTCATCCAACAGATGCAAAACTAAGGAAAATGTGCTTGAGCACTTGGAAGTAATTTCAGCCTAATCAGGTCACTCCAAAGAGTAAGAAATTCAGTACAGCAGTATTTTTAACACAGCTGAATGTGTTAAACACTGAGAGCTGTTGAAGGCTTGTTCTTAGTATTTTTCCTGGGAGAATGATTGCCTTTGGAAGGACCAGGAAGTGAGATAATGTTTGGTAAACTGAGGCATACACCATAATACTGGAAAGGGGGGAAGGTTTCCATTTCTTTCTGTTGTAAAATACAAAGTAATTTGTGCCTCTCCCTGGTGCAATCAGGAATTTCTCAGTCCTGCTGCATCTCCTGGCACAGGCCCCAGACCCCCCTCCCCAGCCTTACCTCACACTCTGCTTCCCATCCAAGTTCTTGGACAATATGTCAGAGCCATAAAAAATGGCAGTGATAAAAATAGGGAAAGTTACTCCCTTTGATTTAGAAACAGCCCCCATTTCATGCACGGCATCAGTGACTCCATTTAAATTTGCTTAATGAGCCAGGCTATCAGGGAAACAAAGGAATACTAATTTTTCATTTGTAAATAGCATTTGTTTTGGTGTGCAGATGACTTTAATTACATTTCTCAACACGTAATTAGAAATGAAACTTTAAAGTTACAGGAAGTTGCACACACTTGCTGCTTTTAATCAAATTTTGTTCTGTTTCACTTAAATCAGAAATATGAATAATTTTATTTGAAAGCTGCCAAAATAACTGGCCTTTGTTCCTAAAAAAGCAGTTTCATGGATATGGATTTGTCTTATACCTGAGGAGCGACCAAGTAGCAGTAGTTTGGATTTTCTCAGGTCTTTAGTATGATCATATGCATTTAAATTCATTTAATCTACATTTTTTTGAAGCCATCACATTGAACAGCACTGTGGCAGAGCCTGTAAATCCCACATTTCTGTCACACTGACTCAGGGGACACCTCATTGATTTCCTTCATTTAGCTGGAAATGTTTTTTTCTGCTGCAACATAGGTGCTGGTTGCCTTTTTTATGTGTCATTTTGGTGTGACTCAGTGTCATGCAGTGGGCTTAGATACTCAGGTTTTCAGCCCTTTTCCATGGGCAAAATAATCCCGTTCATCAGGTTGCTGGTTTTGAACTGACAGAATGTTTAATCTGTCCTTCTTTGTCACCCAGTTCTTGTGTCACTGAGCTCTCATTAAATAACATCCAAATTCCCCTTTGAATGGGTGAGACTCTTGTGTTGTCAGAAAAAATTCACCCAGTTCTTTCTGACAGCTCTCACTCACCGAGGTGCAGTTATGACTGCAATCAGTACAAATAATCCTATTTTGGAATATACATTTATCACTATTTAGTCCAGTAAATGAGAGGAGCCCTGGCTAAGCAGGCAGGGTGGCTGAAATGGAAGAGGCAGCTTTGGAAACAGCACGGAATGCAAGCTGAACGTTGTGGAATGTTGTGCCAGAGCTGGGATTGTCAGCTCTGTGGGAGGACGAGATGGGAGGCTGGAAGCAAAGTGCACTGAGGGGATCCCTTCACTTTGCTGGCATTAAAAGGCTGGCTGTTAAATCCATCTTCTGGAGCTGGGACACCCACTCTAGCAACAGGCATGTGTGGAAGGCACTAGAAAACAATCCTGGAGGTTTTGGCTCTGTGAAAGCTGCTTTGAAGGGCTGGTTTTCATTCTGTGCTGCCTTTCCCAAGGGTGAGGAGCTGTGCTCTCCACACCTCCCTGTTCCCACCTTGAGGCACTGATAATCCTCACTCTGCTGCATGAACACCTGGGTGGCCACGTCTGACACACACACACACAGGGATCTCTCTTGGCTGAGTTTTAACCTTCCCTTCCCTGTGTGTGTGTGTGTTTTTAATTAGCAAGAGCACAAAGATGAAAGTCTGACAGCAGCCCAGGCCAATAAGTAAAAGCCTGGGTGTCACTTAATCTGTATTTTGCCACTTGTTATCCTCTTAGTTCCGGGCTATTTTATGTCTTGCAAAGCAGCTCTCAGTCCCAGAGTCTTCTGGGGGTTAATTTGCAAGGCACAAGGAAGAGTTTTGAGTGAGAACCAGTGCTTGGTGTCAGTTTGGGCTCCTGCCTGGCCATGAAGAGCCCTCCCTGCCAGCAGGGGCTGGGGGCTGCCTGGAGCACGCCATGGTGAGCAGGGAAGCAATGCCAGTCCTGGTAAAATGTTGGGAATATGGTATGTTTCTGCTGCTGTGAGCCAGACAGGATTGTACCCATAGGTGGGTAAATATTGAACTTTGGTCATATGGTGGAATACTTGGGGAGTTGTGGTCGTATAAAGGATTGTAGTAAGCAGTGGCTGAAATGAAAACGTGCTTTTAAATCTGTTTTCTAAGGCAGAAGATTATTCATGGCTTGGTATCTATGGAATATTTTAGAGGGGCATTTTGTGGGAATGGCATTAAAATGTAACATGGGGGTTTAGTGTTTATCACTGCCATGTACCTGGCTGTTGGTCAACGTTCTAAATTTAACTCATTTTTAGTAGTTTTACAGTTTTAGATGATATTTTGATTGAAAATGTTTATTTGTTCTTCCTTTACAAGAAGAGGACTGTGCTTCAGTTGTACTTATTATCATCCCTCTGATTATATTGGTCTAATTCTTAGAGAATTGAACCAAAAAAAAAGTATTCATCGTTTCACAGATCTGAATTTTTGTATTTCTGATTTTTGTATTTCACAGATCTGATTTTTGTATTTCTCATGGGCAAGTGATGAGGGAGACATAAATCAGAATGTGGTAGTAAACTGCTTAAATTTCTCAGGTGCATCATGTCCATGTGACCTCAAATAATCATGTATTTCATTACCAAAGTGAAAAATTACTTGGCCTAAAAAGCCTGTGTGTCCTGAGGTTTTGGCCTATATCATGTATATAAAATGCATCCTTTTGAGTAATCTGAGTGAAAGCCCAGTTTACAGTTTGATGTGATTTGAACAGACATTAGGGGCAAAAAGTATGTATTTTGAAAAGATAAAGTCTTTTATCTGTACAAAACCTCTGTGGAATGTGGTGTTTTGTCATGCACATTGATATGTTTGGGTATTGAGTGCAGTGTGCCTTTCCCATGCTTCATTTAACTTCAGTAACAAATATGATTATGTGAATAATCATAAATTGCCAGAGATTTTTTTAGTTTGCACTCATGGAGGAATAGATGGTGCACTGCATATCCTGAGAGTGATTTACAAGATTATGTGAAAACTTAGTCTGGAGAAATCAAATTATGCAACAGCTGCTGCTCAGCTGCAGTTGAACTTCCCTGTGCTGCAATCCAAGAAATGCTGCTCCATTTATTCTGGTGCACTGGGCTGCAATTTGTTATAGCTGGGAATGAGAAATATTCTTTTGTCACATTTTACTCGTGGTTAACCTGATTTGTGTAAGGCTAATCAGTGCTAAGAATGTTATTTACTACGTGGTTTTACTTTCTAAAGTGCTTGGCTCTTGTGCAGAAAATGATGAGTGCATTTGGGCTAGAATAAGAATGTAACACTTGTGCTAACACTTATCTGCTGTTCTTTTGAAGGTGATTATTTGAAAATTCTCTGTCTTTAAGTGACCATGATGTCAGCTCAACCACTGAACAAAGACAAGATGCTTTCTCATAACCTTTCTTTTCTGTGCTGAAATAATAAAACAGTGGAGTTACCGCTGTAGAAACATCTGTGAAGTACAAGCAAAAAAAATCAGAATACAACTAACTTCTACTATAGGTATTTGAGAGAGGTTCTCTGGCAAAATATTCTTCCATTTCTTAATTACTAAAGATAAATATTGCACCTGCCAGAGAAAGGTTTCTGCAGATTTACACTTCAGTGAGGACAATTTGAACTTCCTGCTGGCTTTTGAATATTCTCAGTGTTGCATCACTTGAAGAATGAAGTGCAGCTCACACATTTGTTATTCTTCCTCCTTACAGAGGTGGATAAAAAGGAAGCAAAGTGATTTACATGGTCATGCACAAGAGAACATAAATAATGCTTTTGTGTTTGCTAATGAGAGCAGTAACGTGGAAGTGGAATTCCTGTAAATGGCAGCACAACCTCCCCTCTCCCATTGTTTGGGAAGGGGAAGAGCCCTGGGATTCTCCTCACATCTGTGATATTTCTGTGTGCTGATCTTTAAAGAAATAACTCCTCTATTCCTCTTTCTTGATTTCTAGTAGAATTATATTCCTTCATAAATTTGGATTGCTGCTTCCTCCTATATTGGGGACAGACTTTCTGTAGGTGACAGGACATGGGCAAATGGCTTTAAACCGAGAGAAGATGTGAAGGAGAAAGTTTTTGTGATGAGGTGGTGGATTCCTCATCCCTGGAAACATTCCAGGCCAGGTTGGCTGGAGCAACCTGATCCAGTGGAAGGTGTCCATGGATGGGGTGACCTTTAAATGTCCCTTCCAACCCAAATAACTTTGTGATTACACCCCAGCCAAGAGCCAGGGCATGGTAAAACAGATCAGGGGATTGATGGTAAAACAGATCAGGGCATTGATCCATCTGGGAAGGAGGGGAGAGGAGCAAGGAAATGAGTTTTTCTTCTCTCCCTGTGTGCATGCCCAGGAGCTGGGCGTGATGCCCTGAGGAACTGGGGAGGCAGGGCTGGCTTTGTCACCTCTGCCACTGCTCTGAAGGCACACAGCAAAGGGACACTTGGCACTGATGGCACTTCTCCAGCTGGGCTGTCTAAAAACACCTTACAGGAAAATGCAAACCCTTTCCACTCCTTCAGCTCCAGATATTTTATTCAGATTTCTCCACTCTCTCTGCTGCTGAGGGTGAGGGTTGTGTAAGTTTTGGTGCATCATATGATGATCCTGCTGGGCAGTTACAACTACTTCATACTCACTGTGGGTTACCTAAGTTACTATTTTAAGTAAATTACTGCCACTAATGACAGAAAGGGGCAAAGAAATCAATAAAATTTCAATTTGACACAACTTTTTAGGTGGAGCCCTTCAGTTCTTAAGCCTCACAGGATTATTATTGTTTCTGTGGACTAAACCAGGCCAAATAGCTCCAGTTAAACCTATTAGAAAACTGGCATGGATTTAAAGGCTCAGAACCATCTGGGAATGAGATCACACATAGTGCTTCTTAATATAGACAGCTTTGTCATTACAGATCTATTTGAGAGCCAATTAATTGGCACTGACCTAAAGCACTGTTGTGACACACTTGCATATGTAAAAAGGTTAAAAGTATTGTTGGGCAGAAATTTAATCTTGTTTTATATATATATATATATATATATATATATATATATATATATATATGTATGTATGTATGTATGTATGTATATTTAATTTCAAGGATAAAGCATAAAGAGAGCATTTGTATAGAATGTTTTGAAGGAAAACACAAGTTCTTCCTCTGGCTATATTTATCCATCCTTGCTTAGCACCTTGTTTTATTTCTTGGGTTTGGGTTTTTTTTCCCCCTTTTTAAATTGCCTTCTAAGTTCCTCTGCATTGTAGATTTGTGTGACCATTCCTCAGTGTTTACTGTAAATTAAATAATTATTAATAATTCTATAGTATAAATAATAAAGTGAATAATGCTGAGAGACAACATTTAAATGCCACATTAAAATTTAGCCTTATTACTTTACAAAGAAGTTAAAAATTTCAAGTAGGAGTTTTTTAGGGGCAGCCAAGTGCTACATAATTATTTTCCATAAAAGATCTGTGATTTTTTTTTTTTTTTTTAATGCTACTTCACATCTTTTTTGAGGATTTTAATACTGAATACCCTGGGAAAATAAGACACTGCAAATACAAGCTGCCTGTTCAAATCACCAAACAGGAAGAGGTGAAAAATGAAGAGGCTCTAACAGTGGGAAAAGTTAATTTTCTGTGTTTCTACACACTTGTGATGATGTTATTGATGGTGAACTCCTCGATGGCGAATAGGTGAGAAGATCCTGTGGCCAAAGGAGGTGATTTGGGTTTATTTCTGTTGGTTCTGCAGTGGAAGAATCCGACATCATCGACCTGGAGAAGCGATACTGGCTGCTGAAAGCTCAGTCGAGGACCGGCCGCTTCGATTTGGAGACATTTGCCCCCTTGGTGTCCCCCCCAATCCATCAGTCCCTGAGTGAAGGTAAGGAGGGAGAGCAGGGAGGAACCTCTGCTGCTCTGCTCTCATGGCTTTGAAAGTGTCTGTTCTGAAATGTCCTCTCAGCTCGAGGGACAGAATAACTTCACTGAGTTCCGAAAAATGGGAAAAGAGGGAAAATCTCTGTTTGCTGGGAAATCTGGAGTGCTGAAGGAGGTGTTGCATTGTTATCAGTTGGCAGGAAATAAGTCAGATTTTATGTAGAAGTTGCCCTGCAGTTGTTTATAATTTTTTTTTCTTAAGATTCTGTAAAGACAAAATAAACTGCTGGCCCTGAATGAGGGAAAACCAAACATTTTTCAAGTGCCAAATGGGAGTTTCATCTATTGCATGACACCTCAGTGTGCAAGTCAGCTGTTGTATCATGCAGCCCATGAAACACTCCTCCCTAACAGTGTAAATTAAGGAAGATTTTATTCAGCAGACTCAGGAGATTTGTAGGTTGTTATTTCTACTGACAGCCAAACTGGTCTGTCCAGTTGAAGTCACTCTGGTAATGACTGGAGTTGTCCAATTGCCATTTGCTGCATGACATGGGGACATTCAGGGACATTGCACTTGCACTCTGCAGTCCTGGGGTGACAATTGTTTTATTACCAAAAGGTTGGCTTTACTGATAAGTGGCAGCAGTAAGTAACAAATAGGAAAGTCATCTCCAGTGGTAAAAAATCAGAATTTAGGTCCAGTTCTGTAGAGATATATCCCCACATCCTTTTTTTTTCTGAGTGATTTAAACTTACACAGCTGCTGGGGGGAAACTTGAATGTTTTCTGGTCATTCTTTGCCTTATGTGGAGTCATTGTTGCTAAAAAAAAAAAAGTTACGGGATAAATAATGCTCAATGATTTGAACTCTTAAGTGCTTTAAAGGCTGGTAGCCACAGCTCTTAGCTCAGGGCCAAATTTGCAGTGCAATTCAGTGATTTGCACAGGAATTTCTGCCTGGGAAGGTCTGGCCATACAGGTTCAGCTCCACTCTAAATCAGTCATTACAAGGAGGGTGTGAGGACCAGGCAGCTGTTCAGAATTCCTGATTTCCCTCCCCACCCCTGGCTGGATCAGCCATCCCTGAGACAACTAATTCACCTTTAAATGGCCTTAGTAGTGCTTAATTACACTTAATGAGAACAAATGACAAGTGTTTGTACTTCTCCTTGCCCACGTTCTCGTGGAGGTGCAGGGTGGCTCTCAGGTGCTGTAACAGGAGATGCTTTTGTGGTTTGCAGGTTTGTTTAATGCTTTTGATGAAAACCGAGACAATCACATAGATTTTAAAGAAATTTCCTGTGGGCTCTCAGCATGTTGCAGGGGACCCTTGGCAGAGAGACAGAAGTGTAAGTATGCAAAATTTAACTGTTAATTTGGGAGCAGTTTTTCAGTTTGAACAATGAGGTTTAGTTGTTTTCACCTTTTGAGATTCTTTTCCCACTGAACAAGTCTGTGAGAAGAGTGACTTTAAAAGTTAAAAAAAAAAAACAGAGGAATTTTAAATATCAAGGTTTCCTTTTATAAAGGATGATTAAACCTAATTTCATATATTTTACAGCTTATCAGTAGTTCCATGTAAATTATCTAACTGGGAAAAACTACATTTCAGAAGTTACTTTTTCAGTGTTCTGCATTTTGAGGCAGAAATGGGTATCTCAATATAGAAAGTGCAAACACTTAGCTACTCATTATCTATAACAGAAAACAAATGTCCTATTTGATTGTCTTGTGGTAAATAGCATGTTGTGGCTTTTCACTGCCCAGTTCCCAGCTGGCTCCCTGCAAGGTTCCTGTGTTTTGAAGCACTCTTTGTTCCCTACTTCTCCAAAACCACATTGTTGCAACTTCCAAGCTGTAATTCCCTGGAAATTTCTGGATGCACATCTGTTCCTTGCTAGGTCCCATCAGCAAGCACAGCAGAGGATTGCAGGGATGTGGATTTGAGTTTATTAAACACAGCTGCTCCATTTCCTCACCTCCACACGTGCATCCCCCCCTTCAGAACTGTCAGCACTGAATCAGCTGCAAGGAATAAAGAAAAAAAAAAAGAGTTGTGGAATGGTTCTAACAGCAAAGTCATTCCCTTTTCCCTCAGTTTGCTTCAAGGTGTTTGACGTGGACCGCGATGGGGTCTTGTCTCGCACCGAGCTCAAGGACATGGTGGTGGCACTTTTAGAGGTCTGGAAAGACAACAGGACGGACAAAATACCTGTGAGTGGTGTCTGGGGGTTGGTTTCCTTCTGTTTCCTGAGCCATCCTTCCAGAGGAGGAATGTTCCTCTTGTTTGGGTGGGGGTCAGTGAGGTACAGGCTCCCCTGAGCCCCTCAGCTGGGGAGGGGGAGAGGTGGCTGTCCCTTGCCTTGCAGAGCTGTCACCTGCCCAAATCCCAGGGTTTGGTTAAATTCTGACCTGCCCAAATCCCAGGGTTTGCTTAAATGTGTGTTCTGACCTGCCCAAATCCCAGGGTTTGCTTAAATATGTGTTCTGACCTGCCCAAAGCACAAGGTTTGGTTAAATTCTGACCTGCCCAAATCTCCCAGGTTTGGTTAAATGTGTGTTCTGACCTGCCCAAATCCCAGGGTTTGGTTAAATTCTGACCTGCCCAAATCCCAGGGTTTGGTTAAATGTGTGTTCTGCCCTGCCCAAATCCCAGGGTTTGGTTAAATGTGTATTCTGACCTGCCCAAATCCCAGGGTTTGGTTAAATTCTGACCTGCCCAAATCTCCCAGGTTTGGTTAAATGTGTGTTCTGACCTGCCCAAAGCTCAGTGGTTTGTCTATAATGTGTGTTCTTTCATATAAAGAAAGGTACAAAAGCACAGTTTTTTCTGTCTGGGAGCCCTTGGTTTGAATTACTGAGAGTTTCCAGCATCTCTTACAGTTTTATTTTTATTCTGAGCACATCCTGCTGGGAGACTTTAACTCTGATTTCTAATCCTTTTGTTGAAGGAGTTGGACATGGGTTTGTCTGAAATTGTGGAAGATATTTTACATGTGCATGATAACACAAAGGTAGGAATTTGCTGTTCTTTCTTTGTCATTTTTATACCTCAGTATCTTCAGTTTATTTATAAGGAAGTGCTTTCTTTAGAACAGAGATGTGTCAATAAAAGAATCTTTTTCAAGAAATGTCAGTTTTCCATTAAAATTGACCACGTTGTTCTGTGAAAGAAAGAATGTGTTTGAATTTTATAAGCCATTTTAATACATGAAGCTAAACCCAAAATGCATAACTAGATGAAATTAATTGGAAGCCTGCACTGTTTGCAAGGCTCTGCTTGCAAACACCAGTTTTAAATCTGATGCTTGACTTCTGTTCTTTGTTTCCTGTTAAAATTGATCTTGTGAGAGAGTGCAGGAGTTTATCTTAGATTTTATGCTGTGTCAAGACACATTATCCTCCTATGGAAGCATCTGTCATGACACAGCAGAAAGTCCTGGTAGTTTATATTGTGCTTTAAGTGTAGCTGGGTGTAAATCTGTAATTATCTGTAATTCTTCTCCTTGCTCTTTGGAAGTAGGAGATTTGGAGATATCCACAAAAAATATTGTTGAAGTTGCTTCCATTATTTCATCCTTTGCTTCACTAATTGGGAAGAGTGTCTGGAAACGATAAATAATTTATGCAAAACTATAAAGAATGTCTAGAAATGCTTAATTACGTGTGTGAATAGTTGTCTTGCCTGCTTGTACTCCAACAAAGTGGTGGGCAAATACTTTATTGTAATTCTTTAATTGCCAAAGCAGTGGAAATTGTGGCTTCTCTCTATTTTGTCCTTTGAGGTTTTTATTGTTTGGCTTCCTGAAAAAAAAGGGTAATTTATAAACAAGTGTACAGGAGTCCTGGTTGCACAAAGAGTTAAAAAATAAGACTTCAATCTTCAGAATATTTTTTTTGTGGCATCATCAGTGTAGTGCTGGAAAGAGCTGATGGTGCAGTAATTACATAAATTATTTAACCTCTTTTCATGTGTTAGCTTTGACCTGGGTTAAATCTGGAGAAAATGGTCTGTAAGGAGAGGCAGAGTAACTGCCAGTGCTGTAAAATTGGCTCTGAATTATATTGCCAGATAAAAAAAAAACCAGATTGATCCCCTCAGTGAATCAGAGATCCCTCTGACATGGTCAGTGTTCCACCCCTGTGACTTGGCAGCTGATGAGGAATTAATGGCATTTGTGGTGTTAGGTGAGATCACAAGGGCCTGCTGAGCCAAAGTGCTTTTCCCAACCCTCAGAGGAGGATGTGGGGTGTGAGGGGTGCAGGTGATGGACACTGGGTGGGAGTGATGGAGAGGTTCCACACTGGGCCCTGCTCACCCTCTGCACTCTGAGCTCTTCAGTTCTCTGGGCTGCCTGTGCTATGCTAGAACTGGAATTTTTCCTTTTACTGGATCACATTTTATTTAGATAGTGGTAGATGCCAATTTTTTGGTTTTGTCCTGCCTTGCATGAGACAGGTATTGAGCATTTTACGAGAACCAGGTTCATGTTTTGATGGTTTTTCCCCTTCCCTTTCCTTCTCCTCCCTTCCAGCTTGGACACCTTACACTGGAGGACTACCAGATATGGAGTGTGAAGAGTGCTCTTGCCAATGAATTTTTAAACCTGCTTTTTCAGGTATGTTTAGGGGAAATCTAAGGTTGTAATTTACAGTAATTAACTGCTGAGCTTTCTGCATGGCCATGAAGTGCAGCATCAGCATTTGTGTGCACAGGAGGGGATGTGGCTTTGCAGCTCTGGGCTGCCTTGGCAGAATGATTCTCTTTGATTGTTGTTCTTGCAGTGCATGGACGTGCCCAAAGCCTCATCTGTTCAAGAGAACCTGGTGCACTGTTCAGAAAATGAAATTTGGAGTGCATCAGCAATTAGGTTTTCCATTAGACAAAGGCTGTGTTTGAAATGATTTTTGTGGCAAATCTTTGCCAAGACAGTAACCCAGGAAATGAGAAAAAAATCCCTAATTCTTTCCTTTTTCATTTTGCAGCCAGTTTCCCTTTACATTTTCTGTCAAGGCCCTCTAAGGTGCCTCTCATTGCTTCCTTAATGAAGCAGTCCTGGAAAGCTGGGACATCCTATCCCTGTTCACTTGCAGAAGCTGAGGATTAAGTGTGTGCTGAATTGGGTTTTAATTGAGCTTGAATTGGATTTTTCTAAATCCTTGAAAGCCATATTTTAGCTCTGGCTCGCTTTGTGCAGAAAATAACCCTAAAAAGTGTTTTCATCCACTGCAGTTTGTTCCTTACCTGTTTTCCTTTCAGGTTGATACTTGGAGTTTAAATAATAATAATAATTGGCCTGTGACTACTTTATAAATTGCATTTTGAATGATACTTTCCCAAGAGCTTCAGGGTGACTGAGTGAGAGTATCCTGAGGCCACCAGCTACACCACAGCTGGAAAGAATAACACCAGAAAGCTCTTCAAATTCATTTTAGCTCTAATTACATCAAGTTTGCTGAAGTTGCAGCCTTCTGCAGAAGGGCTGTCTTATTTTTGGCCTGTCTGGCATCAAATATCCCCTCATAACTAAATATTGATGAACTAACAAATATCCCTGCAATCTTGATAAAGAATGAATGAAGATGTAATAAATCTCTCTTAATGCTGATTACACATCACCAATCTTGCACATTGCTCATTGGAAGTCTCATTTACAATGTTTTTTTTTCCTCCTGGCATAGCTGCTGTGTTTTCATTTCAGATTTTAATTTTAGTTTTTTTTTTTTTTGATAACTTTATCATGTACAGCACAGGGCAGAGTCTGCCATTGATTTATCTGGGCATTTATTTGAGGTGTCATGTGCCTCATCTGCAGACAGAAAAGCCAAAAATTCTGAGTGGAAAGCTTGTCAACAAATGGGTTTGTTTGCAGAGGGGTTGGTTTATCTGAAGAATCTCATTTTAGCTACACAAATTTAAAAAGAAACACCAGACCCAGCTGTGTTGTGTGTGCTGGAAAATCTGTTGCTACCCCCTGGCTAATGGCCTTTGTTTCATTCAAAATGTGAAATGGTCTCTCTCACTGTAATATAAATTTAAATAAGACATCTTAGCGGTGATTAGAAATCTCCAGCTGAGATACAAATTGATAGCCTCAAAAGAGACAGCAGGAGAAGGCTGTAAATCATGGGGGGAGCAGCAGAACCATCTGGGAGGGTCCAGAGCTGCCCCTGCTCCTGGCAGGTTCCTGAGGAGCCCTTCCCTCCCCTCCTGTCCAGCCTTACTGGGAAGGGAGTGCAGTAGGAGCCATCTGACACTGGTTTGTACTGGGAATGAAACCCCACCCAGGCCAGGCAGCTGCCCAGGAGATGGGGCCTTGTCCTTGGAGTTCAGTTCAGAACTAAATAAAAAAAAGAGAAAGAAAACTAGCAGCAGACATCCAGAGAATGCCCTGCACTTCGCAGAGTGGTTTTGGCTGTGGTTGGGGTTGGTTGCTCTGCTTTGAACTTCTCCCTCAGCCTCTCCAGTGCTTGTTTCCCTTTCAATCCCATCTCATTCCCAGTTTTTTCCATTTCAGTTCTTTTTAACTTTTAGTTCATCCTCTTCCAACCACTTGCACTCTCCCAGTTCCTCATTCCCTCTCCCCAGCACACCCACACATCCTCATTTGTGTATCTGATCCACTGCAGCCCTGGGGTCTGTCACAGCCTGAAAACAATGAAAACTGCTTTGCTTTCACCTCCCTATTTGTCTTGGGGCATTTGACATTCTTGGTGCTTTTATCTTAACAGTGGGAACAAGTTGGGAATCTCACAGCTCAAAAGCCTTTTTTATTAGTGATTTATTCAATTTTAAGTAATCTTACTCCATTATTAAATGATGAGTTGTTTATTTGCTTTTATTTGCCCGTTAATAAGAATTTATTTCTTTTTCCAGGTGTGTCACATCGTTTTGGGACTGCGACCTGCCACCCCAGAGGAGGAAGGACAGATTATTAGGTGTGTGCTCTGCTCAGAAGCTTAAATGGCTTTCAGATCCACCTTTGAGTATTTTCAAAACACCTGGAAATTCCCTGTTTGAGCTAAAATTTCCCATTCTCCCTGTGCAGAGGCTGGCTGGAAAGAGAGAGCAGGTATGGTCTCCAGCCAGGGCACAACTGGTTTCTCATTGCTATGCCCTGGTGGCACCAGTGGAAAGAATATGTCAAATATGTAAGTAGAATAATAATAATAATAATAATCTATACTGAAGGAGTGATCTCTTGTCTTTCTGAATGTGTTGATGGAAAAAACAGTGGGGAGGAAATGACTGCTGAACCAGTAATGCTGAACTGGGCATCTCCTGTCCCTCGGTGGAAAATAATTGTTCTGCTGAATCATTGTTATGTGGGGAGCTTTGCACTGTAATTTCATTAAATTCTCATCTCTTTCATCATTCCTGCATCTTAAGATTATTTTTGAATAAAAACCACGCTCACAGGAGCATTTATTTCACATTTTCTGATCCATCTGATAATAAAGCTGCCCACTTTGGGTTTGACTTGGCTTGGGCCACAAATACACTCTGAATTTTCTAGACAAAGGAGGAAATTGCTATAATTTGCTTCAGAGGCAATGGCAAAAAGTAGTCTAATACCCAATCAAAGGAGTTGTACTAAAACTTTTTAGATCCAGGGTGTTCTTTAATACCCTTTAATTAAAATATTTAAGCTAAAGCACCACTGAATTGTACAAAATACAGAATGTTTAATAAAATGTAATTGGAGATAAATATTATTTACAGGCTAAACAAATGAAATAAACCTCTCAAAAGAGTTTTTATGCCCTCCTAAATAATCATAGAAGTACTTGATTTGTTTCATAAAAACAAATAGCTGAAAGTACTCAGAAAACTAACCTTGCAATGACCATCATTCTTTGTGCACAATGAATTGGCCAAATGAGGGTTGAAATGCCAGAAATGCCAGGTAATTTGATCCTTCCCCTGGCGTGAGTGCTCAGATGTGCACAGGATTTTATCCCTGATCCTTTGCATAATGGCACAAGGCTATTACTCACTGCACTTCTCAAGCAAAAACCAAAAACCACCAGAATTTCTGTGAAAATGCTGCAGGTTTGAGGGGAAAAATGTGGTTTTTGTTGTGCTTGCTCTTCTCATTTAACCATAGGCACTTCAAGTCTTCAAATATTTACAGTCTGTAATTAACAGCTGTTTAAAACCAGATATATTTTTATGTATCTAGGTAGGGAAAATAATTTTGGAATTCTGACTCTGAGCAGGATGGTTTATTTGATTATTTCAACAATTTAGGGAGTTGATTTCTGCTGATTTTTTTTTTTTTATTTGTAGACATAGAAAGCATTTTTCCTCTAGCAAGTCCTGTGATGTGCAAAAGCAGTCAGAGAACTGTGAATTTTTGGTGGCTGGTTTGACTGCCACGTCTTTGATCTCGGTTCATAATTAACTTTTCTTTTTCTTCCCACCTCTAGGATGCAAATCCAGTTGTGATAGAGCCTTCATCTGTCTTGAGTGGAGGTAAGAATCCCCTGGTAGCTGCTGCAGCCAATACCCCAGAACAGGGAGAAGACAAAATGGGAGGTCTTAATGGCTTCAGTGCACCAGAAGAAAAGTTTTCAGATAATATTTCCACTGCCTCAGAAGCCTCAGAGTCCACCAGCAGCAGTAAGCATCTTATTTCCTTGGAGGTTTAATGTAGAACAGCTTTTGGGAAAACTGCATGGACCCCTCCAGCCAAAGACATAGCACAGCTTGGATTGCAGGGGTTTTAGGAGTTTATTTTAGGATTTTTTTAGGTTTTTTTTAGGTTTTTTTAAGGATTTTTTAAGGATTTTTTAAGGATTTTTTAAGGATTTTTTAGGATTTTTTAAGGATTTTTAAAGGATTTTTTTAAGGTTTTTTTTTTTTTTTTTAGGCTTTTTTTTAATGTTTTTTTAAGGATTTTTAAAGGGTTTTTTAAGGTTTTTTAAAGGTTTTTTTTTTTAGGTTTTTTAAAGGATTTTTTTAAGGATTTTTTAAGGATTTTTAAAGGATTTTTTTAAGGATTTTTAAGGATTTTTAAAGGATTTTTTTAAGGATTTTTTTAAGGATTTTTTTAAGGATTTTTAAAGGATTTTTAAAGGATTTTTAAAGGATTTTTAAAGGTTTTTTTTAGGCTTTTTTTAGGCTTTTTTTAGGTTTTTTTAAGGATTTTTATAGGGTTTTTTAAGGGTTTTTTAAGGTTTTTTAAAGGTTTTTTTTTAGGTTTTTTAAAGGATTTTTTAAGGATTTTTTAAGGATTTTTTAAGGATTTTTTAAGGATTTTTTAGGACTTCTAAAGGATTTTTTAAGGTTTTTTTTTAGGATTTTTAAAGGATTTTTTAAGGATTATTAAGGTTTTTTTAAGGTTTTTTTAAGGTTTTTTTAAGGTTTTTTTAAGGATTTTTTTAGGATTTTTTTAGGATTTTTAGGGATTTTTTAGGGTTTTTTTAAAGGATTTTTAAAGTTTTTTTTTATTTTTAAAGGATTTTTAAAGGTTTTTTTTAGGATTTTTTTAGTTTTTTTTTAAGGATTTTTTAAAGATTTTTAAAGAATTTTTTAAGGATTTTTTAAGGATTTTTAAAATGATTTTTTAAGGATTTTTTTTTTTTTTTCGAAGATTTTTTATTCTGTGGTGGCTAAACACAAAGTCTTGTTTAACAGCAGCTCATCTGTTATGCTGGGATTCATTTCCAGAATTATTTTCAAGGTATTTTTTTTTCCTATGTTTTATTTTCTGAGTGGATTTTTTTCCCCCCACTTTCACATTAAGTTGTTTTAAGCTGGTTGATCCTATAGTCTACCATGCAATGATAGCAAAAAGAGGGAAGAAACAGCAAAAAAACCATGAGGAAAAGCACAGTTGTACTTTTACAGGGCATGTGATTTAAATTTGAATGAGTTTGTGCAGCTCCTAAGAGCCATCTTTGTGAAAGAAGAAATTTTAGTCTTGATTTTTCAAGGAGTTCTTGTGAGAATTGAAGATTTTTTTTTTTTTTTCTTGTAAGGCAGATGAAGGTTGTATCTGATATTTTAAAATCATAACTTAAATTGAAATTAGGTAAATTAATGTGATGGTTTTGGGTATAGGGGTTGGGGGAAACAAAGGCTAGAGAGACAAGTGTTCTTTATTTTATTTTTATTGAAATTTCCATTTAGTTCTGCATGACCAAAGCAGCTTCTATAAGAATAAAACCATTTGCTTTTTCAAGGAAAAATGAAACAAGGCATTCTTGGATGTATCTTCAGTTCTGTATATGAGTTTTTAGGAGTTTGATATTCAGACATCCAGATAACAAAATGCTCACCACATTTGCTCATGCAAAACTGGTTAGGCTGTTTCAGAGCTGTGTTTGTGTAGTCATGATGTAAAATATATAAAAAGCACTATAAAATCATAAATCCCTTTCTGAGAGATAATAGATTTATCCCTCTGGGGGTGGAGGAGTTGCATGTTTCACTGCAGGGTCCAGGGCAGCAAATTTGCTATTTTTTAAAGCAAGGATACAAGAGTGTAACTCATTCCTTTGTGGTTCATGGGATCAGGAACTGAATTCTTTCTGCTTTTCCTCCTGCTTTGTGCTCAGATACTCTGTACCCTGGCACCCCAGGCTCTGAGGTGAGCTTTGCAAGGCAGCACAACACTTCAGACAATAACAACCAGTGTTTCCTTGGATCCAGTGGGAATGCTCTGCTCCAGCTGAACCCCCAGAAACCAGGAGCTATTGATAACCAGCCCCTGGTGACCCAGGAGCCAGTCAAGGTAAAGGCAGCCAAGGCGTGGCAATAGAGGAAAAACACATTTTAACTCTCTTTTATCACAGCTTTTTTATGTTGGGGTTTTTTTTTTTCAGCTTTATTCTGGATCAATCCTGCTCTGTCATACAGCAAAATTTAGGTTTCTTACTCATATTCTATAAGAGGGAAAAAATTGTGTTCTGCTTCTACAGCTCTCTTGTGTTTTGTGAGAAAAGAAACATTCAAAATATTCTTACAATTGGAAAGGTATTTATGAAAAGACAGCTTGCAGCATGAAATGTAAAATACTTTGATAACCAAACACTTCAACATTTCCATCTAAATATGAATTTACTGCTGCTGCATAACAATATAGTAAAACAAAACTGATAGTTTTTGCAGTATGAGTGCAAATAGAACATGGAACACAGAGCAGCAGCATCAGTGCTGAGCAGTGCTGAGAGATGGGATTTTTCTGTTCAGAGTTGTTGGAGTAGGTGACACAAGAACAAAACACATGAATTTTATACTGCACAAGCTTTTAGAGAACCAGTAAATAATGAGACTTGAACGTTAATTACTGTTACATTTAACTACCATCTCTCAGGGTGAAAAGCAGCTGCTAATTGTTACTTAGAAGTCTTTTAATAATTAAAGAGTGTTCATGAAGTAACGTCATTGTGGCCATGTACTCATTTCTCCACTTGAGATGTGACAACAAAACCCTTTTTTTTTTTTTTTTTTTTTTTTTTAAGGCTGCATCATTAACTATGGAGGGTGGAAGGCTGAAGAGATCTCCACAGCTGGTGGAAGGAAAGGACTATGTCATGGTGCCAGAACCAGTTTGGAGAGCACTTTACCACTGGTATGGAGCAAACCTGTCCTTGCCCAGGCCGGTGAGTTGTGATTTTTAGACCCTTTTTTAACAACCAGATTTGTCCAGTGGCACGAGGTAACCTCTTACAGTCATGTCCCACTTCATGCTGTGTCTGGAAGAGCAAACTGGGGAAAAGCAGCCTCCAGGCTGGGCCTGGATGGAAAGCTGTGGCTGTTCAGCAGGAGGAGGTGTGCAGCACAATCCCAGGGGCTCTGGCAGCAGGGCAGAGGTGCTGCTCAGCTGCTGCTGTTTGCTAAAGCACACAGAACTAAACCTGAGCTCAGCTAAAAGGCTTGGCATCAAAACTGCCATCTTTAAGGCTGAGACACAGTTAAAAAGCTGTAAAATGAAAAGTGGCACACCTGCAGCTCTGAAAACCTGTTCCTCCTCTCTGGCAATGTTGTGAAGTGGGGGGAAGGCAACAATTCCTCCTTCAGGTTCAGCATCACACAAACACAATGTGCAGAGCTGGGGGAAGAGCTCAAAAGCAGCTGGCTCTAGGTGAGTCCAGGAAAGAGAGCAGGCCAGGACTCTCCTCTGGCAGAATGGCTGCTCAGGAGCACCTGGGAGCTGGAGCTGCAGGAGTCTGCTCACTTGGAAACATTGGGAACTTTTTCTTCCATTTCTCTTGAGCGTATTTATTCCACAGGGTGGTTGGTTTGTTCTGTGTCAGGTAGTCCCTTGTAGGAGATGCACTTAAAGAAAGGATGTGAGGGGATTTTTGTGCTGGTAGCAATAGGTTTTTGGTGGTTGGTGTCACAAACATGCAGTGTCACAGATGGGAGAGTATTATCTC
This sequence comes from Vidua chalybeata, assembly GCF_026979565.1. NCBI lineage: Eukaryota > Metazoa > Chordata > Aves > Passeriformes > Viduidae > Vidua > Vidua chalybeata. Next base: position 9,571,419 of record NC_071549.1, read on the forward strand.
TATATTTTTGACAATTTGGTCTGTTGGCTCTAGTGCAGACAATTATTTTACAGGGAAAAATCACTGGCTTCTTGCCTCCTCCCACACATTCTCCATGGAAACAAACACCTTTCATGATCCAGAAAAGGCCACATCACTTTATACACAAAGTAATGTGCTTTTTTTCCCTCAGAAAATGTCATCACCATTGTTTTTGTTGTAGCTGAAGTTGAATACTGTGGCACTTCAGTGTGGTACGTTCCTTCTCACAGCTTGAGCTGTTTTCTTCTGCTTCACATGGTCACAAAAAGACTGAACAGTCCTTCCATTTCTGGTTGTATATTTGGACAGATCTAAGTGGCAAAATCTTTGTAGAAACGGTGGCTGAAAAGCTGCAAAATATTTTTTGGGGTAATCTCAGCTTTTTCTGTCAATGCAGCAAAATGCAACAAAAGTAGGTTGCAGCCTGTTTGTACAATATGAAGGTTTTAAGTCAATCACAAAGTTCAAACCAAATGTCTTATCCTGAATTTGTCAGGTCTTTCAACAGCTGTGAAACTTTTATGTGGAAGTATTACACACCGAGTGGAATTAATGAGGTTCATTGTGAATTCACATATATTCCAGGAATTATAAAAATATTCTTTCCATGGTGTGGTGCAGAGAGTGATGCTGCACTAAATAAGGTGTTTGCTTTTGACAACCTGCAGCTAATAAGCTCCAAAAAGTGCTTAGGAATGAGGAAATTGTCATTCCTGGGGATATTTGCCTAAAACCCCACGAGAAGTTTGGATTTTTTTTTGTCTCCTCATAAAAGAATTTGGCTTTTTAATAATTTAATCGCTTTTTAATGACCGAATCACTCCTGTTCCTATTGCTGTTCCCTCCACACTTGCAAGGCAGGTCCCTAAAATGTTCCACACGTGTTTTGCAGGTGATCAAGAACAGCAAGACCAACGTGCCAGAGCTGGAGCTGTTCCCTCGGTACCTGCTGTTCCTGCGGCAGCAGCCGGCCACGCGCACCCAGCAGTCCAACGTCTGGGTCAATATGGGTATGATGAGCCTCAGAATGTTCCCTCAGCATTTGCCCAGAGGTAACTTAAGAATGCAGCAAGAACCACCACCCCCTGTGCAGTTTCTAGGCCAGCCCAGGCTGGGGGAGCTCCCTGTGCTGTGCTTGTGCTCCAGCTCGATCGCCCTGCGGCGCAGTCGGCGCTCGGGAGCATCCAGGGCTGCCCTGCTCTCTCCTCAAAGGAAAAAGCATTTGCAGGGCTTTCCCCTGCCCTCTCCTCAAGGGAAGGGCCAGCAGGGAGCATTTGCAGGGAAATCAGTTGATTGCCACTGTTAGGAGTGAGTTGGGGGTGAGAAATGAGCATTGCAGGAGCTGAACTGGTCAGGAGAGCCAGAGCTGGGCATTCCCATTTTGGGATTGATTGCTGTAGCCATGGAATAGGTGCCTCTGTACCCCTCTGATAGAACAGTGGCACAATACATTGAATTAATGCTCAGCCAGCTGCTTCTGAGTTACTTGGGCAGCTGGGCTTTGATGCCCAAAATTATTTCATGCTCTTTAGAGAGCGATGCAATGAATGGGATATGAAGACTATTATTTGATGTAGTTCAAAAAGACAATTAAATACAAAGTATAAACACCCAGCTAAAATCTATTTGTCATAATTGTGGCGGTAATGCTCACCAAAAGATTGTACAAGAGTAATCTTTAGGTTGTGGCCTCACATTTCAGCTGAGGTGTTGCAGGATTTGTCTCCAGTTCCCAGTTTGCCTCGCACAAGAGGCTGGAAGGAAGCCCTGCATTCACATTGGGACACACATTTGCATCCCCAGTAACATGTCCAAAAATGGGCTCACCTGACTGCTGAAAATTCAATCCTTCAGCCTTGTTAGTGTCAGGATGTGGGTAAAACCCTGGTGCAGATGCTCAGTTTTTCACTGCTTTGGCAGGATCTCAACCCTCTGTGTAGTCAGCAGCTGCCTGTGCCATCGAGTTGTGCTGCACAAACTGCCTCTGCCCAAATTCAGCTTTCCTGCCTGACCTAATCCAATGGAAACTGCTTTGTTTGGACATCCTAAAATGCCCAAATTCCAATGAACAGAATCTTCTCATGTGCCAAATTTGATCTTGATTTGGAATTACTTTGCACTGCACTAATTTGATTGTCCAATCTGTTATTAATCTTGTGGAGTTCTCAAATGTGCTTTCTTGCTGTAATCTTACAACTAATCCTCTGACCCCTAATCTCAGAAAATGTTGTTTTCTTTTAAAAAAAACTGAATACTTTGCTTGGTACACTGAAGCCAGATTGATGCTTTGCTGATTTATAAGGTATCATTTACTCTCTTGTCAAATTGCATGTGATAATGTAAAACTGCACCTTTTCATGTTGTACTGTTTATTTATTGTAATCTTTTAACAGTGAAAATAGAATTGTGCCACTTCTCAGGCTACTTAAGTATTGCAGTTGCCCAGTTTGGGTTGGGCTGGATAATAAAAGCTTTGCATGTTTGTAAGGAGGGGGGAACTTCTGAATTTTAAACAAAAAAAGCTCAACCCGCCCCCCCCTCTTTAAAGTTGGTCTCATCTCTAGTGCAAATCTTTTATTTAAAGATGAGCTCTCATTAGAAAGAGCAACAATCCTGACCAACTAATTTGTTGTTGCAAGTGTGAGCTTGTTGAGAAATTTTGGTGGAAATCTCAGGTGTCTTCAGAGAATGTTTTGAGGAATTTAGTTTTTAAGAAATTTAGTTATTAAGAGTACTTCTATTGTGAGCTACCAGGCTGATTTCATGTGCACAGAATCAGCATTCATCCCCACAGAAGAGCTGAAGCAAAGTCATGCTGCTCCCAAAAATAGCCAAACTGGTTTTTTGTACCTTATATTTTACTTAAAACAGTCCCTCAAAAAGGAAATCCTAATGAAATTTTGAAGTTATTTTGAAAATTCCCTTTGCCTCTCATGCTGTGTCTTTAAGAGACAAAAAGAAATGTGAAAACTTGTAAAAAACTCCATTGAAGTTTTTAATTTCCTATGAGAATCTCAGAGAAGCAATTTTCTAATAAGTTTTGCTAAGAAGGGAGGTATTTTATCTGCTTTGTGACAGCAAATTTGTTGTCCCAAAGGGTCAGTAACCAGTGCCTTTCCACCTAACTCCTAAACACAAGCACTACGAGTGGATAACCCTTTCTGCAGAGCATATATTCGGTGTCTAATGATTGATCTGACCTCTGGGTGAATCCATTCTCTTTTCCTGCTCTCTCACTGTGAATCCAGGGAATGTCCCTTCCCCAAATGCTCCTTTAAAGAGGGTGCTGGCTTACACTGGCTGCTTCAGTCGGATGCAAACCATCAAAGAGATCCACGAGTACCTGTCCCAGAGGCTGCGGATAAAGGAGGAGGACATGCGCCTCTGGCTCTACAACAGTGAGGTAACCTTGCTCCTTTTCCTTCCTTCTTTTCTTTATTTTTTTTTTAATATTATGTGTTTTTATTCCTCTCCAGGATCTACTAACTACACATGCACAGAGAAATGAGAGTGGTCATAAAGATCCTTTACAGTTAAAGGCTCTTGCTGTTTGTTTTTCAGAGGTTTTTGTGCTTTAATTCCCATTTGAGGTGAAAGGATCCTCAGAGTGTTGTAGATGTAGAACTCTAATTCTGTGATGTGTTTTCTCCTCCTGCAGAACTATCTCACTTTGCTGGATGATGAAGATCACAGACTGGAATACCTTAAAATCCAAGATGAGCAGCATTTAGTAATAGAAGGTATAAAAAGTATAATTGACTATAATTCTAAAAATAGAGGTTTACAGAGGGAACCTATGGGGAGGTGGTGGCAAAGCTAATTTAGGAAAGTTAAATGTATTTTGTCCCTGTTTTGAAATGCATTTGGATCCTTTGTTGGTTTACAACAACACAAAATGATAGTGGTGGCTCATGAAGTGATTTGTTCAGACCTGGTGGATCTTTATTGAGAATTAGAATAAGCACTGGAAAATTTGCTATTCAACAGCAAAAGCAATCCCAAGGCTGCTTCCTAAAGATGTTACTGGTGTGGTTGGAGGGATGCCAGTGTTAGAATGAGTTCCAGTAATGATTAGAAACATTGAAATGAAAACTAGCAAAAATAATAGCTAGAAGTAAGCACATTTCTAATCCTAAATATTAGAAAAAAGTAATTAAACCTCTTCAGCTGTGTAAGCTCTCTGGAGTAAGTAACAATTTTTAAAAGCCCCTTTTCACGTCCTTTTTTAGTTCGAAACAAAGACATGAGCTGGCCAGAAGAGATGTCTTTTATAGCAAACAGCAGTAAAATAGACAGACACAAAGGTGAGTCTTTCACAGAGTCACTGGATTATGATGAGAAGAAAAATCCAAGAAAACAGTTGAAATGTTGAAACAATCCTTTTAAACACAAGACCTGTTAACACTGGGTGAGGTTTTTATGCTGCTTTGCTTGGCCTTTGTATTAACTGAAATGCTGGAAATGTGGCAGGGTGGGATTTTTTGTGTATTTCCTTGGATTTTGTTAAAGCAAGGAATAATTAAGATTTAACAAACGAACCCAGAATTTTCAGTACCATAATTATCTGTAAATATTCTGTATGGATTGCACTGCTGTCTGTGGTGGGTCAGATCAACAAAATACCTCAATTTCTGTGAAGCAGAGTAGAGAGAGCAGATACCTTAAACATCTGCTACATCCGTGTAGTGTCATAATTGGGAGCAGGTTCCATTAAATTGGTTAAGATGCTGCTACAACATTCTCACTTTCCTCATCTGCACAACTGCTAAAATGCTGTGTTTTTTGCTCAGTTCCTACTGAGAAGGGTGCTACAGGCCTGAGCAACCTGGGGAACACGTGCTTCATGAACTCCAGCATCCAATGTGTCAGCAACACGCAGCCCCTGACGCGTTACTTCATCTCAGGGAGGCATCTCTACGAGCTCAACAGGTAAATCCTGGGGGAGAACAGTGCCATTTGGGGTGCTGGAACATTTCTTCAGGGCTGTTCTGCCTCTGCAAGCTGAAATTCAGTGGGAAGGAATGATTTAAATTCAGTGTTACCAGCTCTGCAGCAGATACTACGTTAAAGGCATGGAAATACAACCTCTTGTTTCTGGGAGCAGGAGGCTTTTCTGCTTCCTTCTTCATCTCCAGGCTTGAGCTCTGGTCACATTTGAATCTGGTATTAATTCTTTTGTGATTTCTAGGACAAACCCCATAGGAATGAAAGGACACATGGCCAAGTGCTATGGGGATTTGGTGCAGGAGCTGTGGAGTGGCACCCAGAAGAACATAGCACCCTTAAAGCTGAGGGTGAGTTATTCTGGGGTGGAAAACAAGGGTTTCTTGGAAAAGCAGAAATTCAGTGCACTTTTTCTTGGTGTTCCTTGTATTGCAGCTGTTTAGAGACTCAGAGTTTTCCCTAGAAGGAGTCAGTGTTCATCAGACCTGGTGGAATTAGTGTTTATAAAGCCAAAGGAGTTATGTGGTATGACACAAGCTGTGCCATAAGAAGTGGCTTTTGTAGCACTTGTTTGGTACAAAAGGTGATGCATTTACCTGTAAATGAGCTTTTGTTCTGAAAGCAAAGGGGCTCCCTTCAGCTCTTGGCAATTGAATTTGTGTTCATTGAGCACATATCTCATCTACAGTATTTTGATTTATTTTTACATTTTTTACATGATAGTAAATAAGTTTCTGCTTTTTTTTTTTTTTTTTCCCCATAGTGGACAATAGCAAAATATGCTCCAAGATTTAATGGCTTTCAACAGCAAGACTCACAGGAGCTTCTGGCTTTTCTTCTGGATGGGCTCCATGAGGACTTGAACAGAGTTCATGACAAGCCATACGTGGAACTGAAGGACAGTGATGGTCGGCCAGACTGGGAGGTAGCAGCAGAGGTAGGGCTTCAAATCTTTGCCTTTGGGGGTTTTTCTGTGGTTTTTCTTTTCCTTACAGTAGCTTCAAATCTTTGCCTTTGGGGGTTTTTCTGTGTTTTTTCTTTTCCTTACAGTACTAAGCTGAGAAACTGTTGATGAGGCTGCCTTTGGCAACATTTTGGGACTCTAGCACCTTTTGGATCATGTCAGAGCTGAGATTTACAGAGATGATTTCACCTTTGAGCTGGAAATTAATTTTAATTGTTGTAATAAAATTATGAAGATGATACTTGACAACAATTTTGAACAACTCAAAATTAGGGAGTATCAAAATATTTCAAGATGCTTGATGATCCCCTCAGAAATATTTTAAATGGTGTCATACCTTGATTATTGTGTTGAGGACTTTACTGGTGCTGTAACTAAATAGTTCCTATTTATTAGAAATTAGGAAATAAATTTGTGGAAATAATTTAACTCCCACAGGCCAGTGAAACTTTGGAGACCAATGAAGTAGTCTCCAGTTTCTAACTTTGTATTATATTTTTTTTTTGTGCTTCGTTTCAGGCCTGGGAAAACCATCTGAGAAGAAACAGATCCATTGTTGTAGATTTATTTCATGGGCAGCTGAAGTCACAAGTGAAATGTAAAACTTGTGGGCATATAAGTGTTAGGTTTGACCCTTTTAATTTTTTATCCTTGCCTTTGCCAATGGACAGCTACATGCACCTAGAAATTACAGGTGAGTGGTGTAAACGTGCCATTCCTCAAATAAAATCTGGAAAAGTGGAACAGCTATGAAACATCAAATTTTGTGTTACTACTTCTTAAGAATAATACAGTCATTTTAATATAAGAGTGCAAGAATTTTCATTGGAACACAGTTAAACAGAGATTAGACCTTTAGAAACAGAAAAGGATGGCCAGTTTTTACTCATGTTTGAAGGATTTAATACAAAACCGTTTTAAAATGGAGATTTTGAGAACTTTCCTTCTGTTCCCTCTCTTGTGGAGGTTGTTCTAAATCTGCCCAGAGGAAAAGCAGGGGCTGGGGGGGAGAATACAATATGGGTCATAAACTGTGCTCTGAAGGAGCTGAGGATTGCTGGAAAAGGAGCAAAAGGAAAAATGGTAAAAAAGTGAAACAAATTTTGAAACCATTTTCTACTGCCTATGCAGCAAGAGATTTTCTGACATTGTGACATCGCCTGCAGACCTTAAAAATTGACTTGGAAAATGAAATAAATCATCCATTCAAGTTGGGGAAAAAATATTGTCCAATAAGTGGAGAGCTGTAATGTATTATTGTCATTAAAACCTGCCTGGGTTGCTGACCAGGGTGTTTCTTTTCCCCTTTAAAGTAATTAAATTAGATGGCACCACTCCTGTTCGATATGGGCTGAGATTGAACATGGATGAGAAATACACAGGCTTGAAAAAACAGCTGAGTGAACTCTGTGGCCTCAAACCAGAGCAGATTCTGCTTGCAGAGGTGCACAGCTCCAATATAAAGGTAAAAATAAAAAAAGATTAATTATAGCTGCAACATGCTTTGGGTGATTTTGTTGTTTGTTGTTTTTAACATTTAAACTTTCTTACAAGAGCTGTGAAATAATTTAATTAAAAGTATGATAAAAAATCCCTTGTTATCTCTCTAGATGAACTTTTATTTCATTCTTAAACAGCAATTTGGCTTGCTGTAAATAGATTAAAATTGATTGTTAATGATATTTTTAGGGGGAAAAATCATCTTGAGGCAATAAATCTCAAGTTAAGGTGCTGTAATGAGTTTAAACACTGTCAAGACATCAGGACCATAAATAATGACTGGCTTACAGTGTGTGTGGATATTTCCAGGGGGATTTTTTTAGATCAAAAGTGTAGAAATGAGAGGCTGTAGATCAAAAGTGCTTGAAATGAGATGCTCTGGGTGTGGTTGGGGAACCACTGGTAACTCCCACAGAGGGCTGGGGTTCCTTTATTCTTCTGGAAAGGTGTAAGGAGGCAGATGGGAGGGAGAGAGGAGCTGATAAACGCGGTTTGCAGAAGAACAGAAGGCATTTTGGTCCCAGCTGAAGGTATCCAAGTGCCTGAGCAGCTTTCCCTCTCTCCTGAAGAACTTCCCTCAGGACAACCAGAAGGTCCGGCTGTCCGTGAGCGGCTTCCTGTGCGCGTTTGAGATCCCCATCCCAGGCTCCCCCACCTCAGCATCCAGCCCTGTGCAGACAGGTGAGACAAAACTCTGCTTTTCCTGCTCAGTTCAGCTGCACTCTGTTGAGAAGCTCAGGACTAAAGCTTGTCTTTAAGCGAGGATTACAGAAAGGACACGTGTGGGCTGTGCTCGGTACCCACACGGAATGGAAAGGATAAAAAACCCGATCAGCTCTGTGGATAATTGATAAATTATTTATCTGCTTGCAGAGAACTCCACTGGGCCAGCAGCCAACGGAGCCCCCAGCATCCTGATGAACGGGGATGTGGCCAAGCCAAGCCTCATTGCCAATGGGATGCCAAACACGGTGGTGCCATGCGGGACGGAGCGCAGCCCGCCCAGCTGGGCCCTCAACGGCCACGTGCCCTCGCTGTGTGACAGCCCCTGCACAGGCTACATCATTGCAGTGCACAGGAAAATGGTCAGTGGCCTTGCACGCTTAGCAGCTCTTGGTGCTGCACACTTGGGAAGAAATTTTTAAAAAGCAAAAGATTTTTTTGAGTGTGCACATGATAATTATGCACATTTATATGTGGTCAGGTAACCTCGCCATCGTATCATAAAATCTAAACTGTTTTCAAGTCAGTGATCAAAATTTACAGTGTTTAATATTGGAATTAAAGTAATTTTAATACAATTCTTGATTAATTTTAATCGCCAAGGTCTGAAATAAGTCACAAGGCCAGCAAACCAGGTGATTATTGCAGTGTGAGTTAATGCAGCTTCACATCTGACTCCTCCTTTTGCTTCCACAGATGAGGACAGAGCTGTATTTTCTCTCATCTCAGAAGAATCGGCCCAGTCTCTTTGGAATGCCATTGATTGTTCCCTGCACAGTTCACACACGGAAAAGGGACCTCTATGATGCTGTGTGGATCCAGGTTTCCAGGCTGGCCAGCCCCCTCCCTCCTCAGGAAGCCAGTAACCATGCACAGGACTGGTGAGTTGGATCCGAGTTAGAGTACATTGCCTTACCCTTGCTTGCAAGATTTAAAATTGTGTTCATTTGGTTTCTCGTAACAATGGCCATAATTAAAATTAAATCCTTTTTAGTACAGTTAAATGTAGCTGCACTTAAATGTTGGCTTCATTCTTATCCAGTGATTGATAATTATTTATATCTGACGAATTTAAGCCATGGAAAGGCAGCTTTTAATAGTAAATTGTAACCAAAATTACCATTTTGAGGGTTTTCTTTAAGTGATCATAACAAGCCCAGTGAAGGGAGGTAATTGCAGTGAGAGTGCTGCTGTTTGATGTTGTGTTCTCCTCTGTTTCAGTGATGACAGCATGGGGTATCAGTACCCCTTCACCCTCAGGGTAGTTCAGAAGGATGGAAATTCTTGTGCTTGGTGTCCATGGTACAGGTAAATTGTCCTTTTTTCCATTTACAGCAGGGAATCACTCCTGCAGAAAGGTAATTTATGGTAATGGGCCTGTGATACATTTCAGACTTCAGAGGTAATATCAAACAATAAGAATCTGGAATGTAATTTCACCAGAACTCTCTCCAGGCAGACTTGCACTGCAGCATGGCCTTTATGACTTGCAGAGCAGAAAGTTCTGCTACCACAGAAACTTTAAATTAGGAGACAGAAATGAGATTATCCAAAACCTGTTAACCCCTTACAATATTCTGTGTCTGTGTGCAGCCTTGTATGTCCACAGACTTGCATGGTTTGAGGGGATGCACACAAACCCAAGTTTTCAGATGTAATTCATCTACCCCTGTGAGTTCCTTGCCATTTGAAGGGTAAGATCTAAAATGGGCAATGAGAAATTCACCCTGGAAGGATGCTTGGAATTTCCCATAAACAAAGACTTGCTAATGAAAATTCCAGACCCTTGCTGTAAGGTATTCAGGCCACAAACTCATTTTTTTAAAGTGTTTTATAGCCCCTAGAATTAGTTATTGTGGTGAAAATGACTTGTGGAGACAGAGCAGTGGAGTTTTTGGGGTTGTAGCTGGGTTTGGTTACCACTGGATCATAATGGAATGGAAAGGACCTTAAAGATCATCCCATTCCAACCTCCTTCCATGGGAAGGGACACCTTCCACTGGATCGTGTGCAGGCAGATGGTGGAGCTCACCCAGCTGCCTCCATTTCTCACTCTGGTAAAGCTTTGCATTAAAAACACAAATAACCCTGAGCACTGCTACATAAAAATGTCTCACACTGAAGGCGAGGCCTGGAGCTTGGAGGGTGCAGAGGATCCAAAACGAGGGGCAGAACTGAAGGAATGTAGAAGCGATTGCACGCTGCACTGACCACACCCAACCTTTCTGATTCAGGTTCTGCCGTGGCTGTAAGATCGAGTGCACAGAGGACAGGGCTTGTGTGGGCAACGCCTACATTGCTGTGGACTGGGACCCCACCGCGCTGCACCTGCGCTACCAGACCTCGCAGGAACGGGTAAAAGCCCATCAAACCCCCTTTGTTCTTTGTTAGCACCTCTGAGACACCACCCATTGCAGCCTTTCTTTTTGTGTGATGCTGCTTTTGTCCCTTTCCTGTCAGACCGTGGGCAGTGTGTTCTGGATAAATCGATGTCTTGATGTTAGACTTAGACCTCTGATGTGGTCTAATGGTGTGGAAGGGAAGCTTTTTAAAGGAGCTTTTAAAGCAGTGCATTTCCTGTCTGTTGTGAATTGCTTTTAAGCTAGTCAAGATATATAATAATATATTACATAATACATTACAAAATATTTAATTTGATACATTTTCTGTAACTATAAACAGTTAAGCATGTGAGTAAACCTATTTCTTCTTTAAGCCAACAAAACACATCTGAAGGTGAGCCTGTAGCTGGGTTAATCTGGAATAACTGTTCCAATCCGTGAGCTTTATCTATAAAGTTGTGCTTTATGGATAATTTATAAGCAGAGCCCAAGTATAAGAACAGTGAATTATTTTTATCTGCCTCTTCATAACTGAAATGAAATTCCTGCTAAAACTTGCTGCATCTCATTTTTATCTTTAATTCTGAACAACCCAGCGAAGTTATTTGTGTGATACTGTGAGGAGAGCCCTCCTCTGAGCAGTGTGTGTTACATTTCCAAGTCAGAGACAGTTTGCTCTCCCTTTCAGATCGTGGAAGAACATGAAAGTGTTGAACAAAGCCGCCGAGCCCAGGCGGAGCCCATCAACCTGGACAGCTGTCTGAGAGCCTTCACCAGCGAGGAGGAGCTGGGGGAGGATGAGATGTACTACTGCTCCAAGTGCAAGACCCACTGTCTGGCCACCAAAAAACTGGATCTTTGGAGACTGCCCCCTATTTTGGTAGGATCTTGTGTCATTTTCTTCCTCAGCAGCAAGCCCAAAGCATGTTGTTCCCAAATCTGCCAAGATTTGAATCTGCCTTGCTCTGAATAAGATCGTTTGCTTTGTTCACACTCTCAGGTGGGGCACTGGCTGAGTTTGCAGGCAAATAAAGCAAACCTCAAGTCCTTTTGAATGTTTTTAGCTGCTGCCTTGCAGGAAATGGTGGTGGTTTGTGCTCAGTGTCAGCTTCTCTGACACAGCTCATGCTCAGATGGTGACAAGATCTCCTCTCTGGTTGTGGGACACCTGCAGTTGTTATTTTTCACATTTGGTAGCTTATTCAAAGCAGACAGTGTTGATCACTGTATTGAAGCAACCTTTGCCATCATTTCCACATGAAAACATTGGTTTCGTATTTTACCAGCTCAATCCCAAAATCCAAATCGTCACACAGAGCATGATTTTTACTAGCATAGAATAAAATGTGTATGTTTTGGGAAAAGCTCTCTTTGAACAGTGAAATCACTCACTGGGATATCATTGCCCCACTTTAATAATTTTCTTTACCGTGTTTCCCCTTAGATCATTCACCTGAAAAGATTTCAGTTCGTTAACGGCCGCTGGATAAAATCCCAGAAAATTGTTAAATTCCCCAGAGAAAATTTTGACCCAAGTGCCTTTTTGGTACAAAGGGATCCGAGTCATTTCCAAAGGAAGCAGCTCACCCTGCAGGTTGAGAGCCTTCCTGAAGCACGGCCTGGCCAAGGGGACACCAGGAAAGCAGAAGTGCAGAACACTGGCACAGCAGGAGAGGGGGACACACTGAACAGGAGTCCATCCTCCCTAAACACTACTGTCCTCAATAATGTCAAAGGTAGGGAATGACTGGGGAAAATTCCACTCTGTGCTGGTGTTTGGAAGGGAAAAGTGTTATGTTCAAAATTTCAATGTTTGGGGTTTTTTTTTTGCCAAAGCACTACACTTGGAAATATTTCTTAGTGAAGTTTTAGCATAAAAAATGAAAGAAAATTTAAGAAGTTGTTGAGTGACAACAGATATTGGTACTTGTGTAAGTGGGCTGGAATTAGTGAGGGATGTGCTTCTGCATAAAAGAATTAAATTTCAGTTTTTAGGTGTATGGATGTGTGTGCACAAAGATGGGGGTTTATTTCTATATATTACTCATGAGCTGCAGTGAAACAGTGGGGTTTAGTGTTTGGTTATTCAAAAAAAATCACTTTAAAGAGAAGTCTAGACTGTGTTTGTACTCACCTTAGCAATCTCTGTGCTTTCTGTCCTAGCATCTCCGTCCTTGGGGAGGAAAAGTGGAACCAGCTGCCCCTCAAGTAAAAACAGCAGCCCCAACAGCAGCCCAAGGACTTTGGGGAGAGGCAAAGGGCGCCTGCGGCTGCCCCAGCTGGGGAAAAACAAACTGTCCAGCAGCAAGGAAAACCTGGCTGCAAACAGGGAGAACGGTGCTGAGCACGAGCAGGGGGATGCCCTGACTAAAGGACAGGCTTTGGGGGGCAGCCAGAGCGAGCTGTACCCCGGGCAGGACAGCGAGGGGGCTCTGGCCAACGGGTACCTGTGGGAGCAGAGCTCGCTCAGCAACGGGCAGGGCGAGAACCACAGCGAGGACGACGCGGCCGACGACCAAAGAGACGACGTCTGGGTCAACCCCATCTACAACCTATATGCAATCTCGGTAGGTGGCTGCTCCTCTGCCAGAAGTGCCTCCCTGGCACCCTGCTTTAACCCAGTGCCTTCCTTGGGTTCGTGCCAGCACTGGGATGTGTAGGGAAGGAGGGCAAAAGTCAGCACCATAAATTCGCTGTCAGACGGGGGATGAATTAAGTGTCTGCTAATTTGTTGTGCTCGTGTGTGTAAAGTTAGTCAGCTCCAGCTGTCTAGATTGTCATGATGGCTCACTCACAGATAATGAACTTGGGAGTCATTTATTGGATGTTTGATCCAGGATTTCTTTTCTTCTTCGTTCTCCTCAGTGCCATTCAGGAATTATGGGAGGGGGTCATTATGTCACTTATGCCAAAAACCCGAACAACAAGTGGTACTGCTACAATGACAGCAGCTGCAAGGTAAAGCACTTCTTTTCCTCATTATTTCACAACGTTATTCTAATTATTTCAAATAATGTTTGCCTCGGTTACCCAGAGCTAAAGAAATTTAGAATCGGAAATTCTAGCTAAAGAAATTTTAGAATCACAGAATGGTTATGGTTGGAAGGAACCTTAAAGTTCATCCCATTCCACCCCTCTGCCATGGGCAAGGACACTTTCCACTCACTCAAACATTTGTGGAGAGCTGCTGTTTGAAATCAGGAGCATCTCCAAAGCTGCACCAGATAAACATTAAAATTATTAGCTGAAATTGTACGTGAGGTTTTTTCCAAGGTAACATCTGTTCATCAGCTGCTCCCACACTTAAGGGAAGATGCTTATTTTGTACAAAGATGGAAAAGTGACTAAGAATGGAAAGCCAGGAATACATTGCCATGATGGCAGCAGTTTGTATTCAGTGGGTGAATAACTCAGCTCTGACACTTCTAAGTATTTGCATTCATCACTATAAAATTGTCAGAGTTCCCAAGTAATTCATGGAGTGAGCTAACAAAGAGGGGAGACAGAACATGGGATTCCTTATGTTGCACCCAGTTCAAAATACACTTTTTGGGGGCAGCAGTGTGTGGCTGAAGTGCAGCAGTGATCCCATGGGGATTTCCCGGGTGTTTTCCCTGTGTCAGGAGTTGCACCCGGACGAGATCGACACGGACTCTGCCTACATTCTGTTCTACGAGCAGCAGGGGGTGGACTACGCCCAGTTCCTGCCCAAGATCGATGGCAAGAAGATGGCAGACACGAGCAGCATGGACGAGGACTTCGAGTCCGACTACAAGAAGTACTGCGTGCTGCAGTGAGCCTGGGCTCCACAGGCTGAGGGAGAAACCCTGGGACGTGCCCCTGGGGAGGCTGTGACTGAGACAGAGAGCAGCTTGTGGTTGTCGTTGTCCCCTGTGAGCTGAAAGCACAAAAAGAGCCCCTGGTTAAGCAGTTAATATCCAGTAGTATTGTTTTGTTCTGTTTTCTCACTACATGCTCGAAACGTTTCTGATGTTGGACATCCGAGACTGCCACTGGCCTTTAAATCCAATGGTTTGAGAAAAGCCAACTAGGACCAAATAAGAGCTAAATTAAACATCCAAATAAGAGCTAAACAGAGTAGTGTAGAGTTTACCAACTGTTCTAACACCCCCCGAGGCTCTCGTTAGGTTTAAGGTAACGGGGAAAAACAATTTATAGTGTTGTCTTTGGACAACATGATATTGCTACCTCCTTTTTCCTGCAGTTTTATTGCATTTTATTGGCAAAACAGGGAAGGCAAGAGAAGGAAAAGTGCACAAATGGAAAGAAATTATTGTCATGGGGAAGAGAAGTTTCCAGTTTTGCCACCACTAATGTGTGTCAGTTGCTTTCTTTCTGTATGTTGGGAGCACAACCAAATCATCATTTGAGAAGAGATTAATTTCTACACTTGAATGGTTTATTATACTTGTGTTTCTTTCCATGTGTTGGCTGTGCAGATCAACATGTTTCAGGAATGGCTTTTCTGCCTGAAGAGTGCTGGCTCAAACTTTTTTGAGCTGCCTCAAGAAGAAACTTCAGGTTAGAGAGAGTAGTTGTGATTACACTCACGGTGTCTTAAAATGTGCACATTGCACAGAACGTTCCCAGCTTTTGGAAGGAGAGATGCTTGAGCTTATGTTTCATGACTGGTGTTGCTTTTGAAATTTGCACTTTTGAAAATGCATCTGATTCAACTGAAACCCACCCTTTGGTTGGTTGTGTTGCTGTTGTTGTAAGGGCTCTGGAGTGAATGGCTGTGAATATCCACTGTGTATTTCAAAGGAAGAAGCTGTGGCTGTCAGGTAGCTGTCGTAGCATTCATGGATGGAGGTTTTTCTTTTTTTATTGCTTTCCTAACTCAGTTTCTTGTTTTCAAAATTTGGTTGCCTTTTCAAATTATCTTGTTTGTTTGTTACACCAGGTTATGCAAATACTTGCAATTAAACCAGACTTGCTTTCCATGCCCTTGCAACGTGCTCTGTAATTCAAGGGCCTTCTTGCATGAGGGGAAGTGTGACTGAGTCTTAGCAGAGACTGGAAAAAAAGAGAGTTGGTTTTTTTTTTTTTTTGAGCTGGCATTTCTTTAAACATTTTCAGTGTTAAATTGTTTGCATATCTGAATGAATATAAAAATTTTCACTCTTTTGGCCTTTTGTTCTTCAGCTGAGCTTAAGCAGCTTATTAATTTTGTTGAACATCATCTTCCCAGTTCTCTAGATTTTTGTACCTTCACTAACAGAACTGTTACTCACGTGGTTCTCTGCAATGAATGTTTGGATTCATCTTGGGGTGTTTGACAAGAATGCCAAACCTTCAGCAGTTTATCATTTCCAGGAGGATCTGGGGTTTATCCATTGAAGAAATGATATCAGCTGGTCTGGCTGTCTGCTCAGGCAGAGCCCTCCCAGCCTTTGGAGGCTGTGCCTCTTTGGGGACAGCAGATCTGTTCCAAAATGAGTCTTGTCTTACCTGTCAGGTGTTGCTCCTTATCCTCTATGGTCTTTTTTATCTTTAAAGTGATCTGAACATTGAGCCTAAAGAAAAGCAAACATGACTAGTGAATTTCTAGGTTAGAAGCTTTTTCAACACCCACTTGTCTACTCCTCCCTCCGCAAACTCCATGAAAAGTGAAAGATTTTCAACTGATTTACTTTAAAATGTTTTATTTAAGCAGGTAGCACAATCTACTAATGTTATTTGATCTTCTGTGTTTGTTACATTGGTTGTAATTAATTTTTTTAAATTAAATTAATTCAAGAATTAGTAGTAAATTTATTAAGTTAACTATTAACTACATTCACTTTGTAAATTATTGTATAAAACTTATTGACAATGCACTGACTTTAGAAAGATGTTAATGTACATAAATGCCTTGTAAATAAAATAGTGTTGATGTACTGGAATATGAGCTGTATTAAAACAAAGGTATTGGTAATTGTATATGGAGTGAACCTGTTTATCTGTAACTATATTATTCAAACAAATTAAATACTGTGGATGCAGATGAAGTGTCACTTCTTGTCAGATAATTTTTAATAAGTGTTTTCCTGCTTTGAAGTATCTGTGCTGCTTCTTTGAAGCTTAAATGCCTTTGTCAATCCAAAAGCTGAAGCATGGGCGTGCATCCAGCAATTCTTTGCAGCTTCTTCATTGTTTACAAAAGGTAAGTTGGGTATTTTGTTGATGATAATAACACTTTATTACTTGAGAACAATCCATGTCAGCAGCGAAGTGCTCCCTCAGGTACAGGAAGGCTTTGCTCTGGTGTCTTTGGACAGGATCTGCAGGTACCTGATGTGCAGTCCTGGTGCCTGAGGTGTCCCTGCTGCAGCCAGGGCTGTTTGCCCACGTAGCTGTGACTGCAGACAGTGCTGGACACTTCCCCTGGGCAGACAGGGATGGGGGAGCCCTGCTGCACTCACTCCCTGCTTTTCTCCAAGCAGGAAGTGGATCTGGTTGAGCTGGCAACCAGACCAAAGTCTGCACAGGGCTGATGTCAGGAGCACGCATCACCTGGGTTCTTTAGCTGGAAATGAACCATTGTTCTTTTTTTACAGCCCTTGAAGATGCTCAGTGGATATTTATCCAAGGATTAGCACACAGCAGCATCCCCAGGGTGTCTCTGGAAGTGGGTGAAGCCATCTCTGCTTGGGATGGGAGTGTTGGTGCAGCACTGAGTGGTGACACTTCCCTGGTGATCCACTCTCAGAGCACTGGTCATTCTTACCAGGTGTGATCACCCCACGGCCTCACTGGGGTCACTTGGGCATTTTCAAGGTTGAAAATGTAATTTCAGTATAAAGAATATGGGCTACAGTACTTCCTGTCACAAATTTCCCTCTGTTGCTTTGAGGTATTGAAAGGGGAATTTAAAAGGATGAAAAACTCTTAATTACCAAGAATGTTCATACATGCTGCTGTCAGTGGTAAAGCTGTTATTGATTCAGTGCAGCAGGGGACTTTAAAGGGATGAAGGTGTCACCTCCCTGCCTGACCTGCAGCCACGTGCTGCTGCTGAATCCCTCTGACTCCCCAGGTCAGAGGTGTGCAGGTCTCATAGGAGGGCTCAGAGCTGGGCAGAGCCCCTTTGGTGAGGTGGGAGCAGTGGGAAATGGGCTGTGCTGGGGTTTTCCCTGCTCCCTTGGTGTGTGTGGAGTTGCTGGAGCACTGTCCTGCTTTTGGGGTGGGTCAGCCAGACTTCTGCAAACCTGGCGTGGCTTTTGGTGCTTCTCCTGGGAGGGAGTGGAAGGGGACAGCAGGGACAGCAGCTCTTGTGCCAAACCCTCTCACTGCCCCCAGAGAGAGGGGAGGGATGGATGCACCAACCCTGCAGGGCCCTGCAGCCCACAGGAGTGGCCACTGTCCCTTCCCCGAATCCCAAATCCCAAAGGCATTTTCCATCCTGATCCAAGAGCTGAATCCGTTCTGGAGCTGCTGTACCAGCTCTGCTCCCTGCCCTCCCCTGGGCTGGCACAGGAGGCTCTATCCCTGCTTTTCCCTGTATCTAAATATCAAAATATCCCAGATTTATCTGTGATCATGTCCTGAGAACGTGCTGGGCTCCAGGCACAGCCGCTGGCTCGGGGCCCAGAGCATCCACGTAGATATTAATTATATTAATTATACCTTTTGTTACCCTTTTTCCCTCAGGTCCTGTAAATTGAAGCAAGAAGTGACTAAAATGCAGTCATCCATGCTTGCTGATTTATCGTTTCAGGAAAATAAAAACCTGTCAGGAGCTGGGGAGATTGTGCCTTTTGTTTGGGACAAGCCTCTGGCTTCCTCGATCGTGTGTAAAAGATTTCCTGTTTGTGAAAATGAAAAGCAATGTTTGATAAAGTCCCTTCAGCAAAATGAGTCCAAAGGAGAAAATAGATTAAGGATGCTTCTAGATTTGATAGAAATTAGATTTTGCTGGGAGTTGTGAGTACAGAAAACCAATGAGGAAAACTTGCGGCAAAATACAGGTTTTATTTATATTTAGGGTCATTTCAGACACACCTGATGACTGAACCTCACCCAACCTTTACCAGTGCATTTAAAACTCGTGGTGAGAGCACAGAGATGTCCCCAGGTGGGTCACAAGCTGCTTTGGGTGGTCAGAGTTCAGGCACTTCCCTCCCCTGCAAAAAAAATAAACAGCAGCAGATGCTTCAGAGCCTTTGTCAGAGTGTTTGTGAGAGCTGGCAATGCAGCACTCTCTGTACTCTGATATTTTT
Source organism: Vidua chalybeata (assembly GCF_026979565.1). Lineage (NCBI taxonomy): Eukaryota > Metazoa > Chordata > Aves > Passeriformes > Viduidae > Vidua > Vidua chalybeata. Next base: position 9,590,135 of record NC_071549.1, read on the forward strand.
TATCTCAGTGCTGCTGAAATCTTTTTTCAGCATTAGGTTTTTATTGGGTGCAAAGTCCAAATGAAGTGGCTGAGAGAGCTGTGGTGTGTGATGACTTCTTTTGGATTTTGAAAATACTGTCTCTAAACAGCTGTGAGCATTCTCAGTGTTGTTTTTCAGCTCTGTGTGAGGTTAAAATCCTCTGGTTTTCCCTGATCCTGAACAAGGGAAGCACATGGAGCTCCTTGAGGCCCCTACCAAGGTGTTATTTTGCATACAACTATTGAATCCCAAATTCTTCTCCAGCTTCTTATTCCCTCAAAGTACCTTGCAAATTCCATTGTTTGTACACTGTGAATTTGAGAGGTTTTGGTCAAACTGAGGTTGAAGAAAGGAACTAAACCAACAAATAAATGGGAAAGTTAGTGGATTATATTCTATGTTTGCAGTCAATGAAAGGGTTTGAGGCAACAGGTTTGGCTCAGTCTTTACATCCCACAGAAGTTTGTCCAGGAATTGCTGCATGTCTGGGTAATCTGGTTTTAAAGTTTGCTGAAATGTGATAGAGAAAGCAGAGTTTTAGGTTAAATCTCCTGTATGTTTAGCATGCAATGAAATTGTGCCTTCACCTAACGCAGCATTTCTTTGGGGAAAATGTTTGTGTGTCTCATAAATAAACCTTGGCCTCCCGAGGAGAAGCTGCAGGAAAGCTGGAGCTGGGTGTTGGTTGGGAGCTGGAGAACAACAAAGGGAAGCTGCTGCTGCAGGGCCAGAAAAAGGATCCAACACCAGCACTGGCAAATCAAAACCCTTACAAATGATGTTTGTACTGTGATGTTTAGAGTAGGGAGACAATGCAAGGAACAGGGTGATTACAGAGCTCAGCCCGGACATTGTGAGGCAGATCCCTCCTCCAGGGGCTCGGGTGACAGGGTGACAGCTGTCCCCTGGTGCCTGGGGAGGGCAGAGGATGTGGGGGGCTTGTCCAGAGCAGCTGTGGCTGCCCCTCAATCCCTGGAAGTGCCCAAGGCCAGGTTGGATGGGGCTTGGAGCAGCCTGGGATGGTGGAAGGTTGTCCCTGCCATGGCAGGGGTGGGATGAGGATGTTTAATGGCCCTTCCAACCCAAACCACCCTGGGATTCCAAGAGAGGGAGGAGGAGTTCAGCAATGGGGCAGGATGAACATACCCCAGTGCAATGCAGACTCAAATATTTATGAATACTTGGCAGGAGCAGAGCCAAATTCAGGACACAGCTGGGGCACAGCCCCAGCCCCCCCAGTTCAAACCAGCCCGGGGGAGCTGCAGAGATCAGGGCTGAGCTGGCTGCAGTTGGAGCTCTGGGCTCAGCAGCTCACGCAGGGATGATTTCAACCACAGCTCAGTGCTGGAGGTTTGTGTTGAGAGCCCCCAGCAAGCAGAACAGAAAGGTGGATGAATTTTTGTTCCGTGGTGCTTTCCTCCTGATATGGAATAAAAAAAACCTTTAAATCAAAGCCAGTCCTGTCGTGCCCAAACACTGCTTGAAGGGGCAGGGAAGGATTCCACACAGGAATCCCGGTGCTGCACGCTGGCTGTGAGCTCGTGTTTGGGACCTTGCTCAGGAGCTAACGCGTTGGAAATGTTTGCTCTCCATGTGGCTGTGCCTTTTTATCTGCAGGTTTGATTATATAAATGTTCCTGTTTAAAAGACACACGCCAGGGAATAAATCTCTGGGCCCACAGACTCTTTGAGCACAAGCAGCCCCAGCATTTAACTGGTAACAAAGAGAGTTGGAGTGGAAGCTTTTTGATAAAGAGTTGGCAGCATATCAGAGGAGCAGCTTGGCCACGAGATGTGAGCAAGGATGTCACACGGGGTGTTTAAACTTCTTACCTTTCCTTCCAATTCCCTTTTATTTTTTTTTCCTCTTTAAATGATTATGAATGAATTATAAGAGAGACAGTGATTGTTTCCCGTGTGTGGCTCAGTTAAAAGGTAGTGGCTCAGTTAAAAAGGACATTAAATTTGGATTTTAACATAATCCAGAGATCTGGCTGCTCTAACTGCAGTTTAAGTAGTAAGAATTAAAAGTGACCTAAAGAATGATGAGCTTTTAGCACGAAATCTCTTGCTTAACTGATTTAACTGGCTGTAATTTGAGGTTTTCTTCCATGAGAGTGGCAGGTGCTGCCACACAGCAAAAGCCAAGTTGAGTGTGAGGAAGGGTAGAGTTCAAATAAACAAAATACACTAAGGGATGACTAAAGGGAGGTGGGGGATAGAACCCAGATGTGAATTTCCCTTCTGAGTATCTTCCCCTGCCTTTGGCTGCTGGGCTTTGATGTCGCAGAGCACAAAGAGACTCCTCCTGTACCTGAGCTCTGTGTTCCAGGCCAGGTTATAAATCTGTAACGTTGCACTTCACCTTTTGTGTCTTGCTTAATGACCTCTTAAAAATAAATGCAGGATGGCCGAGGGGAACAGGATCAGTGGTGGAAAAGCTGACACGTCCGCAACCTGAGCTCTGATCCCTCTGATTGCTCCAGCCCGTTAAACAAAACTTCTTTTGCTTTGTGCTTAAAGGAAAAAAAAAAAAAAAAAAAAAAGAGGGAAAAGGGGGACAGGGAAGGGTTTTCTTAGCTGGGTTCTCTGTCTTAAAATGCAGCTGGAAAATGCTTTACTGGGGAAATGCTGCATGGAGTCACCTGCCTAAAGAACAAGAGTGCAGTCACCCATATATCAAAATATATTCTGTCTGCTATTTCATTTTCATGGAAAGCTGCTGTTTTAAGGAGCTTCTGCCCCTTTGGAAGTGTCATCCTTCATTTCTCTTGCATAAAAATGACCATTTAAGAGCCTCATCAGGCTCTTCTGTTTCCCACAGTACTAAATTTAATATGCACAGCTATAATATAAATAAATGTCTAATAACTCTCACTCAAATCCATGAAAATGTAAGTTATCCCTGAGGAATATCTTTCCATAAAATGTCCTCCACTTGAATGAAAGGAAAACTGCAGTTTCCCAGCATTTCAGACCGGGACAATAATTTATTTTGGTGGTGATTATAGTGGATATTTTTGATTCATGTGTACAATAGTAAAACTGACACTATTTTCTTTTGTTTGTGTGTTTTGCTTAAAATAAAAGATTACTCCAAAGGAAGGCATTTGAGGAAGACTGCTTGCAGAGAGGGGCCAGATTTATTTTGGCTGGCTGTGCTGTCCTGTCAGCTGGATAACAACCTGCACCATTCCCAGTCCTTCAAGCCCTCTCAGCTGCCTTTGCCACAATAATTTCCCTGCAGATTCCCTGCTGGAGCTCAGCTGACTGATGCTGACAACCCTTTGCAAGCCACATCAAAAACTTTCCAGCAATTTTACTGCTTAGGACTCCCCAAATGTCTGGAACACCAAAAGCCGAGTGCGTTGTGGGCAGGTCACTATATTCTCTTTAATTTCTGCAGTTGTGCTGTGCCCTGTCTGGGATTTTATTTCTTTTGGTAAGGCCCTAATTGATTTTTTTCTTTCAAAATATCGCTGTTTCCACCTAATCTCTGCAGTTTCCTCGTGTGCCTGGTTTTTCCCTGGCTGTGCATTCCAGCCTGTGTTGCCCCTCTGGTTTGCTCCTATGAATAGCTGGTCAAACTGAATTTTGCAGTCATTGGTGGGGATTCTTTTTTTTTAAAAGAAAAGGGGGGAAAAGGAGCAAGGGATGGGAGGAGAGGAAATGAATTCCACCTTATATATCTTGCTGCATTTCTTCAGTAAACGAGCGCAGCTCTGTGAGGCGGCGCTGTCAACCCCTGTGCCCATGAGGGAGCTCCTCGTGTGGTTTCACTGAACTTCTGCCGGTGTCCCGAGGCTCAATCCTGCCCGAGGTCATTCCGAGCTCGCTGAGGAACACACGGGCAGGATTTTGATTTTAATAAGCTTTTTTTACCCGAGCCATTTGGAAATCGTGGCCTGTGGGCTGCCCGTGGTCCCACCGGGCCTTCACAGCCGCAATCCCGGAACAGCCCCGCGGCTGCAGCAGGAATTGCACCGGATTTTAAAAGGTAATTGCAATGTTTGTGCTTTATGAGCTTTAATGCCCCCTTTTTTTAAGGAAGAAATCCATCAGGTTCCATCACATGTGCGCTCCTATCTGTGGGATCATAAACCCACAAGGTCCCGTTTATGGCCTGGCAGTGCCACGTGAACAAAGGGACAGCAGGAACCCATCCAGGGGGGTGATGTGACACCAGAGCCCTTTTTGCAGTGCTTGATATAACACCGTGTTCCTGCCAATCAAAAAAAAAAAAAATTGTTTAAAAAAAGGGTTCTAAAACCCTCGGAGGAAATGGAGCCTTGGCAATTTTTCTGCTCCCAACCTACTCTGTGGGCTGAGCTCTCTCCACATTCCAGGGCTGTCCCAGCTCCCAGTCCACAAAATGCCTGAGCTGGACCAAGGATTTGGAGCCCTGGAATTCCCTGAGGAGGTGGAAATGAGTGGAGAATCCTCCTTTTCTCAGATGTGTTTGGCAGAAAGGGCCGCGCAGAACGTGGGGCATCCTCAGCCACAGAGGGTCTCAGCTGCACAGAGAAGCTTCAGCACCTCCACAGTTCATTTTTTGTCTTTATCCCGCTCTTTTAAGACTTAAACTCGTTTTGTTTTCCTCGGGGAGGTCACTGCTGCTCTAGCAGGATTATTCTTATGTTTCCCAGTGGCTGCTGGGCTCCAGGACATGAGCCATTATGTTTTACTGCCTGTAAGAAAAGCATTTTGTGTAAAGCTGAGAGCTTTGTGTACCACAAACTCCAATGACTGGAGGCTTACAAAGATACTGCACTCTTGATAGGGATTGTCTATGATTTATTTGGAGTTTAATCTCGACATCAGCACAATCAGCAAAATGTAAAACTTCTCTGCCTGCCTTTCTCTCTCATAAATTCTTCATAACCACCCCCAATCTGCAAACTCATCCATCAAGGTCTCTCAGTGTGCTGGGAACAGGAGCAGCCCTGGCGAGGCGGGGAGGGGAAGGGTGGTGGCATTCTAAAGGTGATTCCACTCGATGGAAACCAGTGTGGTTTTGTGAGGCAGTCAAAAGGAAGGGCAGGGAAAAAGTTTAGATGGCTTGGAGTGGATTGTTGTGAAACAAAACTCATTAAAACAGTGTCAGCTGTTGGGGTTTCTTTTACATCAAACTGTATTTGAGTCCTGGATGTCTAAATCACTTCAGAAGATATTAATAGGTAAAAGGTAATAAAATAACCCAAATTGATTACCATCTTATACCCTTTATGATATAGCTTTAAATGCAAATTGCATTCAACTGCAAGAAGGGAAATAATGTGCCAAAGGCATTTCAATTAATTGCTGTAGTTAATTACACTCATAATTTTACTTGTGTGACTAATTATAATCAGCTTTTAGCGGTGTATATGGATTTATTTCTGATACTAAAAGCCCCAAACAGCAGGTTATTTTTAGGAAATGCATTTAAACCTTGTAATGAAAACTGCATGTTCCCATTCTCAGCAGTTGTCTTGAAGGAGCTGTGTCTGTTCAGAAGTTTGGAGGAGATCAGGAAGGAAAAGTGTCCTGGCTGAGGTCACTGTGGCCCTGCTGTGCCTCCAGCTGGGGTTTTTCATTGCCTTTTCCACAGGTACACATAATTTACCAGTAAATCCTACATTTCCTTTCTTTAAAAATCCAATTTACATATGAATTTCTCCCACACAAAGCATTTTCCACAGCCACCTCAGTTCCCAGGCAATTTGTTTTTCTGTCATTGCAGAGTTTTTAAATCCCATCTCATTTTAGTGCTTCATGGAAGAAAATCACCAAGTCCACTTTTAATTCTATCAAAAAGAGCCTCCCATCTCCAAGAGTACTAATTTTTCATGGAATCATTTATAGAGTAATAGAACCATTTAGGTTGGAAGAGACCTTTTAAGATCATTGAGTCCAGCTGTGATTTTTGGGGTGCAATGGGGTCCCTGTCCCTGGAGCAGAGGGGGTTGATGTTACACCTGGTATTTATTAAACTCCACACTTATTAAACTCTAAAACCAGCCTGGGAAGTTTGATAGGCTTCTCTGTATCCTTTTGTTTTTCTTTTTTTTTTTTTTTGACTCCAGGTGGATGAATGGATTTTTTATGTGGATTTGCTGTGTGACATCTTTTTAATGGGGAGGGTGCTGGCAAGTGCTATTTTCCCTGTGGAATCCACATCTGGCTGTGCAAGGAAGGAAAGGACAGAGGAAAAGCCTTTGTCCTTCTCTCCCAGCAGTCACAGAAAACTAATTTTGTCCAGACAACTTCATTTTGAGCTGGTGTTTTGTCACAGGAGGAGCTCACTGTAAGTGGAGTTGCCAAATTTGTCAGAATTCTTTGTGGGTAATGTAAATACATTTCTAGTGAGTAATGGTTTGGTTTCCTTGTCTCTCTGTCCTTCCTGAGAAAAATGTTTTGCTGAAAACACATTGTATTAGGATTTTTTTTGTGCCTGCCCCTGCTGTCACCCCCTGCCCCTCTGATGACTGGGAAGGAGCAGTGCCTTCACTTCTCACACCTCTGGAGCTGCTCTCAAACCAAAGTGCAGCCCAAAGCTGGGAAAGGATTGCTTGTGGATGGGTTGTACAACCCCCTGCTTGTTTTATTTGTTTTATCCCCAATTTTAATTGCCAGTGTTGTTTCATTTTCCCTGGGACTGCAGCTTTCAGCCCCACAGCCATCAGCTCTGGCTCCAACATGTGTGAAATGTATCAGTGCAGTTCTGTGCTAACCCTAATGGACATGGGAAAATAATGTTCTTGCTGGATCCTTCCAAAGGCTTCTGTTCCACCCCACACCCTTTCCTGTATCATGCCTTGGCTATTTGTCCTTCAGGAGTGACTGTCATTTCCTGGTGTCTTCACAATAAAAGAATTTCATGCCAAACGTAGCCGAGACAAAATTCCTGAAAGCCAGCACCTCAGGTTACCTGTGGAACAGCAAATTGCTTTTCCATAACCATCCTCACAAAGCAAATCAGATGTCCCACTGGAAGCCTTCTTGTCTTTTCCTGGGAATAGGTTTTTTGGGTTGTTTTGGTTTTTTTTTTTTTTTTTTTTTTTTATTCCCTGCATTATTGCTGGTCCTGTCCTTGTCACCTCCTGCCCCAGAGCAGAACCTGGGTGCCAAGAGGGGCCTCGGGCAGAGCACAGACTGGTGTCAATCCCTGCCACAGGATTGACATTTCCCTTTCCCTTACTGCCACAGCACTGAGCCTCTCAGTGAAAACACTGATCCTTGTCCAGGGAGATTTGATTCACTCTGGGGCTGGTGCTGAAGAGCTCTTAGAGAAGGCTCACCCTCTTTCCAGCAGATTGTTTTCTTCCTTGTAGTTCTCTCTAATCTGTCTTGTCGTGGCTGTGCCCTGTGATTGATCAATTATTATTAGCAATAAATGACAGCTGAGCCAGATCCTGCACAGGGTTTATCCCAATCATCCCTTGGAGAGCTGTCCATGAAATGAGAATTGAAGGAATAACCTGAAGGAGAGGGATGGTGGCTCTTGCACACCTTGCTCAGTGCAAAAGGCATTTCTCAGGTATCCCAAGGAGTGTTCCCATCCCTGCTTTTAAAGCAGGAGTTCCCTGTCCTGGGAGCTGGGTGGGGTGGGGCAGCAGCTCTGCACACCTGGGCAAGGTGCCAGACTCCAGAGCCTGCTGAGTGCAGAGAACACCCTGTGAAACAGAGCCCTGAACTCTGCTGACAGTGGAAACATCCCAAGGCACCGCACATCCCTGCCCCCTGCCCCAAAAATGCAAACCCAGCCCTAAACCCAACCCTAAATATTGTGAAGAAAACAGGGAGAGGGGGAAAAAGTCATGTTCCTCTTCTGAAAGAGTTTGTGGATTCCCCTTCAGCAAGGACAAAAGAAATAACTCAGAACAATTCAAATATAGGTTTGTTGTTCACCTTTAATATTTCATTTCTGTTTGCTCCTCCAAAGATTTTCAGTTACATAAAAATACAGTTAAAGTATTAATCTTTCCTTTAAACTTAAATAGGTTCATTTGCTTTCCCATGTGTTTGGCTTTTTTTTTAAGCTTTACTGATTGATTAATATGAAAATAATTTCCCTTCTTTTGGTGAGCTGTGGTTGCTCTCACTGCCAGGGTTTTTCTGAAAATACATAAAGTCATCTCTGCAAACATTGCCCTTAAAGGGAAAAAATACATATCTGCTAATATGAAATCCCATTTTGGTGTGGCCAAAATCTAAAATCCTAAAAGAAGCTGTAACATGTTATATGGCACTAGCCAAAGAGAAATGTTATGTCCCTCTTCAGAGGGAGAACTAGAATAATACAAGGAAACCCCATTTCCCAATGTATTTTCCATAAGTAATTGGGTAAGCTCTGAAGGAATTGGTTCAAACCACAATCTTCTTGGAAAAAGACCTATAAATCTTGGTCATATGTGACTATTGCAGGTATGCTACTATAAAAAAATTATATATATAAAAGAAATATATATATATATTTATTTATTTATATGTAAGAAAGAGCCATTTCTTGAGCTGTCCTATTTTATTAGGCAAATAACAACTACAAAGGATGATCAGAGTCTCCTGCTTCAGAAGCAGCCCTCCATAGAGAGGGAATTTCCACAGATGTGCCTCTGGTCGGTGGGGATGAGCCTCCCTGCTGCTCCCCAGCACATCACATTGGCCATGGCATCCCAGAGAGAGGTGAATAAATAACAGAGGAACCTGGTAGCCCCAGCAGGAGATTGGGTGGAAGGAACCCAGTGTCCTTATCTGACATTAACTGAGACATTCTGGAGCAAGGAGGGGGGTTTATGTGTTGGGTGAGTGCCCTTCCCTGGAGGGGATGAGGGTTGTGTGTGAGCATTTATCTTTGCTCTGTGTTGTACCTTCAGGTAGGACAGTGTGGGGTTGTAGGAATTACTCCACATTTCACTGCCAGATTTGCAGTGCTCAATGTGAACGTGCTCCAAACCACCCCCTTCACAGGCACTTAAGAACAGATTCCTCTCCAAGGTTCTCTGTGCAGCTCCTTCCAGTGCTGCCTTAAAACTACAAAATAATCCAGACTAATGCTTTCTCTGAGTGTATCGGCTTCTAAAATTGAATTTTCACTGCTTTATCTCCCAGGTCCTTTGAGTTCTGGTGGTTTGGGTTTCACCAGAGCAGCACAGAAGCCCTTGGTTAATGTCTGGAGGAGGACAAGGCTGTATTGGGACAAAATTCACGAGAGGCTGAGACAAAGAACAGCAAAAACAACAAGAAGTTAAGGCCCAGGAGGTTGAATGAGGTGGGAAAGGCTCAGTGGGCCAGAGAGCTGAGGGTGCAGGTCAGAGCCAGGGCCAGCAGCAGCAGCTGTGCCGTGGGCAGGGCCACGCTGGCACCCGACCACAGCACCTCGCGCCCGTTCAGGGGCTGCGCTGGCCGGAAATTCTCCATCATGGGAGTGGAGTTCTTCCCATCAAAGTGCAGTGCTGCGAACTGGGACAGCTGCAAAACACAACGGCCCGTTAAACCTGCTTGCCAGAGGACTCTGGGAGTTGTTGTGCTGCCAACCCCTGCTGCCTGGCTCTGGTTTTGGACCCGAGGGTTTGATGGGTGCCTTAAGCCTCACAGGAAACGCCGTGGCAGAGGCCACTGGAGAGGTCGCCGAGCGATGGCTCCTTCCAGCCTTGGCAATCACGGGCACTTCCCCTGTGTGGGAGCCAAATGCTCTGTGCAGCCCGAGGACTGGCTCCCCCAGAGCTCCTGACGCACGCGGCCCCGGCCCCGGCCGCCACGTCACGGTGACACGAGGCAGGAACAGCAGGAATTCTGCCCTTGGTCAGGTTCCTGGCTGCTCTGTGTGACCCTGGGCTGTGCTGGGGGCACTGTGACAGCGCTCAGGGCACGCTGTGAGTGAGGAGCTCAGCTGGCTCGGGGCCAGGCTGATCTCTGCACAGCCTGTGTTTTCCAGGCACTCATAACTCCATCTCCTCTTCCTGCCTGCAGGTCAGAAATGGGCTGCTTGATGCTGATGGGCCCGAGGTTTGGGTTTGGAATTTCTGTGTTCTGCTGCCCTGACAATGGGACAAAAGCCGTGGATCTGGGCAGTGAGCAGGTGGCAGCAGTGGAAGTGCTGCTGACGAAGCCCTGAGCTTGGGGGGGGTTTCTTGGCTTTCTCCTCACGCCGTCATTTCCCCTTCCTGCCCCTTTCCTGCCATTTTCTGAGGGGTGATTTCACAGGGTCAGTCCGCTGGCAGCGGGGAGCACGTTGAGGCTGCTGCCAAGTGAGGCACTGAGGTGTCACCCTGCGGGCAGGCAGCCCGGGGACACGGCACAGAACCTCCAGGCTGTGCCTCTGCCACTCACCTGGAACAAGCTGAGCTCAACTGGCTTCTCAAAGACCGTCCAGATGACGCCCTGGTAGCAGTCAGGGGTGGTGAGGGACCCCTGATAGCGATAGTACCTCCCAAGGTCTTCCTCAGGTGGGAGAAGAGAGCTCAGTGGCAAAGGATCCACCTTTACTGATTGCCCTGGAAAAAGCACGGGGGAAAATCCCTTGTAATGCTTGTGGCTGCAGGTTTTGCCCACGTTTATCCTCACCCCACACAGCTTGTGAGATCCCTGGCACGAGTGTCTTACCTTTGTATTTAATATTCTTTAATTCGCTCACTAGAGTTTCATAGTTTTTGTTTTCTTCGTCAGCCTGAAAGGGAAATATTTTCATTCCACGTCATGTATTTCCCTACAAGTGGTTGCTTTTAATCAGTGGTGAATTAAACAGAAAAGGGCCACAAGAAAAAATAACAGCAAGCAGGATGTAGAAAAGGGTAGAGGAACTCAGTGCTGGCAGAATGCCTGCAGAAGATAGGGAGGTTAAATCTTGGGCTACCAATATTGACATAAACATAAAATATTGACATAATCCCTCAGCCAAACTGCTGGCTGAGATTTGAGAGGGGCAGTTGAAAATTTCCCTGCCTACCTTTACAAAGAAGGCCAACACAGCCAAACCATCTGGAGTTTTCTTGGCTTCTGTCACATCCGAAGCATCTTCTCTGATGTGGACGACGTGAAGCTGGAACACAACAGCCAAGGCCAATTATTTCCACCCTCAGCCCTCCCATGGGGAGCTAGCCAAGAGATTTTGTGAGCAGGATCTCAGAATTCCAGAGTTCTGGAGTGAAAGCCGTGCTCCATGCACAGTCCCACCTACCTCCATGGGGTATTTCTCTCCGTCTATGCTGTGCTCTGAGCCAGGGATGTTTTGTGCCTCACCTAGGACTCCCCAGTGCAAATGGAATTCTACTGCCTTGTATTTTCTCCCCAGGCCTCCTCCTCCGACTTTAGGGGATGTGTCTAGTGCCACTTTAACTGGGGAAAAAAAAAGCATAAATTGTTTTAAAGGAGAAGAGCAGGCCCCACATTAACAGCGAGTGAGAGCAGAGATGTTCTTGAGATTCAAATTTATCTGCAAGTTCTCACTTGGCTTTTCAGACCGAGTGTTCCAGGAATTCTGCTCTGCAGAAAATGAACTCCTACAAAATCATGGCTGAGTTTAATTTGAGATTAATTCTAACCATTATGACCTCTGGCATCAGAGCTTCTTATACCTCTCAGAAGACCCTATATTCCTTCTTTTTTTTTTTTTTTCCTAAAAAAACCCCTCTATCAAAGTAAATTTGATCCCAGTTTATTTGGGTTTTAACCATTATTTTAATCTCCTGTTGTCTGCACTGTAGCATTTCTTTTGGGCAGGGTTTAAAGATGTTCTGTTTTAATTTCGAGTAGTGCTGCAATTTAAGCCTAAATCATACATATTTGAGATATATGTTAAAATTTTGCTTTTTTCGACCCCCACCTTAAGCACAGCACTTCTCTTTGCGTAGGAAAATTCCGGATTGCAGCCCCAGAGGAAAATTCTGGATTGCAGCCCCAGAGATTTCATTTCTGTTCTGAATTCCAAATGAACTTGGAGAGTGCATATGAGTCATTTAGTTCCTTTGCTTTTTAATCTGTAAATGGATGAGTCAGATGTCTTTGTGGGCTTTGTTTATTTAGCTTAAGACCTTTGAGACAGCGACCTTTGCTATGTGCCCATCACGGAACATAACGAGGGTCTAATCTCACCTGCAGCCTCTAATTGCAGCTGTAATTTAAGCAATAACCTCCTCATTTAGCACAGGAATTGGTTGCCCTCAGAAGGAAGAGATTTTAAAAGCCCAGATTAAACCCCTAATCCTTATGCATGGCTGGGGAAGATGAGGAGCAATCCTTATAAATATTAATTTTGATGTCAAAGGGACCGTAATTGGACATCCCGGAGTATTACCCTGTAATGGGAAAGTCATTAATCCATATATTAGTGAAAAGTCAAAACATTCCTTTTTCTTGTGGTCTGCCACGACAGCAATGTTTGAAATTAGAATTTGTAGCTGTTAAAATCTCCCCAACTGCCTTCCCACCTTTCTCTTTTAAATCGGGAAATATTTGCCACATGCTACTTTCTGCTTTGAGGATTTGGCAGTTTAAACAACCCATCCACGATTCTAAAAACACCTACACGTAACTTAAAGAAAAAAAAATAAAATGAGACTACAGGTTTATTTTTAAAGTCGAAGTAATTGAGCATCATTTTTTTTGGAGCAGCATCCTCAGTATTGTGAAGGAAAGTGGAGGAAGTGGAACAGTTCTAAATTACTGTTAATTGATTCAAGGTTTACTGATTCACTGAGTAGCTGATCAACAGCAGATAATTCTGTGTGCAGAGAAAACAGGTCTGGATCTGAGAAGAATATAGCCCATTATTTAAAGAACTAATAACACACAGCACTGAGAATGACTTTCCCACAGCAGGCTTTTCTCCAGCAGGATTCTTTGTGCAGAGGCAAGAGTTGGAAAGGACCAGCCCAGGAATGAAGTGGGAAAAGATCTTTTATCTTTCTTTCAGCAGAAAAAGATAAAATTCTGCCCAAATTGTTGTCCTGCCCACCTGCCCCCAGCCCTGGACTCTGTTTGGGGTTCTGTGGCAGCTCCAGGTCTGTTTCTGCACAGAAATTCCTGCTGAGATGTACAGGAACCACATCCACAACCCCAAAACTTCGCCGTCCCACAAACTTCCCAAGAAAATATTGACGCCAAAAAGGTTCTGGGAGTTTCCCTTCTGAAACAGAGGGGTGGGATCTCATCAGTGCTGCCCATCAGAGCTGGAAGGAGCCAGGGAAAGGCCAAATCCAGCCCCAGGAGCAGGCTGGGCAGTACTTGCCTGTGTGGCCGTTGTTCTCCAGGTCCCACTTGGCAGAGCCCTTCACATCGTACCCTTCAAAAGTCAGGGGCTTGAGGCTCTTGTCATAAACCACATTTCGGGTGACAATGTTGACAGGGGACTGTCTGTCCCCTTTGCACGTCGCGTTTATCTTGTGCCACTGAGCAGGATCTGTTCAGGCATGAAGAAAACATGTTTATTTTTTTCCTTGTAAACAGCAAATCCTTGAGAAAGCCAAACCATCCGGCTAAAATGGGGCATTTGAGACATCACCCCAACTTCTGGGGTGCTTTTTACATTTGTGTATTTGGTTTTTACGTTTGTGTATTTACATTTTTACATTTATTTGTACATTTCTACGTTATCCTTGGTCTACACAAAATGAGCAGTTACCACAAACACCGAGGGCTTCAAAATACCCTGTTTGGCACTGACGTGGTCACAAATAATGTGACCACGGGGCATTAAAGGCCGAGTGCTGTGAATTTTTTGCATTATTTCTCTCAGCAGCCCCTTTGCAAAGCAGAAGAATCACCAATGTGATTGGAAAAGTAAATTGCTTGGCAGTACCTTCACACTGTGGCTGCTCACACTTCTGGGACCGATAGCACCAGTGGCCCACTAAAAAAACAATAAATGAAACAGGTGAATGAAAAACTGTACCAATTATACCCCCCAAAAAGCAGCAGGGAAATGGATTGGCAGCTCTGCCCTCTCTAGATCTCCTCCTGATCTCTCATAAACCACTTTATAGCCATTAATATCCCCCCAAAACCTGCTGGCAGGAATCTTTAGGACATCAGAATTCTGAATGGGTTGCAATCCTAAAGAATTTGATTTTCAAACCTTGGCTACCTCAACTTCTTGAGGCAAAAGTTCCATGTTTGAATATATGCAGTGTTAAATTTCCTTTTATCAGCTCTGCACTTGCCAGCCTCTCACAGACTTGTAAATTCACTTTTGCAAGAGGACTTATCTCAGCCTGTTCCAGGAACTCCTTTGAAGGTTACCTGGGGAAGAATTCTGAGAAATGAAGGATCTCACTTCCTGCAGGACCTGGAGGAGCTTTGGTCTAACTCAGCTGGGTCCTAGCCCACAGGGATGGATGCAAAATTCTTCAGCAGAACATCCGAGTTTTGCTTTTTCATTGTCAGAAGAAATACAAACTTCAGAGGACAAGAGCTGATTTCACTTTATGTGTTTATCTAGCTAGGAAAGTAGGATTGATTTGTTTATCCCAAGTTGCTTCAGTGGCTCTTTATTTATTCTAAACTTTAAATTGACTTTGACAGGGGTAGTTCTCTTTGGCTGTTTAACTTCAACCCATAACAATTCAAACCCTCTTATAATGATGATTAATACCACACCTTCTGTTTGCTTGTGATTAGTAAATTATAGACATTTTAATAAATGGCTAATCAATTTTAAAGATAATTATGGAGGAGCCCTGTCACTTGACTGGTAATTACCTTAATTTGTAATTTATAACATACCTGCTGGAAGGCTTTTTACACCTTTATCTTGATATCAGTGGCATAACAATACATCCATCTATTAAGGATTTAGAAGTTATAAATAGAGAATTGTTGTAAAACCTGAGCTGCTGTGCCACAGAGGGAGACCTCATGGCAATTAATATAACCTTAAAAAAAATGTCAGTTTTGCTTTTTCTTTCACGAAAAGGAAATTTCTGCTGAAAACTACAAACAGTGTTGCCTCACTTTGTTGTTTAGCAAGACGGGGAAGGAAAACTTTGCTTTTTCTGTGTGGTAAGAACTGCAGGGATTTCTGTGTTGTTATCCAAAAACTGGGTTTGACGAGGTTTTATCCTTTTGGCAGATTCCTCACACACACAAAACTTCACTTTCCAGCCCTGATTGTTGCTTTTTTTATCTTTCCAGGACAGTGGCACTGAGCTTTCCCTCATCCCCACTGGGAAACCACAGAAGTTCCAAGCACAGGATGTCACCGAGTGCCTTAATCAATAAATTAAAATTATTCATTTTAATTTATTGCAGAATGCCAGCTGAGCTGATCTCCTCACTGCCTCCACGTGTGTTTTCTGCACGGATCAAAGACTCCAGGTGAGGTTCTGGCAGCTGCTCTGGGGTCGGTGTGAACTTTTAACAATTCCCCCAAGCCTGGGATTGGGAGTTTCTTGGCAATTTACACACGAAGGAACCTTCAGGTGTGAAAAAAACCCAGCAGGAATAACCTGGAAGGATTTGCTGCCAAATCTTTGGGATGGAAAGGCAGAAGGGGAAGGTGAGAGCTCCAGGCTGGGCAGTTCCAGGAGGTTTCACAATGGAGTGGGAGCATGGCCTGGACATCAAAGCATTTCTGCAACACAAATCTGATTTTCCAGGTGCTCTGAGCCACAGCTGGGAGCCAGGGCAGCAGGTTCAGGGCTGTGGAGATTTTAAACCTCTCCTGTGGAATCACCAAATTCAAACAGGGGCAAGGGGAATTATCCCCAGGTTGTGCTGATGGTGCTCCTGAGCCAGGAGGGATTGAAATGGGTTATGTCCCACCCTTCTCAAACACAGAAATCACTGAGTTTTTACCCCCTGGACAGGTGTCTGGGAAGTTGTATTATCAATTATCTTTCTCTTACATTTTATTATGGATTTATCCTTGATTTCAGTGGTTCTGTGCCATCAAATAAACTTGTGGGTCTCAATCATGTCTCAATAAACTGACACTTGAGCACACCACAGATCTTCCAGCCTGGCCATCAAAATGATGGGGAGAAAAAGTTTCATAAAATAAAGTTTAATTTTGAAAATCCAGCCCTCAGTGGCTGCAGCTGCCTCACATCCAGCTCTCACATCCAGCTCTCAGGAGTGTTTAATAATTAGTGTCTGATTTTTGCATCTTTCCACCAAATCCCCAATGTCTCTGAACGAGGTAAGGATTGTGTTTTCCACCAAGTCCTTGCCACACTTGTGGCTGGATGGTATCAGTGAAGTAGAAGAGCACATAAATAAAGCACTTCATAAGAAAAGTGTCCTTGAAGCTGTTAAACCTTAAAGAACGAGCTAATTAAACATTACAGAATGCCTGAGCAAACAGTGGATTCATGTTTAGTGTGAATTAGGGCTGGTTTTTTATTTGTAGTTGGGTTGGTTTTTTTTTTGTTGTTGTTTTTTGTTTTTTTTTTTTTTTAATTGGCAGCAATGGAACACTGGGGAACAGGAGCCTTTTTGTGGGTGCTGCTCAGGAGGAACCACGCAGTCCCTGAGGAGGAAAATTTGCATTTGGATTTGACCTGAGTGGGATGTGAGCCTCCCTCCCTATAGGAACCTTGCATTACAATGGCTCTTTCTTCCCCTGAGCTTTGGGGCTTTCTTTCCCAAGCAAGAAGGGAAGATCCTTGTCACATCCAGGCAGCTCTCCGTGGTTTTAGGCAGGATTATGTCCTCAGGCACGTTGTTCAGGCCACTTTTAATTGTCCAGAGGCTCCTGCCACTTCCCTTGGAAGACTTTGCCACAGTGCATTAGCCCACACTGTCAGGAAATGTTTCCTATTTAATAGTTTACATTTTCCACTTCCTTATCTGCATCCCATCACTCCTAGAAATATCACCGAACCACCCTAAACAATTCTTTTCCCTCCCTGGTGTATACAGCATCCAAACAGTTCCCTCTTCATCTGGAATTCCTGTCCAGGCTTCATTCATCTTTTGTCCCATCTGACAACCATGCCCTTCACCTTCCCACTGTCCCCTCTTCAAAACCTCCCTCTGAACCCCCTTTTTTATGGGGTCTGGGAGCCCTCAGATCCCACCCTGCTCTGCTCTTCCAGTCAAACCTCAGCTCCCACGCTCTCTTTCCTGTAGGTCATTTTATTGCTGGAAAAACACAGCAGAAAGTGGGGTTTTCAGTGTTTCAGGGAGGCTTTTTTTTTGTTTTTGTGGTTTAGGTGCTGAGATCATTGCTGTGATATACAGATATAAAAATATATAGATAACGATATAGATAACGATATAGATAAAGATATAGATATCACACCTGGACTTACTGTATTATCAATTACATCTTTCTCTTACATTTTATCATGGATTTATCCTTGATTTCAGTGGTTCTTTGCCATCCCACAGGTGTCACCTTGACTTTATTTGGTTTAATTTAGAGTTGGGCTGGACAGGGCTGGCTCTTCCTCCACAGAGTTCAGGACAGTTAAATTTAGGGAGTCTCTCTTGGCACGTGAGCAGTCCCACTTATCTCTGCCTCTTCCTCCTGGAATTTACAACTGCTTCCTGCCCAAAGCTGCTTCTTGGCAGAAAAAACAATACAAATTACGTATTGTTTTCATTTTATTGCAAACGGTTTCAATTGTTTTAGCTATCAAGCCTCGTTTGGAAGCCCGAGGCAAAAAAATAAATAAAATATTCCTGCCGTTGAGAACTGCCTCTCCTGCCCAGTGAGAGGGGAGGTGCTGCTGGCTGGGGGCCAGGCTGGAGCAGCCCTGCCAAGGTGCTATTGTGAGATCTAGGAAAAGACCCTTTGGCTCTTTGGACCACGCTCAGATTGTCTGAATTCCACAAAAGTTCCCCAATCTGCTCTGTCCCACTTGGAGCTGCTTGGTGTGCTGGGAATGCTGGGGACAGGCTGGCTGAAAATGCCATTTGACCTGTTCCTGTGCACTCAAGAGTCACTCAAACAGGCTAAACTGCCTCAATTCCTGCTTCTGATAGAGTGGCTGTGGTTTATTCAGCTTCTATTTTGCCGTTTTTGTTATTATTATTATTATTATTATTATTATTGCAGGTTTTATTATTAGTTTTGCTGGTTTTATTAAAGATATTGAGCTTCTGGGAGTGTGAATAATCTTTTTGCCTGGGAAAGCAGGAATGTCCTGTGCTGATTTTTAATTCAAATCCTTTCTCTCTTTCACCTGAGCCCTTTGTTTGTCCCTTTAGCCTCCTGTCCCCCTTCCAGCCATCCTGCCTGGCCATTCCCTGTTTTCCTGGTGGTCCCAGAGCTGGGGATGCCCGCAGAGCTCTCTCTGATCTGCCCTCCTTGGTCCTCAAATCCATCCCCAAAATCTGCTCTCACCTCTGCATCCTTTTCCACCAAAATGGCAAAAGCTGGGTTTGCATGGGATTTATTTTTAGGTCTGGCTTGTGTTGGGCTCATCCTATTTTTAGCTGTCTTTGTGAAACTTTCTATTTTTAGTGCAAAATACAAAACAAAAGCAATTGTTATCTAAGCCTGTCTTTCTAATTAATGACCACAAACTGA